>NC_090921.1:1196824459-1197138083 GCF_040938575.1 Ambystoma mexicanum | reverse complement strand
GTGGGGGCCTGGTGGAGGGTGCCCCTGCACTGCTGGGGGTGGGGTGCAGGGGGGACCATGAGTGGGGGCCTGGTGGAGGGTGCCCCTGCACTGCTGGGGGGTGGGGGTGGTGGGAGACATGAGTTGGACCTGAGTGGGGGCCTGGTGGAGGGTGCCCTGCACTGCTGGGGGGTGGGGGTGATAGGGGCCATGAGTGGGGGCATGGTGGGAGGGTTGCCCCTGCACTGCTGGGGGGTGGGGGTGGTGGGAGACATGAGTTGGACATGAGTGGGGGCCTGGTGGAGGGTGCCCCTGGATGCTGGGGGGTGGGGGTGAATGGGGACATGAGTGGGGGCCTGGTGGAGGGTGCCCTGGATGCTGGGGGGTGGGGGTGATAGGGGACATGAGTGGGGGCCTGGTGGAGGGTGCCCCACACTGCTGGGGGGTGGGGTGGTGGGAGACATGAGTTGGACATGAGTGGGGGCCTGGTGGAGGGTGCCCCTGCACTGCTGGGGGGTGGGGGTGCAGGGGGACATGAGTGGGGGCCTGGTGAAGGGTGCCCCTGCACTGCTGGGGGTGGGGGTGGTGGGAGACATGAGTTGGACATGTGTGGGGGCCTGGTGGAGGGTGCCCTGCACTGCTGGGGGGTGGGGGTGATAGGGGCCATGAGTGGGGGCCTGGTGGAGGGTGCCCCTGCACTGCTGGGGGGTGGGGGTGGTGGGAGACATGAGTTGGACATGAGTGGGGGCCTGGTGGAGGGTGCCCCTGGATGCTGGGGGGTGGGGGTGGAGGGGGACATGAGTGGGGGCCTGGTGGAGGGTGCCCCTGCACTGCTGGGGGTGGGGTGCAGGGGGAGACATGAGTGGGGGCCTGTGGAGGGTGCCCCCTAGCACTGCTGGGGGTGGGGGTGGTGGGAGACATGAGTTGGACATGAGTGGGGGCCTGGTGGAGGGTGCCCTGCACTGCTGGGGGGTGGGGGTGATAGGGGCCATGAGTGGGGGCATGGTGGAGGGTGCCCTGCACTGCTGGGGGGTGGGGGTGGTGGGAGACATGAGTTGGACATGAGTGGGGACCTGGTGGAGGGTGCCCCTGGATGCTGGGGGTGGGGGTGAATGGGGACATGAGTGGGGGCCTGGTGGAGGGTGCCCCTGGATGCTGGGGGGTGGGGGTGATAGGGGACATGAGTGGGGGCCTGGTGAGGGTGCCCCACACTGCTGGGGGGGTGGGGTGGTGGGAGACATGAGTTGGACATGAGTGGGGGCCTGGTGGAGGGTGCCCCTGGATGCTTGGGGGTGGGAGTGCAGGGGACATGAGTGGGGGCCTGGTGGAGGGTGCCCCGCACTGCTGGGGGGTGGGGGTGGTGGGAGACATGAGTTGGACATGAGTGGGGGCCTGGTGGAGGGTGCCCCTGCACTGCTGGGGGATGGGGGTGCAGGGGGACATGAGTGGGGGCCTGGAGGAGGGTGCCCCTGCACTGCTGGGGCTGGGGGTGGTGGGAGACATGAGTTGGACATGAGTGGGGGCCTGGTGGAGGGTGCCCCTGGATGCTGGGGGGTGGGGGTGCAGGGGGACATGAGTGGGGGCCTGGTGGAGGGTGCCCCTGGATGCTGGGGGTGAGGGTGATAGGGGACATGAGTGGGGGCCTGGTGGAGGGTGCCCCTGCACTGCTGGGGGGTGGGGGTGGTGGGAGACATGAGTTGGACATGAGTGGGGCCTGGTGGAGGGTGCCCCTGGATGCTGGGGGGTGGGGGTGAATGGGGACATGAGTGGGGGCCTGGTGGAGGGTGCCCCTGGATGCTGGGGGGTGGGGGTGATAGGGGACATGAGTGGGGCCTGGTGGAGGGTGCCCCCACACTGCTGGGGGGTGGGGGTGGTGGGAGACATGAGTTGGACATGAGTGGGGGCCTGGTGGAGGGGTGCCCCTGCACTGCTGGGGGGTGGGGGTGCAGGGGGACATGAGTGGGGGCCTGGTGAAGGGTGCCCCTGCACTGCTGGGGGGTGGGGTGGTGGGAGACATGAGTTGGACATGGTGTGGGGGCCTGGTGGAGGGTGCCCTGCACTGCTGGGGGGTGGGGGTGATAGGGGCCATGAGTGGGGGCCTGGTGGAGGGTGCCCCTGCACTGCTGGGGGGTGGGGGTGGTGGGAGACATGAGTTGGACATGAGTGGGGGCCTGGTGGAGGGTGCCCCTGGATGCTGGGGGGGTGGGGGTGGAGGGGGACATGAGTGGGGGCCTGGTGGAGGGTGCCCCTGCACTGCTGGGGGGTGGGGTGCAGGGGGACATGAGTGGGGGCCTGGTGGAGGGTGCCCCTGCACTGCTGGGGGTGTGGGGTGGTGGGAGACATGAGTTGGACATGAGTGGGGGCCTGGTGGAGGGTGCCCTGCACTGCTGGGGGGTGGGGGTGATAGGGGCCATGAGTGGGGGCATGGTGGAGGGTGCCCCTGCACTGCTGGGGGGTGGGGGTGGTGGGAGACATGAGTTGGACATGAGTGGGGGCCTGGTGGAGGGTGCCCCTGGATGCTGGGGGGTGGGGGTGAATGGGGACATGAGTGGGGGCCTGGTGGAGGGTGCCCCTGGATGCTGGGGGGTGGGGGTGATAGGGGACATGAGTGGGGGCCTGGTGGAGGGTGCCCCACACTGCTGGGGGGTGGGGGTGGTGGGAGACATGAGTTGGACATGAGTGGGGGCCTGGTGGAGGGTGCCCCTGGATGCTGGGGGGTGGGAGTGCAGGGGGACATGAGTGGGGGCCTGGTGGAGGGTGCCCGCACTGCTGGGGGGTGGGGGTGGTGGGAGACATGAGTTGGACATGAGTGGGGGCCTGGTGGAGGGTGCCCCTGCACTGCTGGGGGATGGGGGTGCAGGGGGACATGAGTGGGGCCTGGTGGAGGGTGCCCCTGCACTGCTGGGGCTGGGGGTGGTGGGAGACATGAGTTGGACATGAGTGGGGGCCTGGTGGAGGGTGCCCCTGGATGCTGGGGGGTGGGGGTGCAGGGGGACATGAGTGGGGGCCTGGTGGAGGGTGCCCCTGGATGCTGGGGGGTGAGGGTGATAGGGGACATGAGTGGGGGCCTGGTGGAGGGTGCCCCTGCACTGCTGGGGGGTGGGGGTGGTGGGAGACATGAGTTGGACATGAGTGGGGCCTGGTGGAGGGTGCCCCTGCACTGCTGGGGGGTGGGGGTGATAGGGGCCATGAGTGGGGGCCTGGTGGAGGGTGCCCCTGCACTGCTGGGGGGTGGGGGTGGTGGGAGACATGAGTTGGACATGAGTGGGGGCCTGGTGGAGGGTGCCCCTGGATGCTGGGGGGTGGGGGTGCAGGGGGACATGAGTGGGGGCCTGGTGGAGGGTGCCCCTGCACTGCTGGGGGGTGGGGTGCAGGGGGACATGAGTGGGGGCCTGGTGGAGGGTGCCCCTGCACTGCTGTGGGGGTGGGGGTGGTGGGAGACATGAGTTGGACATGAGTGGGGGCCTGGTGGAGGGTGCCCTGCACTGCTGGGGGGTGGGGGTGATAGGGACCATGAGTGGGGGCCTGGTGTAGGGTGCCCCTGCACTGCTGGGGGTGGGAGACATGAGTTGGACATGAGTGGGGGCCTGGTGGAGGGTGCCCCTGGATGCTGGGGGGTGGGGGTGCAGGGGGGACATGAGTGGGGGCCTGGTGGAAGGTGCCCCGCACTGCTGGGGAGTGGGGGTGGTGGGAGACATGAGTTGGACATGAGTGGGGGCCTGGTGAAGGGTGCCCCTGCACTGCTGGGGGTGGGGGTACAGGGGGACATGAGTGGGGGCCTGGTGGAGGGTGCCCCTGCACTGCTGGGGGGTGGGGTGGTGGGAGACATGAGTTGGACATTAGTGGGGGCCTGGTGGAGGGTGCCCCGCACTGCTGGGGGGTGGGGGTGGTTGGAGACATGAGTTAGACATGAGTGGGGGCCTGGTGGAGGGTGCCCCGCACTGCTGGGGGGTGGGGGTGATAGGGGCCATGAGTGGGGGCCTGGTGGAGGGTGCCCCTGCACTGCTGGGGGTGGGGGTGGTGGGAGACATGAGTTGGACATGAGTGGGGGCCTGGTGGAGGGTGCCCCTGGATGCTGGGGGTGCAAGGGGACATGAGTGGGGGCCTGGTGGAAGGTGCCCCGCACTGCTGGGGGGTGGGGGTGGTGGGAGACATGAGTTGGACATGAGTGGGGGCCTGGTGGAGGGTGCCCCTGCACTGCTGGGGGGCGGGGGTGCAGGGGGACATGAGTGGGGGCCCGGTGGAGGGTGCCCCTACACTGCTGGGGGGTGGGAGACATGAGTTGGACATGAGTGGGGGCCTGGTGGAGGGTGCACCTGGATGCTGGGGGGTGGGAGACATGAGTTGGACATGAGTGGGGGCCTGGTGGAGGGTGCCCCTGGATGCTGGGGGGTGGGGGTGATAGGGGACATGAGTGGGGGCCTGGTGGAGGGTGCCCCTGCACTGCTGGGGGGTGGGGGTGGTGGGAGACATGAGTTGGACATGAGTGGGGGCCTGGTGGAGGGTGCCCCTGGATGCCGGGGGGTGGGGGTGATAGGGGACATGAGTGGGGGCCTGGTGGAGGGTGCCCCTGGATGCTGGGGGGTGGGGGTGATAGGGGAGATGAGTGGGGGCCTGGTGGAGGGTGCCCCACACTGCTGGGGGGTGGGGGGGTGGGAAACATGAGTTGGACATGGTGGGGGCCTGGTAGAGGGTGCCCCTGCACTGCTGGGGAGTGGGGGTGCAGGGGGTCATGAGTGGGGGCCTGGTGGAGGGTGCCCCTGCACTGCTGGGGTGTGGGGGTGGTGGGAGACATGAGTTGGACATGAGTGGGGGCCTGGTGAAGGGTGCCCCTGGATGCTGGGGGGTGGGGGTGGTGGGAGACATGAGTTGGACATGAGTGGGGGCCTGGTGGAGGGTGCCCCTGCACTGCTGGGGGGTGGGGGTGCAGGGGGACATGAGTGGGGGCCTGGTGGAGGGTGCCCCTGCACTGCTGGGGTGGGGGTGCAGGGGGACATGAGTGGGGGCCTGGTGGAGGGTGCCCCACACTGCTGGGGGGTGGGGGTGGTGGGAGACATGAGTTGGACATGAGTGGGGGCCTGGTGGAGGGTGCCCCTGCACTGCTGGGGGGTGGGGGTGCAGGGGGACATGAGTGGGGGCCTGGTGAAGGGTGCCCCTGCACTGCTGGGGGTGGGGGTGGTGGGAGACATGAGTTGGACATGTGTGGGGGCCTGGTGGAGGGTGCCCTGCACTGCTGGGGGGTGGGGGTGATAGGGGCCATGAGTGGGGGCCTGGTGGAGGGTGCCCCTGCACTGCTGGGGGGTGGGGGTTGTGGGAGACATGAGTTGGACATGAGTGGGGGCCTGGTGGAGGGTGCCCCTGGATGCTGGGGGGTGGGGGTGGAGGGGGACATGAGTGGGGGCCTGGTGGAGGGTGCCCCTGCACTGCTGGGGGGTGGGGTGCAGGGGGACATGAGTGGGGGCCTGGTGGAGGGTGCCCCTGCACTGCTGGGGGGTGGGGGTGGTGGGAGACATGAGTTGGACATGAGTGGGGGCCTGGTGGAGGGTGCCCTGCACTGCTGGGGGGTGGGGGTGATAGGGGCCATGAGTGGGGGCATGGTGGAGGGTGCCCCTGCACTGCTGGGGGGTGGGGGTGGTGGGAGACATGAGTTGGACATGAGTGGGGGCCTGGTGGAGGGTGCCCCTGGATGCTGGGGGGTGGGGGTGAATGGGGACATGAGTGGGGGCCTGGTGGAGGGTGCCCCTGGATGCTGGGGGGTGGGGGTGATAGGGGACATGAGTGGGGGCCTGGTGGAGGGTGCCCCACACTCCTGGGGGGTGGGGGTGGTGGGAGACATGAGTTGGACATGAGTGGGGGCCTGGTGGAGGGTGCCCCTGCACTGCTGGGGGGTGGGGGTGCAGGGGGACATGAGTGGGGGCCTGGTGAAGGGTGCCCCTGCACTGCTGGGGGTGGGGGTGGTGGGAGACATGAGTTGGACATGTGTGGGGGCCTGGTGGAGGGTGCCCTGCACTGCTGGGGGGTGGGGGTGATAGGGGCCATGAGTGGGGGCCTGGTGGAGGGTGCCCCTGCACTGCTGGGGGGTGGGGGTGGTGGGAGACATGAGTTGGACATGAGTGGGGGCCTGGTGGAGGGTGCCCCTGGATGCTGGGGGGTGGGGGTGGAGGGGGACATGAGTGGGGGCCTGGTGGAGGGTGCCCCTGCACTGCTGGGGGGTGGGGTGCAGGGGGACATGAGTGGGGGCCTGGTGGAGGGTGCCCCTGCACTGCTGGGGGGTGGGGGTGGTGGGAGACATGAGTTGGACATGAGTGGGGGCCTGGTGGAGGGTGCCCTGCACTGCTGGGGGGTGGGGGTGATAGGGGCCATGAGTGGGGGCATGGTGGAGGGTGCCCCTGCACTGCTGGGGGGTGGGGGTGGTGGGAGACATGAGTTGGACATGAGTGGGGGCCTGGTGGAGGGTGCCCCTGGATGCTGGGGGGTGGGGGTGAATGGGGACATGAGTGGGGGCCTGGTGGAGGGTGCCCCTGGATGCTGGGGGGTGGGGGTGATAGGGGACATGAGTGGGGGCCTGGTGGAGGGTGCCCCACACTGCTGGGGGATGGGGGTGGTGGGAGACATGAGTTGGACATGAGTGGGGGCCTGGTGGAGGGTGCCCCTGGATGCTTGGGGGTGGGAGTGCAGGGGGACATGAGTGGGGGCCTGGTGGAGGGTGCCCCGCACTGCTGGGGGGTGGGGGTGGTGGGAGACATGAGTTGGACATGAGTGGGGGCCTGGTGGAGGGTGCCCCTGCACTGCTGGGGGATGGGGGTGCAGGGGGACATGAGTGGGGGCCTGGAGGAGGGTGCCCCTGCACTGCTGGGGCTGGGGGTGGTGGGAGACATGAGTTGGACATGAGTGGGGGCCTGGTGGAGGGTGCCCCTGGATGCTGGGGGGTGGGGGTGCAGGGGGACATGAGTGGGGGCCTGGTGGAGGGTGCCCCTGGATGCTGGGGGGTGAGGGTGATAGGGGACATGAGTGGGGGCCTGGTGGAGGGTGCCCCTGCACTGCTGGGGGGTGGGGGTGGTGGGAGACATGAGTTGGACATGAGTGGGGGCCTGGTGGAGGGTGCCCCTGGATGCTGGGGGGTGGGGGTGAATGGGGACATGAGTGGGGGCCTGGTGGAGGGTGCCCCTGGATGCTGGGGGTGATAGGGGACATGAGTGGGGGCCTGGTGGAGGGTGCCCCACACTGCTGGGGGGTGGGGGTGGTGGGAGACATGAGTTGGACATGAGTGGGGGCCTGGTGGAGGGTGCCCCTGCACTGCTGGGGGGTGGGGGTGCAGGGGGACATGAGTGGGGGCCTGGTGAAGGGTGCCCCTGCACTGCTGGGGGTGGGGGTGGTGGGAGACATGAGTTGGACATGTGTGGGGGCCTGGTGGAGGGTGCCCTGCACTGCTGGGGGGTGGGGGTGATAGGGGCCATGAGTGGGGGCCTGGTGGAGGGTGCCCCTGCACTGCTGGGGGGTGGGGGTGGTGGGAGACATGAGTTGGACATGAGTGGGGGCCTGGTGGAGGGTGCCCCTGGATGCTGGGGGTTGGGGGTGGAGGGGGACATGAGTGGGGGCCTGGTGGAGGGTGCCCCTGCACTGCTGGGGGGTGGGGTGCAGGGGGACATGAGTGGGGGCCTGGTGGAGGGTGCCCCTGCACTGCTGGGGTGTGGGGGTGGTGGGAGACATGAGTTGGACATGAGTGGGGGCCTGGTGGAGGGTGCCCTGCACTGCTGGGGGGTGGGGGTGATAGGGGCCATGAGTGGGGGCATGGTGGAGGGTGTCCCTGCACTGCTGGGGGGTGGGGGTGGTGGGAGACATGAGTTGGACATGAGTGGGGGCCTGGTGGAGGGTGCCCCTGGATGCTGGGGGGTGGGGGTGAATGGGGACATGAGTGGGGGCCTGGTGGAGGGTGCCCCTGGATGCTGGGGGGTGGGGGTGATAGGGGACATGAGTGGGGGCCTGGTGGAGGGTGCCCCACACTGCTGGGGGGTGGGGGTGGTGGGAGACATGAGTTGGACATGAGTGGGGGCCTGGTGGAGGGTGCCCCTGGATGCTGGGGGGTGGGAGTGCAGGGGGACATGAGTGGGGGCCTGGTGGAGGGTGCCCCGCACTGCTGGGGGGTGGGGGTGGTGGGAGACATGAGTTGGACATGAGTGGGGGCCTGGTGGAGGGTGCCCCTGCACTGCTGGGGGATGGGGGTGCAGGGGGACATGAGTGGGGGCCTGGTGGAGGGTGCCCCTGCACTGCTGGGGCTGGGGGTGGTGGGAGACATGAGTTGGACATGAGTGGGGGCCTGGTGGAGGGTGCCCCTGGATGCTGGGGGGTGGGGGTGCAGGGGGACATGAGTGGGGGCCTGGTGGAGGGTGCCCCTGGATGCTGGGGGGTGAGGGTGATAGGGGACATGAGTGGGGGCCTGGTGGAGGGTGCCCCTGCACTGCTGGGGGGTGGGGGTGGTGGGAGACATGAGTTGGACATGAGTGGGGGCCTGGTGGAGGGTGCCCCTGCACTGCTGGGGGGTGGGGGTGATAGGGGCCATGAGTGGGGGCCTGGTGGAGGGTGCCCCTGCACTGCTGGGGGGTGGGGGTGGTGGGAGACATGAGTTGGACATGAGTGGGGGCCTGGTGGAGGGTGCCCCTGGATGCTGGGGGGTGGGGGTGCAGGGGGACATGAGTGGGGGCCTGGTGGAGGGTGCCCCTGCACTGCTGGGGGGTGGGGTGCAGGGGGACATGAGTGGGGGCCTGGTGGAGGGTGCCCCTGCACTGCTGGGGGGTGGGGGTGGTGGGAGACATGAGTTGGACATGAGTGGGGGCCTGGTGGAGGGTGCCCTGCACTGCTGGGGGGTGGGGGTGATAGGGGCCATGAGTGGGGGCCTGGTGGAGGGTGCCCCTGCACTGCTGGGGGGTGGGAGACATGAGTTGGACATGAGTGGGGGCCTGGTGGAGGGTGCCCCTGGATGCTGGGGGCGTGGGGGTGCATGGGGACATGAGTGGGGGCCTGGTGGAGGGTGCCCCTGGATGCTGGGGGGTGGGGGTGATAGGGGACATGAGTGGGGCCTGGTGGAGGGTGCCCCACACTGCTGGGGGGTGGGGGTGGTGGGAGACATGAGTTGGACATGAGTGGGGGCCTGGTGGAGGGTGCCCCTGGATGCTGGGGGGTGGGGGTGCAGGGGGACATGAGTGGGGGCCTGGTGAAAGGTGCCCCGCACTGCTGGGGGGTGGGGGTGGTGGGAGACATGAGTTGGACATGAGTGGGGGCCTGGTGGAGGGTGCCCCTGTTGTGCTGGGGGGTGGGGGTGCAGGGGGACATGGGTGGGGGCCCGGTGGAGGGTGCCCCTACACTGCTGGGGGGTGGGGTGGTGGGAGACATGAGTTGGACATGAGTGGGGGCCTGGTGGAGGGTGCACCTGGATGCTGGGGGGTGGGGGTGCAGGGGGACATGAGTGGGGGCCTGGTGGAGGGTGCCCCTGGATGCTGGGGGGTGGGGGTGATAGGGGACATTAGTGGGGGCCTGGTGGAGGGTGCCCCTGCACTGCTGGGGGGTGGGGGTGGTGGGAGACATGAGTTGGACATGAGTGGGGGCCTGGTGGAGGGTGCCCCTGGATGCTGGGGGGTGGGGGTGATAGGGGACATGAGTGGGGGCCTGGTGGAGGGTGCCCCTGGATGCTGGGGGGTGGGGGTGATAGGGGAGATGAGTGGGGGCCTGGTGGAGGGTGCCCCACACTGCTGGGGGGTGGGGGTGGTGGGAAACATGAGTTGGACATGGTGGGGGCCTGGTAGAGGGTGCCCCTGCACTGCTGGGGAGTGGGGGTGCAGGGGGTCATGAGTGGGGGCCTGGTGGAGGGTGCCCCTGCACTGCTGGGGTGTGGGGGTGGTGGGAGACATGAGTTGGACATGAGTGGGGGCCTGGTGAAGGGTGCCCCTGGATGCTGGGGGGTGGGGGTGGTGGGAGACATGAGTTGGACATGAGTGGGGGCCTGGTGGAGGGTGCCCCTGCACTGCTGGGGGGTGGGGGTGCAGGGGGACATGAGTGGGGGCCTGGTGGAGGGTGCCCCTGCACTGCTGGGGGTGGGGGTGCAGGGGGACATGAGTGGGGGCCTGGTGGAGGGTGCCCCACACTGCTGGGGGGTGGGGGTGGTGGGAGACATGAGTTGGACATGCGTGGGGGCCTGGTGGAGGGTGCCCCTGCACTGCTGGGGGGTGGGGGTGCAGGGGGACATGAGTGGGGGCCTGGTGAAGGGTGCCCCTGCACTGCTGGGGGTGGGGGTGGTGGGAGACATGAGTTGGACATGTGTGGGGGCCTGGTGGAGGGTGCCCTGCACTGCTGGGGGGTGGGGGTGATAGGGGCCATGAGTGGGGGCCTGGTGGAGGGTGCCCCTGCACTGCTGGGGGGTGGGGGTGGTGGGAGACATGAGTTGGACATGAGTGGGGGCCTGGTGGAGGGTGCCCCTGGATGCTGGGGGGTGGGGGTGGAGGGGGACATGAGTGGGGGCCTGGTGGAGGGTGCCCCTGCACTGCTGGGGGGGTGGGGTGCAGGGGGACATGAGTGGGGGCCTGGTGGAGGGTGCCCCTGCACTGCTGGGGGGTGGGGGTGGTGGGAGACATGAGTTGGACATGAGTGGGGGCCTGGTGGAGGGTGCCCTGCACTGCTGGGGGGTGGGGTTGATAGGGGCCATGAGTGGGGGCCTGGTGGAGGGTGCCCCTGCACTGCTGGGGGGTGGGGGTGGTGGGAGACATGAGTTGGACATGAGTGGGGGCCTGGTGGAGGGTGCCCCTGGATGCTGGGGGGTGGGGGTGAATGGGGACATGAGTGGGGGCCTGGTGGAGGGTGCCCCTGGATGCTGGGGGGTGGGGGTGATAGGGGACATGAGTGGGGGCCTGGTGGAGGGTGCCCCACACTGCTGGGGGGTGGGGGTGGTGGGAGACATGAGTTGGACATGAGTGGGGGCCTGGTGGAGGATGCCCCTGGATGCTGGGGGGTGGGAGTGCAGGGGGACATGAGTGGGGGCCTGGTGGAGGGTGCCCCGCACTGCTGGGGGGTGGGGGTGGTGGGAGACATGAGTTGGACATGAGTGGGGGCCTGGTGGAGGGTGCCCCTGCACTGCTGGGGGATGGGGGTGCAGGGGGACATGAGTGGGGCCTGGTGGAGGGTGCCCCTGCACTGCTGGGGCTGGGGGTGGTGGGAGACATGAGTTGGACATGAATGGGGGCCTGGTGGAGGGTGCCCCTGGAAGCTGGGGGTGCAGGGGGACATGAGTGGGTGCCTGGTGGAGGGTGCCCCTGGATGCTGGGGGGTGAGGGTGATAGGGGACATGAGTGGGGGCCTGGTGGAGGGTGCCCCTGCACTGCTGGGGGGTGGGGGTGGTGGGAGACATGAGTTGGACATGAGTGGGGGCCTGGTGGAGGGTGCCCCTGCACTGCTGGGGGGTGGGGGTGATAGGGGCCATGAGTGGGGGCCTGGTGGAGGGTGCCCCTGCACTGCTGGGGGGTGGGGGTGGTGGGAGACATGAGTTGGACATGAGTGGGGGCCTGGTGGAGGTTGCCCCTGGATGCTGGGGGGTGGGGGTGCAGGGGGACATGAGTGGGGGCCTGGTGGAGTATGCCCCTGCACTGCTGGGGGGTGGGGTGCAGGGGGACATGAGTGGGGGCCTGGTGGAGGGTGCCCCTGCACTGCTGGGGGGTGGGGGTGGTGGGAGACATGAGTTGGACATGAGTGGGGGCCTGGTGGAGGGTGCCCTGCACTGCTGGGGGGTGGGGGTGATAGGGGCCATGAGTGGGGGCCTGGTGGAGGGTGCCCCTGCACTGCTGGGGGGGTGGGGGTGGTGGGAGACATGAGTTGGACATGAGTGGGGGCCTGGTGGAGGGTGCCCCTGGATGCTGGGGGGTGGGGGTGCATGGGGACATGAGTGGGGGCCTGGTGGAGGGTGCCCCTGGATGCTGGGGGGTGGGGGTGATAGGGGACATGAGTGGGGGCCTGGTGGAGGGTGCCCCACACTGCTGGGGGGTGGGGGTGGTGGGAGACATGAGTTGGACATGAGTGGGCGCCTGGTGGAGGGTGCCCCTGGATGCTGGGGGGTGGGGGTGCAGGGGGACATGAGTGGGGGCCTGGTGGAGGGTGCCCCGCACTGCTGGGGGGTGGGGGTGGTGGGAGACATGAGTTGGACATGAGTGGGGGCCTGGTGGAGGGTGCCCCTGCACTGCTGGGGGATGGGGGTGCAGGGGGGCATGAGTGGGGGCCTGGTGGAGGGTGCCCCTGCACTGCTGGGGGTGGGGGTGGTGGGAGACATGAGTTGGACATGAGTGGGGGCCTGGTGGAGGGTGCCCCTGGATGCTGGGGGGTGGGGGTGCAGGGGGACATGGGTGGGGGCCCGGTGGAGGGTGCCCCTACACTGCTGGGGGGTGGGGTGGTGGGAGACATGAGTTGGACATGAGTGGGGGCCTGGTGGAGGGTGCACCTGGATGCTGGGGGGTGGGGGTGCAGGGGGACATGAGTGGGGGCCTGGTGGAGGGTGCCCCTGGATGCTGGGGGGTGGGGGTGATAGGGGACATGAGTGGGGGCCTGGTGGAGGGTGCCCCTGCACTGCTGGGGGGTGGGGGGGTGGGAGACATGAGTTGGACATGAGTGGGGGCCTGGTGGAGGGTGCCCCTGGATGCTGGGGGGTGGGGGTGATAGGGGACATGAGTGGGGGCCTGGTGGAGGGTGCCCCTGGATGCTGGGGGGTGGGGGTGATAGGGGAGATGAGTGGGGGCCTGGTGGAGGGTGCCCCACACTGCTGGGGGGTGGGGGTGGTGGGAAACATGAGTTGGACATGGTGGGGGCCTGGTAGAGGGTGCCCCTGCACTGCTGGGGAGTGGGGGTGCAGGGGGTCATGAGTGGGGGCCTGGTGGAGGGTGCCCCTGCACTGCTGGGGTGTGGGGGTGGTGGGAGACATGAGTTGGACATGAGTGGGGGCCTGGTGAAGGGTGCCCCTGGATGCTGGGGGGTGGAGGTGGTGGGAGACATGAGTTGGACATGAGTGGGGGCCTGGTGGAGGGTGCCCCTGCACTGCTGGGGGGTGGGGGTGCAGGGGGACATGAGTGGGGGCCTGGTGGAGGGTGCCCCTGCACTGCTGGGGGTGGGGGTGCAGGGGGACATGAGTGGGGGCCTGGTGGAGGGTGCCCCACACTGCTGGGGGGTGGGGGTGGTGGGAGACATGAGTTGGACATGAGTGGGGGCCTGGTGGAGGGTGCCCCTGCACTGCTGGGGGGTGGGGGTGCAGGGGGACATGAGTGGGGGCCTGGTGAAGGGTGCCCCTGCACTGCTGGGGGTGGGGGTGGTGGGAGACATGAGTTGGACATGTGTGGGGGCCTGGTGGAGGGTTCCCTGCACTGCTGGGGGGTGGGGGTGATAGGGGCCATGAGTGGGGGCCTGGTGGAGGGTGCCCCTGCACTGCTGGGGGGTGGGGGGGGTGGGAGACATGAGTTGGACATGAGTGGGGGCCTGGTGGAGGGTGCCCCTGGATGCTGGGGGGTGGGGGTGGAGGGGGACATGAGTGGGGGCCTGGTGGAGGGTGCCCCTGCACTGCTGGGGGGTGGGGTGGAGGGGGACATGAGTGGGGGCCTGGTGGAGGGTGCCCCTGCACTGCTGGGGGGTGGGGGTGGTGGGAGACATGAGTTGGACATGAGTGGGGGCCTGGTGGAGGGTGCCCTGCACTGCTGGGGGGTGGGGTTGATAGGGGCCATGAGTGGGGGCCTGGTGGAGGGTGCCCCTGCACTGCTGGGGGGTGGGGGTGGTGGGAGACATGAGTTGGACATGAGTGGGGGCCTGGTGGAGGGTGCCCCTGGATGCTGGGGGGTGGGGGTGAATGGGGAGATGAGTGGGGGCCTGGTGGAGGGTGCCCCTGGATGCTGGGGGGTGGGGGTGATAGGGGACATGAGTGGGGGCCTGGTGGAGGGTGCCCCACACTGCTGGGGGGTGGGGGTGGTGGGAGACATGAGTTGGACATGAGTGGGGGCCTGGTGGAGGGTGCCCCTGGATGCTGGGGGGTGGGAGTGCAGGGGGACATGAGTGGGGGCCTGGTGGAGGGTGCCCCGCACTGCTGGGGGGTGGGGGTGGTGGGAGACATGAGTTGGAAATGAGTGGGGGCCTGGTGGAGGGTGCCCCTGCACTGCTGGGGGATGGGGGTGCAGGGGGACATGAGTGGGGGCCTGGTGGAGGGTGCCCCTGCACTGCTGGGGCTGGGGGTGGTGGGAGACATGAGTTGGACATGAGTGGGGGCCTGGTGGAGGGTGCCCCTGGATGCTGGGGGTGCAGGGGGACATGAGTGGGTGCCTGGTGGAGGGTGCCCCTGGATGCTGGGGGGTGAAGGTGATAGGGGACATGAGTGGGGGCCTGGTGGAGGGTGCCCCTGCACTGCTGGGGGGTGGGGGTGGTGGGAGACATGAGTTGGACATGAGTGGGGGCCTGGTGGAGGGTGCCCCTGCACTGCTGGGGGTGGGGGTGATAGGGGCCATGAGTGGGGGCCTGGTGGATGGTGCCCCTGCACTGCTGGGGGGTGGGGGTGGTGGGAGACATGAGTTGGACATGAGTGGGGGCCTGGTGGAGGTTGCCCCTGGATGCTGGGGGGTGGGGGTGCAGGGGGACATGAGTGGGGGCCTGGTGGAGGGTGCCCCTGCACTGCTGGGGGGTGGGGTGCAGGGGGACATGAGTGGGGGCCTGGTGGAGGGTGCCCCTGGATGCTGGGGGGTGGGGGTGATAGGGGACATGAGTGGGGGCCTGGTGGAGGGTGCCCCTGGATGCTGGGGGGTGGGGGTGATAGGGGCCATGAGTGGGGGCCTGGTGGAGGGTGCCCCTGCACTGCTGGGGGGTGGGGGTGGTGGGAGACATGAGTTGGACATGAGTGGGGGCCTGGTGGAGGGTGCCCCTGGATGCTGGGGGGTGGGGGTGCATGGGGACATGAGTGGGGGCCTGGTGGAGGGTGCCCCTGGATGCTGGGGGGTGGGGGTGATAGGGGACATGAGTGGGGGCCTGGTGGAGGGTGCCCCACACTGCTGGGGGGTGGGGGTGGTGGGAGACATGAGTTGGACATGAGTGGGCGCCTGGTGGAGGGTGCCCCTGGATGCTGGGGGGTGGGGGTGCAGGGGGACATGAGTGGGGGCCTGGTGGAGGGTGCCCCGCACTGCTGGGGGGTGGGGGTGGTGGGAGACATGAGTTGGACATGAGTGGGGGCCTGGTGGAGGGTGCCCCTGCACTGCTGGGGGATGGGGGTGCAGGGGGACATGAGTGGGGGCCTGGTGGAGGGTGCCCCTGCACTGCTGGGGGTGGGGGTGGTGGGAGACATGAGTTGGACATGAGTGGGGGCCTGGTGGAGGGTGCCCCTGGATGCTGGGGGGTGGGGGTGCAGGGGGACATGAGTGGGGGCCTGGTGGAGGGTGCCCCTGGATGCTGGGGGGTGAGGGTGATAGGGGACATGAGTGGGGGCCTGGTGGAGGGTGCCCCATACTGCTGGGGGGTGGGGGTGGTGGGAGACATGAGTTGGACATGAGTGGGGGCCTGGTGGAGGGTGCCCCTGGATGCTGGGGGGTGGAGGGGGACATGAGTGGGGGCCTGGTGGAGGGTGCCCCTGCACCGCTGGGGGGTGGGGTGCAGGGGGACATGAGTGGGGGCCTGGTGGAGGGTGCCCCTGCACTGCTGGGGGGTGGGGGTGGTGGGAGACATGAGTTGGACATGAGTGGGGGCCTGGTGGAGGGTGCCCTGCACTGCTGGGGGGTGGGGGTGATAGGGGCCATGAGTGGGGGCCTGGTGGAGGGTGCCCCTGCACTGCTGGGGGGTGGGGGTGGTGGGAGACATGAGTTGGACATGAGTGGGGGCCTGGTGGAGGGTGCCCCTGGATGCTGGGGGGTGGGGGTGAACGGGGACATGAGTGGGGGCCTGGTGGAGGGTGCCCCTGGATGCTGGGGGGTGGGGGTGATAGGGGACATGAGTGGGGGCCTGGTGGAGGGTGCCCCACACTGCTGGGGGGTGGGGGTGGTGGGAGACATGAGTTGGACATGAGTGGGGGCCTGGTGGAGGGTGCCCCTGGATGCTGGGGGGTGGGAGTGCAGGGGGACATGAGTGGGGGCCTGGTGGAGGGTGCCCCGCACTGCTGGGGGGTGGGGGTGGTGGGAGACATGAGTTGGACATGAGTGGGGGCCTGGTGGAGGGTGCCCCTGCACTGCTGGGGTATGGGGGTGCAGGGGGACATGAGTGGGGGCCTGGTGGAGGGTGCCCCTGCACTGTTGGGGGTGGGGGTGGTGGGAGACATGAGTGGGGGCCTG
The DNA here is from genome assembly GCF_040938575.1 of Ambystoma mexicanum. Lineage (NCBI taxonomy): Eukaryota > Metazoa > Chordata > Amphibia > Caudata > Ambystomatidae > Ambystoma > Ambystoma mexicanum. The sequence continues at coordinate 1,197,121,788 of NC_090921.1, read as the reverse complement.
GTGGAGGGTGCCCCTGGATGCTGGGGGGTGGGGGTGCAGGGGGACATGAGTGGGGGCCTGGTGGAGGGTGCCCCTGGATGCTGGGGGGTGAGGGTGATAGGGGACATGAGTGGGGGCCTGGTGGAGGGTGCCCTTGCACTGCTGGGGGGTGGGGGTGGTGGGAGACATGAGTTGGACATGAGTGGGGGCCTGGTGGAGGGTGCCCCTGCACTGCTGGGGGGTGGGGGTGATAGGGGCCATGAGTGGGGGCCTGGTGGAGGGTGCCCCTGCACTGCTGGGGGGTGGGGGTGGTGGGAGACATGAGTTGGACATGAGTGGGGGCCTGGTGGAGGGTGCCCCTGGATGCTGGGGGGTGGGGGTGCAGGGGGACATGAGTGGGGGCCTGGTGGAGGGTGCCCCTGCACTGCTGGGGGGTGGGGTGCAGGGGGACATGAGTGGGGGCCTGGTGGAGGGTGCCCCTGCACTGCTGGGGGGTGGGAGTGGTGGGAGACATGAGTTGGACATGAGTGGGGGCCTGGTGGAGGGTGCCCTGCACTGCTGGGGGGTGGGGGTGATAGGGGCCATGAGTGGGGGCCTGGTGGAGGGTGCCCCTGCACTGCTGGGGGGTGGGGGTGGTGGGAGACATGAGTTGGACATGAGTGGGGGCCTGGTGGAGGGTGCCCCTGGATGCTGGAGGGTGGGGGTGCAGGGGGACATGAGTGGGGGCCTGGTGGAGGGTGCCCCGCACTGCTGGGGGGTGGGGGTGGTGGGAGACATGAGTTGGACATGAGTGGGGGCCTGGTGGAGGGTGCCCCTGCACTGCTGGGGGATGGGGGTGCAGGGGGACATGAGTGGGGGCCTGGTGGAGGGTGCCCCTGCACTGCTGGGGGTGGGGGTGGTGGGAGACATGAGTTGGACATGAGTGGGGGCCTGGTGAAGGGTGCCCCTGGATGCTGGGGGGTGGGGGTGCATGGGGACATGAGTGGGGGCCTGGTGGAGGGTGCTCCTGGATGCTGGGGGGTGGGGGTGATAGGGGACATGAGTGGGGGCCTGGTGGAGGGTGCCCCTGGATGCTGGGGGGTGGGGGTGCAGGGGGACATGAGTGGGGGCCTGGTGGAGGGTGCCCCGCACTGCTGGGGGGTGGGGGTGGTGGGGGACATGAGTGGGGGCCTGGTGGAGGGTGCCCCTGCACTGCTGGGGGTGGGGGTGGTGGGAGACATGAGTTGGACATGAGTGGGGGCCTGGTGGAGGGTGCCCCTGGATGCTGGGGGGTGGGGGTGCAGGGGGACATGAGTGGGGGCCTGGTGGAGGGTGCCCCGCACTGCTGGGGGGTGGGGGTGGTGGGAGACATGAGTTGGACATGAGTGGGGGCCTGGTGGAGGGTGCCCCTGCACTGCTGGGGGATGGGGGTGCAGGGGGACATGAGTGGGGGCCTGGTGGAGGGTACCCCTGCACTGCTGGGGGTGGGGGTGGTGGGAGACATGAGTTGGACATGAGTGGGGGCCTGGTGGAGGGTGCCCCTGGATGCTGGGGGGTGGGGGTGCAGGGGGACATGAGTGGGGGCCTGGTGGAGGGTGCCCCTGGATGCTGGGGGGTGAGGGTGATAGGGGACATGAGTGGGGGCCTGGTGGAGGGTGCCCCACACTGCTGGGGGGTGGGGGTGGTGGGAGACATGAGTTGGACATGTGTGGGGGCCTGGTGGAGGGTGCCCTGCACTGCTGGGGGGTGGGGGTGATAGGGGCCATGAGTGGGGGCCTGGTGGAGGGTGCCCCTGCACTGCTGGGGGGTGGGGGTTGTGGGAGACATGAGTTGGACATGAGTGGGGGCCTGGTGGAGGGTGCCCCTGGATGCTGGGGGGTGGGGGTGGAGGGGGACATGAGTGGGGGCCTGGTGGAGGGTGCCCCTGCACTGCTGGGGGTGGGGTGCAGGGGGACATGAGTGGGGGCCTGGTGGAGGGTGCCCCTGCACTGCTGGGGGGTGGGGGTGGTGGGAGACATGAGTTGGACCTGAGTGGGGGCCTGGTGGAGGGTGCCCTGCACTGCTGGGGGGTGGGGGTGATAGGGGCCATGAGTGGGGGCATGGTGGAGGGTGCCCCTGCACTGCTGGGGGGTGGGGGTGGTGGGAGACATGAGTTGGACATGAGTGGGGGCCTGGTGGAGGGTGCCCCTGGATGCTGGGGGGTGGGGGTGAATGGGGACATGAGTGGGGGCCTGGTGGAGGGTGCCCCTGGATGCTGGGGGGTGGGGGTGATAGGGGACATGAGTGGGGGCCTGGTGGAGGGTGCCCCACACTGCTGGGGGGTGGGGGTGGTGGGAGACATGAGTTGGACATGAGTGGGGGCCTGGTGGAGGGTGCCCCTGCACTGCTGGGGGGTGGGGGTGCAGGGGGACATGAGTGGGGGCCTGGTGAAGGGTGCCCCTGCACTGCTGGGGGTGGGGGTGGTGGGAGACATGAGTTGGACATGTGTGGGGGCCTGGTGGAGGGTGCCCTGCACTGCTGGGGGGTGGGGGTGATAGGGGCCATGAGTGGGGGCCTGGTGGAGGGTGCCCCTGCACTGCTGGGGGGTGGGGGTGGTGGGAGACATGAGTTGGACATGAGTGGGGGCCTGGTGGAGGGTGCCCCTGGATGCTGGGGGGTGGGGGTGGAGGGGGACATGAGTGGGGGCCTGGTGGAGGGTGCCCCTGCACTGCTGGGGGTGGGGTGCAGGGGGACATGAGTGGGGGCCTGGTGGAGGGTGCCCCTGCACTGCTGGGGGGTGGGGGTGGTGGGAGACATGAGTTGGACATGAGTGGGGGCCTGGTGGAGGGTGCCCTGCACTGCTGGGGGGTGGGGGTGATAGGGGCCATGAGTGGGGGCATGGTGGAGGGTGCCCCTGCACTGCTGGGGGGTGGGGGTGGTGGGAGACATGAGTTGGACATGAGTGGGGACCTGGTGGAGGGTGCCCCTGGATGCTGGGGGGTGGGGGTGAATGGGGACATGAGTGGGGGCCTGGTGGAGGGTGCCCCTGGATGCTGGGGGGTGGGGGTGATAGGGGACATGAGTGGGGGCCTGGTGGAGGGTGCCCCACACTGCTGGGGGGTGGGGGTGGTGGGAGACATGAGTTGGACATGAGTGGGGGCCTGGTGGAGGGTGCCCCTGGATGCTTGGGGGTGGGAGTGCAGGGGGACATGAGTGGGGGCCTGGTGGAGGGTGCCCCGCACTGCTGGGGGGTGGGGGTGGTGGGAGACATGAGTTGGACATGAGTGGGGGCCTGGTGGAGGGTGCCCCTGCACTGCTGGGGGATGGGGGTGCAGGGGGACATGAGTGGGGGCCTGGAGGAGGGTGCCCCTGCACTGCTGGGGCTGGGGGTGGTGGGAGACATGAGTTGGACATGAGTGGGGGCCTGGTGGAGGGTGCCCCTGGATGCTGGGGGGTGGGGGTGCAGGGGGACATGAGTGGGGGCCTGGTGGAGGGTGCCCCTGGATGCTGGGGGGTGAGGGTGATAGGGGACATGAGTGGGGGCCTGGTGGAGGGTGCCCCTGCACTGCTGGGGGGTGGGGGTGGTGGGAGACATGAGTTGGACATGAGTGGGGGCCTGGTGGAGGGTGCCCCTGGATGCTGGGGGGTGGGGGTGAATGGGGACATGAGTGGGGGCCTGGTGGAGGGTGCCCCTGGATGCTGGGGGGTGGGGGTGATAGGGGACATGAGTGGGGGCCTGGTGGAGGGTGCCCCACACTGCTGGGGGGTGGGGGTGGTGGGAGACATGAGTTGGACATGAGTGGGGGCCTGGTGGAGGGTGCCCCTGCACTGCTGGGGGGTGGGGGTGCAGGGGGACATGAGTGGGGGCCTGGTGAAGGGTGCCCCTGCACTGCTGGGGGTGGGGGTGGTGGGAGACATGAGTTGGACATGTGTGGGGGCCTGGTGGAGGGTGCCCTGCACTGCTGGGGGGTGGGGGTGATAGGGGCCATGAGTGGGGGCCTGGTGGAGGGTGCCCCTGCACTGCTGGGGGGTGGGGGTGGTGGGAGACATGAGTTGGACATGAGTGGGGGCCTGGTGGAGGGTGCCCCTGGATGCTGGGGGGTGGGGGTGGAGGGGGACATGAGTGGGGGCCTGGTGGAGGGTGCCCCTGCACTGCTGGGGGGTGGGGTGCAGGGGGACATGAGTGGGGGCCTGGTGGAGGGTGCCCCTGCACTGCTGGGGTGTGGGGGTGGTGGGAGACATGAGTTGGACATGAGTGGGGGCCTGGTGGAGGGTGCCCTGCACTGCTGGGGGGTGGGGGTGATAGGGGCCATGAGTGGGGGCATGGTGGAGGGTGCCCCTGCACTGCTGGGGGGTGGGGGTGGTGGGAGACATGAGTTGGACATGAGTGGGGGCCTGGTGGAGGGTGCCCCTGGATGCTGGGGGGTGGGGGTGAATGGGGACATGAGTGGGGGCCTGGTGGAGGGTGCCCCTGGATGCTGGGGGGTGGGGGTGATAGGGGACATGAGTGGGGGCCTGGTGGAGGGTGCCCCACACTGCTGGGGGGTGGGGGTGGTGGGAGACATGAGTTGGACATGAGTGGGGGCCTGGTGGAGGGTGCCCCTGGATGCTGGGGGGTGGGAGTGCAGGGGGACATGAGTGGGGGCCTGGTGGAGGGTGCCCCGCACTGCTGGGGGGTGGGGGTGGTGGGAGACATGAGTTGGACATGAGTGGGGGCCTGGTGGAGGGTGCCCCTGCACTGCTGGGGGATGGGGGTGCAGGGGGACATGAGTGGGGGCCTGGTGGAGGGTGCCCCTGCACTGCTGGGGCTGGGGGTGGTGGGAGACATGAGTTGGACATGAGTGGGGGCCTGGTGGAGGGTGCCCCTGGATGCTGGGGGGTGGGGGTGCAGGGGGACATGAGTGGGGGCCTGGTGGAGGGTGCCCCTGGATGCTGGGGGGTGAGGGTGATAGGGGACATGAGTGGGGGCCTGGTGGAGGGTGCCCCTGCACTGCTGGGGGGTGGGGGTGGTGGGAGACATGAGTTGGACATGAGTGGGGGCCTGGTGGAGGGTGCCCCTGCACTGCTGGGGGGTGGGGGTGATAGGGGCCATGAGTGGGGGCCTGGTGGAGGGTGCCCCTGCACTGCTGGGGGGTGGGGGTGGTGGGAGACATGAGTTGGACATGAGTGGGGGCCTGGTGGAGGGTGCCCCTGGATGCTGGGGGGTGGGGGTGCAGGGGGACATGAGTGGGGGCCTGGTGGAGGGTGCCCCTGCACTGCTGGGGGGTGGGGTGCAGGGGGACATGAGTGGGGGCCTGGTGGAGGGTGCCCCTGCACTGCTGGGGGGTGGGGGTGGTGGGAGACATGAGTTGGACATGAGTGGGGGCCTGGTGGAGGGTGCCCTGCACTGCTGGGGGGTGGGGGTGATAGGGACCATGAGTGGGGGCCTGGTGTAGGGTGCCCCTGCACTGCTGGGGGGTGGGAGACATGAGTTGGACATGAGTGGGGGCCTGGTGGAGGGTGCCCCTGGATGCTGGGGGGTGGGGGTGCAGGGGGGACATGAGTGGGGGCCTGGTGGAAGGTGCCCCGCACTGCTGGGGAGTGGGGGTGGTGGGAGACATGAGTTGGACATGAGTGGGGGCCTGGTGGAGGGTGCCCCTGCACTGCTGGGGGGTGGGGGTGCAGGGGGACATGGGTGGGGGCCCGGTGGAGGGTGCCCCTACACTGCTGGGGGGTGGGGTGGTGGGAGACATGAGTTGGACATGAGTGGGGGCCTGGTGGAGGGTGCACCTGGATGCTGGGGGGTGGGGGTGCAGGGGGACATGAGTGGGGGCCTGGTGGAGGGTGCCCCTGGATGCTGGGGGGTGGGGGTGATAGGGGACATGAGTGGGGGCCTGGTGGAGGGTGCCCCTGCACTGCTGGGGGGTGGGGGTGGTGGGAGACATGAGTTGGACATGAGTGGGGGCCTGGTGGAGGGTGCCCCTGGATGCTGGGGGGTGGGGGTGATAGGGGACATGAGTGGGGGCCTGGTGGAGGGTGCCCCTGGATGCTGGGGGGTGGGGGTGATAGGGGAGATGAGTGGGGGCCTGGTGGAGGGTGCCCCACACTGCTGGGGGGTGGGGGTGGTGGGAAACATGAGTTGGACATGGTGGGGGCCTGGTAGAGGGTGCCCCTGCACTGCTGGGGAGTGGGGGTGCAGGGGGTCATGAGTGGGGGCCTGGTGGAGGGTGCCCCTGCACTGCTGGGGTGTGGGGGTGGTGGGAGACATGAGTTGGACATGAGTGGGGGCCTGGTGAAGGGTGCCCCTGGATGCTGGGGGGTGGGGGTGGTGGGAGACATGAGTTGGACATGAGTGGGGGCCTGGTGGAGGGTGCCCCTGCACTGCTGGGGGGTGGGGGTGCAGGGGGACATGAGTGGGGGCCTGGTGGAGGGTGCCCCTGCACTGCTGGGGGTGGGGGTGCAGGGGGACATGAGTGGGGGCCTGGTGGAGGGTGCCCCACACTGCTGGGGGGTGGGGGTGGTGGGAGACATGAGTTGGACATGCGTGGGGGCCTGGTGGAGGGTGCCCCTGCACTGCTGGGGGGTGGGGGTGCAGGGGGACATGAGTGGGGGCCTGGTGAAGGGTGCCCCTGCACTGCTGGGGGTGGGGGTGGTGGGAGACATGAGTTGGACATGTGTGGGGGCCTGGTGGAGGGTGCCCTGCACTGCTGGGGGGTGGGGGTGATAGGGGCCATGAGTGGGGGCCTGGTGGAGGGTGCCCCTGCACTGCTGGGGGGTGGGGGTGGTGGGAGACATGAGTTGGACATGAGTGGGGGCCTGGTGGAGGGTGCCCCTGGATGCTGGGGGGTGGGGGTGGAGGGGGACATGAGTGGGGGCCTGGTGGAGGGTGCCCCTGCACTGCTGGGGGGGTGGGGTGCAGGGGGACATGAGTGGGGGCCTGGTGGAGGGTGCCCCTGCACTGCTGGGGGGTGGGGGTGGTGGGAGACATGAGTTGGACATGAGTGGGGGCCTGGTGGAGGGTGCCCTGCACTGCTGGGGGGTGGGGTTGATAGGGGCCATGAGTGGGGGCCTGGTGGAGGGTGCCCCTGCACTGCTGGGGGGTGGGGGTGGTGGGAGACATGAGTTGGACATGAGTGGGGGCCTGGTGGAGGGTGCCCCTGGATGCTGGGGGGTGGGGGTGAATGGGGACATGAGTGGGGGCCTGGTGGAGGGTGCCCCTGGATGCTGGGGGGTGGGGGTGATAGGGGACATGAGTGGGGGCCTGGTGGAGGGTGCCCCACACTGCTGGGGGGTGGGGGTGGTGGGAGACATGAGTTGGACATGAGTGGGGGCCTGGTGGAGGGTGCCCCTGGATGCTGGGGGGTGGGAGTGCAGGGGGACATGAGTGGGGGCCTGGTGGAGGGTGCCCCGCACTGCTGGGGGGTGGGGGTGGTGGGAGACATGAGTTGGACATGAGTGGGGGCCTGGTGGAGGGTGCCCCTGCACTGCTGGGGGATGGGGGTGCAGGGGGACATGAGTGGGGGCCTGGTGGAGGGTGCCCCTGCACTGCTGGGGCTGGGGGTGGTGGGAGACATGAGTTGGACATGAGTGGGGGCCTGGTGGAGGGTGCCCCTGGATGCTGGGGGTGCAGGGGGACATGAGTGGGTGCCTGGTGGAGGGTGCCCCTGGATGCTGGGGGGTGAGGGTGATAGGGGACATGAGTGGGGGCCTGGTGGAGGGTGCCCCTGCACTGCTGGGGGGTGGGGGTGGTGGGAGACATGAGTTGGACATGAGTGGGGGCCTGGTGGAGGGTGCCCCTGCACTGCTGGGGGGTGGGGGTGATAGGGGCCATGAGTGGGGGCCTGGTGGATGGTGCCCCTGCACTGCTGGGGGGTGGGGGTGGTGGGAGACATGAGTTGGACATGAGTGGGGGCCTGGTGGAGGTTGCCCCTGGATGCTGGGGGGTGGGGGTGCAGGGGGACATGAGTGGGGGCCTGGTGGAGGGTGCCCCTGCACTGCTGGGGGGTGGGGTGCAGGGGGACATGAGTGGGGGCCTGGTGGAGGGTGCCCCTGCACTGCTGGGGGGTGGGGGTGGTGGGAGACATGAGTTGGACATGAGTGGGGGCCTGGTGGAGGGTGCCCTGCACTGCTGGGGGGTGGGGGTGATAGGGGCCATGAGTGGGGGCCTGGTGGAGGGTGCCCCTGCACTGCTGGGGGGTGGGGGTGGTGGGAGACATGAGTTGGACATGAGTGGGGGCCTGGTGGAGGGTGCCCCTGGATGCTGGGGGGTGGGGGTGCATGGGGACATGAGTGGGGGCCTGGTGGAGGGTGCCCCTGGATGCTGGGGGGTGGGGGTGATAGGGGACATGAGTGGGGGCCTGGTGGAGGGTGCCCCACACTGCTGGGGGGTGGGGGTGGTGGGAGACATGAGTTGGACATGAGTGGGCGCCTGGTGGAGGGTGCCCCTGGATGCTGGGGGGTGGGGGTGCAGGGGGACATGAGTGGGGGCCTGGTGGAGGGTGCCCCGCACTGCTGGGGGGTGGGGGTGGTGGGAGACATGAGTTGGACATGAGTGGGGGCCTGGTGGAGGGTGCCCCTGCACTGCTGGGGGATGGGGGTGCAGGGGGACATGAGTGGGGGCCTGGTGGAGGGTGCCCCTGCACTGCTGGGGGTGGGGGTGGTGGGAGACATGAGTTGGACATGAGTGGGGGCCTGGTGGAGGGTGCCCCTGGATGCTGGGGGGTGGGGGTGCAGGGGGACATGAGTGGGGGCCTGGTGGAGGGTGCCCCTGGATGCTGGGGGGTGAGGGTGATAGGGGACATGAGTGGGGGCCTGGTGGAGGGTGCCCCACACTGCTGGGGGGTGGGGGTGGTGGGAGACATGAGTTGGACATGAGTGGGGGCCTGGTGGAGGGTGCCCCTGGATGCTGGGGGGTGGGGGTGGAGGGGGACATGAGTGGGGGCCTGGTGGAGGGTGCCCCTGCACCGCTGGGGGGTGGGGTGCAGGGGGACATGAGTGGGGGCCTGGTGGAGGGTGCCCCTGCACTGCTGGGGGGTGGGGGTGGTGGGAGACATGAGTTGGACATGAGTGGGGGCCTGGTGGAGGGTGCCCTGCACTGCTGGGGGGTGGGGGTGATAGGGGCCATGAGTGGGGGCCTGGTGGAGGGTGCCCCTGCACTGCTGGGGGGTGGGGGTGGTGGGAGACATGAGTTGGACATGAGTGGGGGCCTGGTGGAGGGTGCCCCTGGATGCTGGGGGGTGGGAGTGCAGGGGGACATGAGTGGGGGCCTGGTGGAGGGTGCCCCGCACTGCTGGGGGGTGGGGGTGGTGGGAGACATGAGTTGGACATGAGTGGGGGCCTGGTGGAGGGTGCCCCTGCACTGCTGGGGGATGGGGGTGCAGGGGGACATGTGTGGGGGCCTGGTGGAGGGTGCCCCTGCACTGTTGGGGGTGGGGGTGGTGGGAGACATGAGTGGGGGCCTGGTGGAGGGTGCCCCTGGATGCTGGGGGGTGGGGGTGCAGGGGGACATGAGTGGGGGCCTGGTGGAGGGTGCCCCTGGATGCTGGGGGGTGAGGGTGATAGGGGACATGAGTGGGGGCCTGGTGGAGGGTGCCCTTGCACTGCTGGGGGGTGGGGGTGGTGGGAGACATGAGTTGGACATGAGTGGGGGCCTGGTGGAGGGTGCCCCTGCACTGCTGGGGGGTGGGGGTGATAGGGGCCATGAGTGGGGGCCTGGTGGAGGGTGCCCCTACACTGCTGGGGGGTGGGGGTGGTGGGAGACATGAGTTGGACATGAGTGGGGGCCTGGTGGAGGGTGCCCCTGGATGCTGGGGGGTGGGGGTGCAGGGGGACATGAGTGGGGTCCTGGTGGAGGGTGCCCCTGCACTGCTGGGGGGTGGGGTGCAGGGGGACATGAGTGGGGGCCTGGTGGAGGGTGCCCCTGCACTGCTGGGGGGTGGGGGTGGTGGGAGACATGAGTTGGACATGAGTGGGGGCCTGGTGGAGGGTGCCCTGCACTGCTGGGGGGTGGGGGTGATAGGGGCCATGAGTGGGGGCCTGGTGGAGGGTGCCCCTGCACTGCTGGGGGGTGGGGGTGGTGGGAGACATGAGTTGGACATGAGTGGGGGCCTGGTGGAGGGTGCCCCTGGATGCTGGAGGGTGGGGGTGCAGGGGGACATGAGTGGGGGCCTGGTGGAGGGTGCCCCGCACTGCTGGGGGGTGGGGGTGGTGGGAGACATGAGTTGGACATGAGTGGGGGCCTGGTGGAGGGTGCCCCTGCACTGCTGGGGGATGGGGGTGCAGGGGGACATGAGTGGGGGCCTGGTGGAGGGTGCCCCTGCACTGCTGGGGGTGGGGGTGGTGGGAGACATGAGTTGGACATGAGTGGGGGCCTGGTGAAGGGTGCCCCTGGATGCTGGGGGGTGGGGGTGCATGGGGACATGAGTGGGGGCCTGGTGGAGGGTGCTCCTGGATGCTGGGGGGTGGGGGTGATAGGGGACATGAGTGGGGGTCTGGTGGAGGGTGCCCCTGGATGCTGGGGGGTGGGGGTGCAGGGGGACATGAGTGGGGGCCTGGTGGAGGGTGCCCCGCACTGCTGGGGGGTGGGGGTGGTGGGGGACATGAGTGGGGGCCTGGTGGAGGGTGCCCCTGCACTGCTGGGGGTGGGGGTGGTGGGAGACATGAGTTGGACATGAGTGGGGGCCTGGTGGAGGGTGCCCCTGGATGCTGGGGGGTGGGGGTGCAGGGGGACATGAGTGGGGGCCTGGTGGAGGGTGCCCCGCACTGCTGGGGGGTGGGGGTGGTGGGAGACATGAGTTGGACATGAGTGGGGGCCTGGTGGAGGGTGCCCCTGCACTGCTGGGGGATGGGGGTGCAGGGGGACATGAGTGGGGGCCTGATGGAGGGTACCCCTGCACTGCTGGGGGTGGGGGTGGTGGGAGACATGAGTTGGACATGAGTGGGGGCCTGGTGGAGGGTGCCCCTGGATGCTGGGGGGTGGGGGTGCAGGGGGACATGAGTGGGGGCCTGGTGGAGGGTGCCCCTGGATGCTGGGGGGTGAGGGTGATAGGGGACATGAGTGGGGGCCTGGTGGAGGGTGCCCCACACTGCTGGGTGGTGGGGGTGGTGGGAGACATGAGTTGGACATGAGTGGGGGCCTGGTGGAGGGTGCCCCTGGATGCTGGGGGGTGGGGGTGATAGGGGACATGAGTGGGGGCCTGGTGGAGGGTGCCCCTGGATGCTGGGGGGTGGGGGTGATAGGGGACATGAGTGGGGGCCTGGTGGAGGGTGCCCTACACTGCTGGGGGGTTGGGGTGGTGGGAGACATGAGTTGGACATGAGTGGGGGCCTGGTGGAGGGTGCCCCTGCACTGCTGGGGGGTGGGGGTGGTGGGAGACATGAGTTGGACATGAGTGGGGGCCTGGTGGAGGGTGCCCCTGGATGCTGGGGGGTGGGGGTGCAGGGGGACATGAGTTGGACATGAGTGGGGGCCTGGTGGAGGGTGCTCCGCACTGCTGGGGGGTTGGGGTGGTGGGAGACATAAGTTGGACATGAGTGGGGGCCTGGTGGAGGGTGCCCCTGCACTGCTGGGGGGTGGGGGTGGTGGGAGACATGAGTTGGACATGAGTGGGGGTCTGGTGGAGGGTGCCCCTGCACTGCTGGGGGGTGGGGGTGCAGGGGGACATGAGTGGGGGCCTGGTGGAGGGTGCCCCTGCACTGCTGGGGGGTGGGGGTGCAGGGGGACATGAGTGGGGGCCTGGTGGAGGGTGCCCCACACTGCTGGGGGGTGGGGGTGGTGGGAGACATGAGTTGGACATGAGTGGGGGCCTGGTGGAGGGTGCCCCTGCACTGCTGGGGGGTGGAGGTGCAGGGGGACATGAGTGGGGGCTTGGTGGAGGGTGCCCCTGCACTGCTGGGGGGTGGGGGTGGTGGGAGACATGAGTTGGACATGAGTGGGGGCCTGGTGGAGGGTGCCCCTGGATGCTGGGGGGTGGGGGTGCAGGGGGACATGAGTGGGGGCCTGGTGGAGGGTGCCCCTGCACTGCTGGGGGGTGGGGTGCAGGGGGAGATGAGTGGGGGCCTGGTGGAGGGTGCCCCTGCACTGCTGGGGGGTGGGGGTGGTGGGAGACATGAGTTGGACATGAGTGGGGGCCTGGTGGAGGGTGCCCTGCACTGCTGGGGGGTGGGGGTGATAGGGGCCATGAGTGGGGGCCTGGTGGAGGGTGCCCCTGCACTGCTGGGGGGTGGGGGTGGTGGGAGACATGAGTTGGACATGAGTGGGGGCCTGGTGGAGGGTGCCCCTGGATGCTGGGGGGTGGGGGTGCAGGGGGACATGAGTGAGGGCCTGGTGGAGGGTGCCCCGCACTGCTGGGGGGTGGGGGTGGTGGGAGACATGAGTTGGACATGAGTGGGGGCCTGGTGGAGGGTGCCCCTGCACTGCTGGGGGATGGGGGTGCAGGGGGACATGAGTGGGGGCCTGGTGGAGGGTGCCCCTGCACTGCTGGGGGTGGGGGTGGTGGGGGACATGAGTTGGACATGAGTGGGGGCCTGGTGGAGGGTGCCCCTGGATGCTGGGGGGTGGGGGTGCATGGGGACATGAGTGGGGGCCTGGTGGAGGGTGCTCCTGGATGCTGGGGGGTGGGGGTGATAGGGGACATGAGTGGGGGCCTGGTGGAGGGTGCCCCACACTGCTGGGGGGTGGGGGTGGTGGGAGACATGAGTTGGACATGAGTGGGGGCCTGGTGGAGGGTGCCCCTGGATGCTGGGGGGTGGGGGTGCAGGGGGACATGAGTGGGGGCCTGGTGGAGGGTGCCCCGCACTGCTGGGGGGTGGGGGTGGTGGGAGACATGAGTTGGACATGAGTGGGGGCCTGGTGGAGGGTGCCCCTGCACTGCTGGGGGATGGGGGTGCAGGGGGACATGAGTGGGGGCCTGGTGGAGGGTGCCCCTGCACTGCTGGGGGTGGGGGTGGTGGGAGACATGAGTTGGACATGAGTGGGGGCCTGGTGGAGGGTGCCCCTGGATGCTGGGGGGTGGGGGTGCAGGGGGACATGAGTGGGGGCCTGGTGGAGGGTGCCCCTGGATGCTGGGGGGTGAGGGTGATAGGGGACAGGAGTGGGGGCCTGGTGGAGGGTGCCCCACACTGCTGGGGGGTGGGGGTGGTGTTGGACATGAGTGGGGGCCTGGTGGAGGGTGCCCCTGGATGCTGGGGGGTGGGGGTGATAGGGGACATGAGTGGGGGCCTGGTGGAGGGTGCCCCTGGATGCTGGGGGGTGGGGGTGATAGGGGACATGAGTGGGGGCCTGGTGGAGGGTGCCCCACACTGCTGGGGGGTTGGGGTGGTGGGAGACATGAGTTGGACATGAGTGGGGGCCTGGTGGAGGGTGCCCCTGCACTGCTGGGGGGTGGGGGTGGTGGGAGACATGAGTTGGACATGAGTGGGGGCCTGGTGGAGGGTGCCCCTGGATGCTGGGGGGTGGGGTGCAGGGGGACATGAGTTGGACATGAGTGGGGGCCTGGTGGAGGGTGCTCCGCACTGCTGGGGGGTGGGGGTGGTGGGAGACATGAGTTGGACATGAGTGGGGGTCTGGTGGAGGGTGCCCCTGCACTGCTGGGGGGTGGGGGTGCAGGGGGACATGAGTGGGGGCCTGGTGGAGGGTGCCCCTGCACTGCTGGGGGGTGGGGGTGCAGGGGGACATGAGTGGGGGCCTGGTGGAGGGTGCCCCACACTGCTGGAGGGTGGGGGTGGTGGGAGACATGAGTTGGACATGAGTGGGGGCCTGGTGGAGGGTGCCCTGCACTGCTGGGGGGTGGGGGTGATAGGGGCCATGAGTGGGGGCCTGGTGGAGGGTGCCCCTGCACTGCTGGGGGGTGGGGGTGGTGGGAGACATGAGTTGGACATGAGTGGGGGCCTGGTGGAGGGTGCCCCTGGATGCTGGGGGTTGGGGGTGCAGGGGGACATGAGTTGGACATGAGTGGGGGCCTGGTGGAGGGTGCCCTGCACTGCTGGGGGGTGGGGGTGCAGGGGGCCATGAGTGGGGGCCTGGTGGAGGGTGCCCCTGGATGCTGGGGGGTGGGTGTGATAGGGGACATGAGTGGGGGCCTGGTGGAGGGTGACCCACACTGCTGGCGGGTGGGGGTGCTGGGTGACATGAGCAGGTGTGCAGGGTAGTCCCCTGTGGTGTCGGCTGCCTGCAGGGGCAGTGGAGGGTGTACAGGGAATACCTGGGAGCACACAGCAAAATCACGTGTAGAATTTCCCGCGTACCCCTGAAATACACGTACCCAGCCAAATCGCGTGTGGAAATTCCTGCGCACGTACCTGGCCAAATCGCGTGTGGGACTTCCCGCGCACCCCTGAAATCCACGTACCATGCCAAATCGCGTGTGAAACTTCCCGCGCACCCCTGAGATCCACGTACCCAGCCAAGTCGCATGTGGAAATTCCCGCGCACGTACCTGGCCAAATCACGTGTGGAACTTCCCGCGCACCCCTGAAATCCACGTACCCTTCCAAATCGTGTGTGAGACTTCCCGCGCACCCCTGAGATCCACGTACCCAGCCAAATCGCGTGTGGAAATTCCTGCGCACGTACCCGGCCAAATCGCGTGTGGAACTTCCCGCGCACCCCTGAAATCCACGTACCCTGCCAAATCGCGTGTGGGACTTCCCGCGCACCCCTGAGATCCACGTACCCAGCCAAATCGCATGTGGAAATTCCTGCGCACGTACCCGGCCAAATCGCGTGTGGAACTTCCCGCGCACCCCTGAAATCCACGTACCCTGCCAAATCTCGTGTGAAAGTTCCCACGCACCCCGGAATACACGCACACGTTATTTTTCAGTCAGCGGGTGTCCGTGTTTGTGGGTACCCCTTTGCACGTCATTTGTCCTGGAGGGCCACAGTATGGTACATTCATCATGGCTGTATATAGGTGCTATTTGTTGGTGCACCTTTTGGCGCACATTTATTACAGGCGCAGAGGCGCTACCGCCTGCTTTCTTGTGGCGGTCGTGTTTGTGCCTGTGCGCTGGTTTGACCGTGCGCTTTTTTGCCCTATTCGATTCCATGAATACGTGTTGTAGGCGAGCGTGTGGGCGTTCCGCGCACTTGCACCCTGTACTTCCCCCGTGACGCCCACATTTTGGCAAGTTGTTCCCCATTCCGAGTGTTACGCCCCGTGTTACGCCTACTTTTGTTGTGTGCGCCGCACTATGTGCGATTTTCGCTGTGGCCTGTGCGATTTTCGCTGTGACCTGGCGCACGCCGTTAGATGGCCTGTGCGCCAACGTGCGCTGCGCACTTTTTTAGCGCACATCCGATGGTTTTCTCGCGCACGGCCTTCCATGAATCGATGTGCGCTGCTTTTCGTGCGATTTTCGCACTTGCACTGCGATTTTCGCTATTCCACTGCGAATCGTGCGTTTTTGGCCACTTGCGCCGCGCTAATTATTCCATGAATCGGCCTGTATGTTTTTTGCACTAAATATACATTTTCCATGTGCTAATAATATGCAAAATGGCACTTGCACCAGTGCAACTTTTTTGGCATTAGAGGCTGCATTTGACAAATGATGGTAGCACCTGTGAGTGAATACTTTAGAGAAAGGAAGCCTCCTGTAGCTTGATCGGCATTTTTTGAAAGGATCTCACCAACCTAATTAAATATTTTTAAAGCAAATGGGTTTGATTCGGAGCCTGGTGGTAATTATGGCCAAATTGGTTTATCTTTACCGGCACACGGTGCCATGGAGTTAAGAAGGGATTGTGTGGTGACAAGGTCAAAACTGGTAGTACGGCAGTGTGGGAGCTTTGCAGTAAATCCATTATCACCATTTTACTGCACATTTTCACATACCGCTCTATTCATAATGAGGCCCTATGTAAATACTGCAGTGAGAACGTCATTTAAGCAATTTATTAAACATGGCTTCATTCCTGCAGGAACTTTCTCTCCTTTCCAGGATATACTGATGATGTTATTGGGATATTTTTGCATACACTTAGCATACGATGTAAGCACCAATAAAGCACGATGGAGTCTCATCGCAGAAACTTTGCACTGGTGCAAGTGAAATGGTGCACTGTATTAGCACCAGGGAAAGAATGGCCCAAGTGAAAGAATAATTGTGCACTAGGATCATGTTTGTCCTAATGCTAACATTGAATGGTATTGGCCTCTAGGTCAAACGTTGCCCTTCTGAAAAATGCATTGAAGGTATACGTTATTTGCACTTGAATATTTGTTTCCCTAGTGATGTTTTCATACAACATTGTATTCTCACTAGTGCTCATTTTCTGTGTATTTACCAATATATAATGGCATTATTGATGTGTTATGACATCCACTTAACATATGATAACAGCACCTGTGAGTGAATGGTGACTTACCCAGCCAGTGTTTATTGGGGCATTGCTGCACTTGTCATATGAAGGCCGCACCCGTTAGGCAATGCTTTACATACACTGATGTAGCAGCCACAGGATGGTGTAACTGGGAAGTGTGAGACCCCACTTGCCATATGATAGCAGGACCTGCTTAAATGAGGTTATACCTCTTCACAATCGTGAATAAAAATGTTGATCCACATATAATTACAGTGCCAAAGTGACATGTCAAAAGCTTGTGGCCAATAAATCAGTGATTCAGGATGACAAGAAATTATTTTTTTCAAAATAAACTAAAGTGACTTCTGATTCTACAGAGAAAGGTGTAAAAATTCAGGAAATCTTTGCTCGCCCGAAGACTACATCACTTGATTATCCCTCATTAGATGCTTCTCAGAACATAATCAGTAAACCTCCAGAGGACATGATCTTTTACCAATGAGACTATCCAACACAGTTGTTCCACCGGGGTTAGCTATCTCAGCCAGAGTCGATAATCTCTTACCTCAAAATCCTGCCCAACATCTACTAAACAATGTTCTTTCATTGACATCTCCTTGTGCTCTGCTAATGTGTACTCAGAATTCAAGAAAGCAGCTGGGGTCCCCCTATTAAAAAATACATGCATTTGCATACTCTAACTCTGGGTCATTGGGATCCCTTTTCAGAGCTGGCATTCCTTCCAAAATTCTAGAGAGTCTAATGTCGAGCAATTGTACTTTAATGAAGTGTCCCAGAGATATGCAAATGTAAGCATACTGAGGTTGATGAAAAATGTGAGGGGTGATCCAATGCAATTGTAGAATGTTTAGTCGAGAAGGACTTGGCCTCATTACTAGCAGAGGCCCAACGAAGCCAAGGAAAGAATGCATTTTCAAGTGTCTGCCTGCGGGTAGAATGGAGAAAGGTAGCTTTTTAATTAATTAGCAATGTACTTACTCACAAAAGGTGCAATCTGCTGCATCACATTTTTTTTTTAGATCAGTGTTTTCACTTCCATAAATACATTCATCTACACTGATAAGGATGCCTCGGGTGACTGTTAGAAGAATATCAAGGTGTAATAAGGTGTACTAAGGTGCAATTGTATTCAATGTATGCAGCTGTGCCAACGTTCTCATGTAGACTTGAAACTGACATTGATCATTCAAACTGGCCTGGCTTCAGAAAGCCAGAAATGGTGTCAATTGGGAAAGACTAAAGCCCTCCTTGGAGAGGTCATATAATCTTCCACTCACTGCATTGAGAACAATGTACTGTAAAAGGTACACAAATATGCACATTTGTAGGGTGGCAGCAGTGTCTGTGGTTGCAACCGGACCAATATCTTTCTGTTGTCTGTGTTCATACTGCAATGCTGCTATTGAACATTTGATGAACCAACTTTTATTTGTGGCTGAATACACTGGTGAAATTGCGCTTCTGCTACTCAATCTGTATACCACATTTGACACTGTTGACCATCATCTATTTCTGTCTCACCTTTCTTTTATGGGCATTTATGGCCTGATAATTCACTGGAGTGGCTAAGACCTCCCACTCTAAGTGACACAAAAAAGCTTCTTCAATTAGATAGAGATGTAACTGACATTTCGGTGAAATGTAAACCTCGCCTCTATTCGGTAGACACATAGATGTGCCAAAAAGTTTGAAGCTGATTTGAGCCAAGGCACATATATTATCCCCTTTCTCACAACATTTTTGTTTGTTTCCTTCACCTTCGCCCTCTATGTGGGCCACAGCACACCTTTCGTTCCAGTTGTAAAGAAAATTGGTTGCAAACATTGATACTGCCCTAAAAGTGACCCTTGACCTTGCCAATGTTGCTCAGATGTGTTCTTTTACACAAGATAAATTGCTTCGAAACCTCCACTTCTCTTTTCAAGGAAGGATTATGATCATTAACAGATTATTTTAAGTAGACTGGACTATTTTAATGCCCTCTTCCTCGGACTACCCATCATCCATTCTGCAACTGCAGTGAATGCAGCACGCTGTATTTAGATTACTTAAAAATATTGGTCCAGGTCCCTGTGCTTCGTTCAATCCACGGATCTAGTTGAAGGCTCTTTGTCTAGTGTGTAAAGTCCTTCACTTTCAGCTTCACTTTCGTGATGTCTAAAGTCTGCTCTTAATCACCCAAAAGGCAACTGCATACTTAATCAGCAAATCGTATGGTACCACCCCTTCATCGCACTCGTTTATGTGGCTGTTACTTCTCTGTTCATTCCAGAATGTATGGAACTAGCAATTCTTTGCACAATATTTATGATTCACTTCACTTTCAAAAAGGCCTAAAAGCTGAACTTTTTTCTCTTTATTGTTCCATCAGAGATTGCTATACTGTATGTATAAGTGTGACAATATTTAATAATAAACTGTGCTTTACAAGTGTAATCAAATAGAAATAATAATACCTACCATGTGATAACTATACTACCCTTTGCATGTTTGACAGCTGAAATGTATTTGCTTTGTCATTGATTGCTGTGTATGTTCTAGCCAATAGTAGCAGTGAGGCATTCACTGATACACACAGAACCAGAATTGAAGATGTTTCTAGTTGATGGAAATAAAGACATTAATCTGAATATGCAACCTATTTTCCTGAGCAGCGCTATCTCTCAAATTCCCCATATGTGTCCCTCTGTTATTGCGAATCTCTATGGTGATGGTAGCATGATCATATTGCGCTCTGGCACTAGTTCGGCTGTCACAACATTAATAAACGTTAATACATGGCAAGGTTATGGTTGTGGGGATTGTAGTATGAATAGTGACAATGTAATGGGTTGCAGAGTTCCTTGGGAGCATATTCCCAAGCAAGTAATTCCAGATTGAATCATACTATTGACTCTAAAATGTAATAGTCTGGGTGCTAAGACTAACATGTGACAGCTTTGGAGGAAGACCATTGTATAATTACTTTAACAAACCGATTTTGGATTAATTTTGCAGCATTAACAGAATCAAAAAGCAAAATACAGAATTGAGTAATAGAAAAATAGAGCGGGAGCAAAATATTGACATCGCTTTCAATCAGGTTCTTTGTTTGCATGGTGTCCAGCTTTATTTTATTGATCACAAACATTTTCACTTTCTGAACGTCTATTTTAGACTCTATGGAAGACAATAGCCTGTCCTTGCCCTTGTATATACTTGTATCCTGAAATTATTCGTAATAAATACAATCAACTCCTGGATGACTGCTCAGATGTTTTCCTAGCAGGTAAAGGAGACCGCATAGATGTGATATATGTGCCAGAATGGAGATTTCTTGCAGAATTATAATATTGATTTGGAATTTAACAGATCAGTCCATAGATTATTATTGCTCTTTTACATTTTACAGGCTGGTTGGTCAGCATGTGCACCTTGTTGGAATTGGCTTTGACCAGCTCCCTCTGGTAGTAGCCAGCTCTAATATCTTTATGTTCATTTATGGGGTATCATGTCAGGGTGGGACTTACACTGCTCGTTATGAGAGAGCAGTGAGAAAGGAGGTTGAAACAAAATATAAGGGCTATCGCTGGGGTAAATAATTCCAAAATTGCTTATTCAGTCCTGGATGGCAAGCAGCAGACGTAATACATCATTGATGCACTGTGTCGACACTTGCATTGAGATTGTGGCCTTTCTAGACTCCCTTGTTTGGGTCAGCCATGAAGTTCAGGGATTAAATAACTGTATTAAATCACTATTGTCTTCTCTTCATAGATGTGGCATCCATAGTGTATTTCGTCAAGAAAAGCATTTGATGGGGCTTGGCAATAATAATATTTCAAAACCCTCGGGCTCTTCTTGCTTTTACGCATCTTGCCTCAGTAGTAAAAGTATCCTGATTCTTAAGATGCTACCCTTCGTTTCATCTCTGATCACATAGGTAATGCCGGAGAATGTGCCATTATTTCAGGTGCTGTTTATGGGATTCAGGATACGCGATCGACAATGATAGGGCTAATACTGATGTCCCTGAATTTTTCCTGCAGCTCTCAAATTGATCTCACAGATTTGTAGGGATACACAGCATCTGGGCTGAGTACTTTAATACAATTTTAGAAACATCCCTGAAGAAATAAATGTAAATTCTCTGATCAGTGTCACTCTCTTTAGCATTTGGAACTGGTTGTTGTTTGGAGTATTCATGATACTTGTCTGCACATAAAGGCAAAACAAAGCTTGACTGGTAAATGATCCGAACAGGTATATGGTAACATTTTGTACTCTGTGATTTTGCTATTCATAAGGCATATGTGACAAGGGTCAGTTCTATCCTAAAGTGCATATCATGTGCAGACGCATTTTCTTTCATTTATTTTCCTTGTTCCAAACATTCTGCTCTTTGTTCTCTCGCACAATGCTAGGGAACAAACAGCAGAATGTTTGCAACAAGGAAAATAAATGAAAGAAAATGCGTGCGAGCATTTATTTTCTTTGTTCCAAACTTTCTACTGTTTGTTCCCTCGCATGCGAGAAGGATCGCATACTTGCCAACATTCTGTGACCAAAAAGATGTGTACGATTTTTCAAGTTTCAAAAATAATAATTCCCATAACAATGACATCACAGGGAAATACAAAACATGCAAACAGCACAACATGGAAAGATGTTGAAATGTAAAAATTGAATAATTGTGAATGGTAACTTAACACCAAATTGTCAGCAGATGCTGTGTGATGGTGTTACACTCTGCCACTTGCTTTCACTGGTGGTTCACCTAAGAGTTGTCCCGGCAAGAGTGCTGGTCAGAGTCAGGTAGCTGTGAGGTCAGTTCAGTGGATTGGTCTGAGTCCAATTAAAATAATCACCTACCAGTCCACTGTATAGACAGACTAATGTGTTGCATGCTTTGTCCTGAAGCCTGCCTTAGAGTCACAAAAATTACATGCCACCACTGTAAAAAGCAGTAGGATCTGTCACTGAAGTCTGTAGGCCCCGCCCACTAATTAGCCCACGCCCATCATGTCTTAGGCCACGCCCCCAAATGAGGGCCCCCCTCAGTTTCTTACAGTTTCTTACCCCATTTAAAGCACTGGCTAAAGTCTATCATAATTTGGGGGTTGATGCCAAAAGCTGCATACCCTTAAGGTGCAGACAACCCCTCAGCTACAGACAGGGTGCTCACCCTGAAATCTTCTTCACACTCAGACCCTTCATCCAGTGACAGCCTCATCATCCACATACATACTCCCTACTTTTGATCATACCTATCAGCATTAAATGATCCTCACAATCACACATTTTGCTGGCAGCCTCTTTTCCCTGACAGCCCTCTTGCAAAGTATAGCACCCCTCCATCCCCACTCTGACAATCTGATAGCTCTCTCCCATTCCATGTCCTGTCTCTCAGCATCCTTATTCAAGTGGAGCCATTGATTATCTTTACTTCCTTGAAGAATGCTGCCTCTTCAACATATCACTGCAGCTCAAATTTCTTGCAGATCTTGCACTTGTTGCATGAGGCCCAGTTTAGCCCAACTTGCACCTTTGTACTGATGTTACTGCAGCACACAGCCTGGGCGGAGGCATAACACGGGAATGTTGGGCAATGTAATGTGTGATAGATGTATCCACCAGATAATGCACAAGAAAGGGAATGAAAATGAGCCACGATCCTCCCCAAAATACTGAGAGGTCAGTTTGATGTGAAGTGAGATATTGCTGAGAAGAATGTGTTATGAGAAATAGAAAATCTCAATGAGCAATGGTGACAAATGAGCAGTGAAAGGCATAGTAGTTGTGAACATCACTGGGCACCTGCAGCAAACACCTTATTGTTGGCTTCGGTGTGAGCAGGTAAGTGTTTACCTAGGGAGTAATAGATATCTATACATATATATTTGTGAAAGTGTGCTTGTATATTCGGGGTCAGCTTCAGCCCCATAACAGTTGATGGGCTGACATTTTGGCCCAAGGTCGGCATACCAGTCTGGGTTGTACTGGTGATACTGAAATTTGACCAATCCCACCCATTCGCCTTGCACAGGGAGATGTGCTATCAGTATAGGTGATTTTGGGAGTTTGCCGATTTTGCGATTGTTGGCTCCAGAAATGTTGGTCCGAGGTCGGCATACCAGTCTGGGATGTACTGGTGATGGTCAAATCTGACCAACCCCACCCATTTGTCATGCACAGGGCGGGTTCCAGCTCTGTGCTATCAGTAAGTTTAGGTGATTTCAGGAGATTGCTGATTTTGCTAAATTTCCAAAAAGTAGGAAGTTAGGACACAAGGTCGGCATACCAGTCTGGGGTGTACTGGGGAAGTTACATTTTACCAACCCCATCCATTCGCCCTGCACATGGGTGGAGCGGGGTACGACTCAGTGCTATCAATACAAGTGATTTTGGGAGATTGCTGATTTTGCGATTTTTCAAAAATAGGAAGTTATGACATAATTAAACATACACAAGGCTATAGCAGACCCCCACGTGCATGTCAGCTAGTGAACCGTACAACGCCGGGTGGTACCTAGTAGAACTATATTTATAAGAAGATAGTGAGGACATTATCAGAAGGATGGGTGTAGGTGAGTCGGTGGAAATCCCTAAATTCTTGAGCTGAGCTCCCACAACAACCAATCTTGATATTCGCAAAAAGAGGTAGGGCAAACACCTCTGTGTAGTAAACTGTGGTCACCTATATGGATTGTAAGGCAAGAGTCAAGCTATAACACAGTCCAATGTGCTTGGAGATAGGGGATCAAACATCATAATGCAATATAGTAAGAAGACAAAGAATAGGACAGGGGAACCTTGTAGCCAGTAGGAAGACCAAATAAACTGCACCCATCAGGTGAAGAGCGCTATTCTTTTGGCATGGCTGTAGAGCACTGAAAATTGTTTTTCTTTGTAGAATGAGGGTAAAGCCCCTCTTTCCTTTGCCACAAGTGGTGTCTGATTCCTTGCCTTCTTTTTGATATTTAAGCACGAAGACTCTCCCTATCACTGTTGTTATGTCTTTGATGAGAGGGGATTCTGGCTGTGGCACCAGAAGATACAGTAAAACAAATGAAGTTGCTGTTTTATTTGGGGCTTTGGTGTGCTAGACAATTCTTTGTGATTGTTCCCCTCTCCCTTGTATGGTGATGTCTGGATTGGTGCAACCTGATTTATTGCTTTAGTGACACAATTTAAATCTTTTGTATCCATTTGGCCACTAATGTATTTTTTTAAGTCCTATAATCTGCCATTTGTTTTTTGAGCCTTTCCTTTGTTTAGGGAAACCACAAGTCAGACCAAAATTGGCCACTCTACTCAGCGTCCGGTCCTGTGCACTCTATTGTGGTTTGGATGGGTTTAGACAAATCTAGAAAGGCCAATGCACATAATGTGCAAGTAGACCTGAGTGTTAGGTGTTTTTTGATGGCGTGCTTGTTTTCTTAGTCACCAAAACCTTTGTATGACTGCCCTTGTTTGAGATTTGAGAGCTGGCTTAGGCCATCCAATTAGTGAATGGGTATAACAGAGGGAGACACTGACGCTTCCCTGAACTCTGCTGTATTTCTGCTGGGCATCTGCAGCTTTACTTACCAGCTGGACGATTTTGCCATGAACATGCTGCTGGATTTTGGGGACAAGATTTGGCCATACAAGCTGTACCTTTTATAGTGTTCCTTAAGCTCCAGTTCCCTTTTTTGGCTGTACCACCCCAGAGACTTTTCCTCAACACTGGATCGGCTGGATATCCAGTGCTGTGGTAGTTTCAGGGTCATTTCACAGCTGTGTTCCCGAATTATCAGCCTGGCAGTGCAACTAAGGGTAGGAAGCTGCCATGAACCAGCAGGCTGGTGGGACCTAGCTACTCCATGAATCTTCCTGACCTCCCCGAAATGATGTACATTTTATTATGTTATTGAACTGACCACCAGAACTTTAATAATCCGCCAGTGGCCAGTTCTCATGAACACACAAAACAACATGAGTTTGACAATGAGGAGAAGCAGTTTAACCAATGAGATGCTCTGCAGTCATCTGCAAGGACACAAAACACTACTGCACCCTAGGGACACCAAAACTCTCTCTATAATTGGTCACCTCCCAGCTCATCCCCTTGGATGCTGTGTCCTTCCCCCTCCCTGTTTTATTGTGGAAAACATCTGCGTTAAATACACTCAGTTTTGCGCTCATATGTTTGTCAGTATTTTTTATAGGGATGTCTGACCCTTCGTTTATTGGAAACCAAAGAAGAAAGAGAGAAAAACACAAGAAAGAGCCAATGCAAATCATAACTATGGTTTTCTGTTTTAGGAGTTTCTTTTTTTTTACTTAAAGGGGTGTTTTTCCAGTGTTCTCAAAACATTTCCGAATATTTTTTACTTAAAGGGGTGTTTTTCCAGTGTTCTCAAAACATTTCCGAATATGTGTTTTTCTCCCTTTTCTCACGTGTCCCCTTCGAAAAAATCACGGATAACTGTTTTTTCCGGGTTAAAACCACAAATATGCTTTTTATTCTTTCATTGTGTGCATAAGTGCAAAGCCCCCTGCAAGGATTTATGACACAGCAGGTGAGTTTATTGGTGTTTGCTGAAAGCCTATATGATAGTGTACAATGGTTCAAGTTGTAAAGTGAATGTTGAGTGGACATTCTTGGTTTCAAACCTATGATATCATGGACCTAACACAGGCTGCACGAGTCAAATCATCAGCCCTGCAACTCCCTGAATGAGATTAAATTAATTGAAATAGTTGGGTTTATCAGAGTCCCCTGAGGTTTTTAAAAACAATAACGACAGGCAAATAGTAGTTTTTGGTAATACCCGAAATCCGGAAACCCTATTGTTCTGCTTTCTATTATTACTACTACTACTACTTCGAAGCAGTTTGTCCTCCCCCTCCACAGGCCTCCAATAGAATCTGATACCAGAGAAAAAAGTCAATGACAATTGGTATATACTTCCCATCAAATTGCTGTACTCCTCACCTCTTCTCCGAGGGAGACGGTGCTGTAGTCTGTTATATTTATCCATGGTTTCTTGACATTGACTTTGGCAGCTGTGGGTGTGGCATACAGTCAACCGCGGGTCCTTCCACTTTCTTATGAAATTCCATATGTACACTTTATTGACTGGGAAGAGAGGTACAGCTTGTGGGAACATTTCTTCTCTTTGTTTACCTGTAGGTGATGTCTGTGTTGCTGTCCGGCTTGGATGCGGTTCCACCTGACGAGATATATAGATATATAGGCAAGGGCACCTGTAAATTCTGTCAAGTATTTGTGGAATGCTTCACCCAGTAACTGACTTGAGCTATTAGCGTTTGAAATTGTACATGCAGGAGTAAGAGGCGCATGCATTCTCCTGCCAGTAACAAATTTGTGCAGAGTCAAATGGTGATCTGCACCTGGTGAGTTGTGTAAAGTGAACAAAGCAAGTGGGAAACAGTGGAGCCAGTTTTTGACAAGCATCATTGTAAGCTTTGATAAGTGTTCTTTAAGTAAGCCACTCAGCCTCTGTGCTACACCGTTTGATTGTGGGCAGTACACTGAACATTAGTGGTGCTTTATCCCAAGGAGTTCTGTAATCTACTTGAAGAGCTCACTGGCAAAGTGTTGCCATTGTTTGACCTCAACTCATCACATAAGCCCCACCTCGGAAATATCTCCCACACCAAAAATGTAGCCGCTGAGTTTGTATAATTCTGGGCACAGGTTCTCGCCTCAAGCCAACGTGTAAAAGGACAAACAATAAGCCTGTACCTATAATATGCACATCTGTCTTGCATATCAACATCATGAATATGCAAGTGTCGGAAGGCTGTCTTTAGAGTATGGTCCACCAGAAACATCTGGCATATAACACAATTCCCTATGAATTCAGCCATTAACTCACAATGCTTTGTCACAAACCATCTTTCATTTATTTGTGAATCCACGTGTTCTTTTGGCACATGGGCCAGATGATGTAGTTGCTCCATTGCTATACTAGGTCATTACTGATTTTTCCGTGGTGTCCTGTCTCTACACCAGGTCAGTGGGGGAGAGAGAGCACCCCCTCTGTATCCATAGCTCTTTTTCCCCCTGGGGTGCTTCTCCCTGCAATTCAATTATATGGACAATGGGGAATGCATTGAAGGACTCTGCAGTGTCGCTGCCCTTGGGTATTTTGAAACCCTGAGTCATTGTGGGTACTTTCTCCTGTGTGCCTGGATATAATTTTCCTGTTTCTTCAAGCAGGTAGGGCGCCTCCTTTGTGGCTATGTCAGCCTTATCATTCCCCTGGTAAATAAAGTCCTGGCCACCCCTGAGGGAGCGGCTCACTTTATTATTACTACCTCTACTGGGACCGTCAACACACCAATTAGCTGCTTTAGCAACTCTGCATGCTGGACAGGAGACCAATCGCTGTCTGAGACTATGTTGACCACGTGCCCCTCTGACATATCTAATGTTGTTATTAGGGCCACTAATTCAGCCGCCTGTGCTGAGTAGTGAGCTTGCAATCTCACCTGCAAACAAATGCAAAATTCTCCCCCATGTGGCTCTGCCACAGCTGCACCCATATGTCTGCATCCTGTGCAGGAATCTATCGTCAATGCCACATCAACAAAAAGCATGTCCCCCCTGTCCATGTAGGAGGTACAGTCATGAACGCATTCTACCGGAGCAGTGGGCTGTACTACGAATTTGGCTGGGTTCACCACGCAGCATCTAACAACTTCAATTGATGGGTTTGTCAGTATCACCTCGTATTCTGAGGCCCTTTGAGTACTCAATGTGGATTTTGATTGCGAAAAGTGAGTTTTCTATGTTTAAAAATAGGGGACACCCCATTGTTATGATTGCTGCCTTCTCGATTTCAAATGCTGCAGCTGCAAGTGCTTATTCGCAGGGTAAGTGACCCTGCATTACTGGGTATAAAAGTCCATTGTAGTACACCAGGGGCATGAACCCCTGTGTTTATTTCTGTGTGAGAACAGCTGTCATCAATGTATCATCAGAATGGGAGAACAAGTAGAACATCTCTTTATGATTGGGTCTGCTAACACTGGTGCATGCGCCAGGGGCTCTTTGAGTTTGGCAAACTTCTCATTTATTTCTGAGGTACATGTAATGGGACCTTTGACATTCTAGGCTTCTTTGAGTGCTTGGAGGAGGGGCTTAGTAAAGGTGGAATGATCAAACATCTATGCTATGCAGTAGTAACAAAAACCCCAAAACTGCTCCATCTCTTTCACTGTGCAGGTTGGAGGGGTCCGGTGTATTACTTCTACTCTTTCTCGTGTTATCCTCTGCCCTTCTGTAAATATTATCCATCCCAAGTACACCTCCTCTTTCTGACAATACTGTAGCTTCTCTTAGTCTACCTTGTACATTTTGTATGCTAGCAGTGTTAAAAGAAGGGTGGAATCTGCCCTGCACTGTTCCTCCATCACACTGCAAACTAGTAAGTTGTCCATGTACTGTATCACTGTGCTGGGTACATGTAAATTGATGAGGCCCATTTGGAAACCCTGTTGAAAACACTGGGGAACTCATAGTACCCCTGGGGTATCCTTGTGTGTTCAAATCGTACCCTGCGATACATGAACACAGTGAGGTACCTGGAGTCAGGATGTAATGGGGTGAAAAATAATGAGTTCTTGAGATCAATTACCGTGAAATATTTTGTGTTTGCTGGAATGTTGCACAATATTGTAGCAGGGTTTGGCACGAGCGGAAACTCAGCATCCACTATATTGTTCAGGGGGTGGAGATCATGTATGAATCTCCATACCCCTCCCTTTGCCTTTTTAATTGAGAATATGGCTGTGTGGCATGGGGACTTGGACATTTGTATTATGCCCTTTTGGTATCATAGCATAAAACCCAGGTTGCTGCCTCCCCCACTGTGGGGTATACTGCAACTGTACATATGTTCCCTGCTGTTGCCCACTCCCTACTGGGAACCCCCTCTGTTGGGCGGGAGCCATTTCGACAGGACCTGGGGTTAGCACCACTCCTTCCATGGAGATCTTTGCTAGTTTTTTTTGCACTAGCTTATTCTCTGTCTTAATGGCATTATCTGCAAATTCCCTCTCCCTTTCTCCCTTCCGATTGCATCTCTGGCAACCCCTTTGCTTCTATTCCCACTACCGTATAAGAGGTCTGCATATCTGTGGGGAGTCCTTTAACCAATATGTGATAGAAAAGGGGTATGTATTTGTCCCCGGATTTTCATGTCTCTAGTGTCCACAGCTCTTGTATCTGTTGCATATATACTGCAGAGTCTTCTTCTGGCATCAATTTGTGGCCCATTACCGCCACCAGAAATGAGGTATCGGGATACATACTTCTTGGTACTTTCCACAAGTGTTTTGTCAAAGAACATTTTTGGGAATACCACCCAAACACCAGGAGAAGGGAGTTATTCTCCTGGAGAATGTACGTTCTGTTGAACGTATTATTTAGTTGTAGTATGACGGACAGAAATAGGTTGTGACACAGGATGGTGAAGTTTGATTTTACTTTGGACATTATGACAGATCCTTTAGTATTAGTTTGAGCCAGGGAAACTATGCTTAGAAGAAAGGGATAGTAAGGGTTTCTTTCCGTGATAGATAAAAGTATTTGACAAACCAAAATGCCATCCTTGTGTCAGCATCCTTCTTCGACACCCTTACAAATGCAACACACTACATGATTCACATATGCCTCTCATACATATCTGCCACTCTTTTGCACACATTTCTATGCTACCTAATCCTTCACACATGTTTCCTGGATCCAACCATGCTTTTCCATGCGTAGGTATCATACAATATCTACCTCTTATGAGACTGTAATATGCCTTTTGGGTTTATCAGTCATTAACCACTGACATAGCATCTGTGCTGCGCCTGAACAACAAACATATCATGGCTAATATAAATTAAACACTGCTAATAACTGGGCTTTTCCCTATCATTATAAATGCTATAGTCACATGAAATGTAATTCTCTATTTATTTACCCTTTTCATGTATGTTAAGTATATAGTCTGCCAGTGGTCACACATCAGAAAGTGCTTCAAAGCTACAACAATGGCAGTAAGGTGCCATACACATAGCAAGTAATATAACATAACATATAACGTGTGCAATGTTTAAGAGCAGTGATAAGAAGACCAACAAAACATAGAAAACCTGTTTTATATGTGCTTCTTTTTGTATATTGACATGCAGCCAATGTGAAAAATGGCACCTACCCGGTTGGCGTGTCCCCGGGATCTTGGGACAGTCAATGACTGAAAAAGAAATGTGGCTTTTTTTAGTTTCAGTTTCATGAGAGGGACAAATATTATACACCATAAATAGTTAGCATGAACGCCATATCCGTGATGATCCAGATAGATAGTAGTGTTATGTAGGATTACCCGTCACAGAAAACAAGTTTATGTATCAATTTCAGGGGATGGCAAAAAGAGGTGATTTATTAATAGGCTTGCAAATCAAGAAACCACAGCATATTTCCTCTAACCAGGACTCACCTAACTGCCCTCCAGTCCCTTTACTTTTCTAGATCACTGCTCACCCAATCAGAGAAGATTTGCAAAAACAATAATGGCCCCATTCATTACACTCAGTGGTCGGGTTTTTCTGATCATGGGGAAAAATGACATAAAATGACGTCCTTCTGGTCGAACATACCCAATGTGGGCATAACCCAACACCTCCGGAAACAATTCTGGTATAGCCTCCTCAACTTAGGGGCATTGGCCCTCTACCCCCAAAACAACATCCAGTTTCAATCCATGACCCATTATACTATCCAGTTCATGCTGGATTGTTCTGTAATGCTCAGGCTTGTGACACTGCCCCAATAACCCTGAAGAGAGCAGAGCTAGCAGCCGTCCATAACCAGGCACATACATTAACCAGTTTGTGGATAAATAAGTGTTGCCTTCAGACAACATAGAGAGCAATGGCCTAATAAAAAGTCTGCTAGAAAGGAAAACTAAAGGGTATATGGCTGAAGTGACATCATACGGGAGTGGTCAAATTTGCCTCAGTTCATCTAAGTTTCCCAAGAGCTCTCCTGTAAAGAAATGTCCTCCCCCTCATTAAGTCTTCCCCCTGTTTCCCCAGGCAGCCTAAAGTCTCTCTGATGGATCTCGTTGACCGCAAGTATCAAATTTCACACCCTTTGCATCATTCACAAGGCTGTCTGGGGCCTGGGATCTCTGTACATCCAGCTTTCCCTCTCCAAATACCTCCCTGGCAGAGTTCTTCGGTCCTCTGGTTCAAACTCTCTTCTGGTCAAACCCCTTTCCTTAGCAGGTTCTTCTCTCTGGAACAGCCTCACTGCCCCCTCAGACTTGTGCCGGATCTTCTTAAGTTCCATAAACTTCTCAAGACATTCCTTTTCCTCTCTTCCTTCCCTCCCCCCTGCTAACACCTCTCTGCCACTGTGACTGAGGCCTGGTCCTCCTACAGGGTCCAGACCTCCCCTCCTGCCAGTACTCCCAACATCCCCTGTTTTCTTTCCTATGTCCCTACCCCGCAATTTGTCTTGTGGTGCCTGGAAACACTTATGTATAGGCACCATACAAATGTTCAATAAATAAATAAAATAAAAATGTCTTCCCAATATGAATGTGTTTATTTACTAAAACTATATTCTCCCTCATCACACATGGCTGTAAGAATACCCAGACACTAGAGGATGGCACAAGTGTTTGTATTTTAGATGACTCAAATGATTTGGAAACTTGATGGTATGAGAATGAGGGGCTCAATATACATGACAATGGCAAAGCCTCAAAGGCATAAATGCAAAAATGCATGTTATTATATGTAGAGTGAACTCATGAATGTAATAATTCTTCCTCAAAACCTATGCCTAACTTTGTAAGTCTTGATCCAATGTAATCATTGTTAGGCAGAATCATATGCAGTACCCTTTGGGAACACCACACACAATTAAGACTACAAGTGTAAGTACAATTTCACCTTTAGTACAAGCCTGCACTACACAGTAAAGTGGTAGCGATGGCTGAGCAGTCAGACTTATCTCAAGAGTAAAGTGAGCAGTACAAGACGTTACACAAAGGACAACAATTACTATGGTTCAAACAAACACTGATTCAAGGTTTCTGAGTAAAAGAATATACATTTATTTTCATCATCAGTTATAAAACAGTTCAGTATTATAAAGCAGCAGAAAATCACAGTCTTAATATACTACACAACACCCAATCAATTATGGACAAGTTAAGCTCAAAATGAAGTGTGAGCAAAATGGCACTCCAGCAATTTAAAAGGGAGGAAAAGACAAGATTATTCAAAATCAACGACACCAACGAGTTATAGGAGGGGCAATCTAGAAAAGGCTACTACAACTAGGATTCAAATCAAAAGGCCTGGGCCAATCTTAATGGTTCAGACTCTTTGCAGAGGATCACACAGTTCAGAGTAGTTTGCGGTTAAGTCTTTGCCAAGAGTTCAAAACGAAGTTGGTTGGAGGAAAGGTTATTCAAAGGAGAAGAGAAGGACAATCCTTCAGAGAGGGGAAAGATTTCAAGCACTTTCAGCGCATTCGGACAGAACGAACGACCGGATTTGCACAGTACCTTAAATGGAGAAGAATGCTGTAGCTGAGGCAGTTGTTCCTAGCAGTTCCTGCAGGCTCACGGTTCCTGAAGTGACGGTCATGGTGACAAGAAGGAGGATGTCTGGAGGGTCCTGCACTGTCCAGGGAAGAAGCCAGAAGCACAGCAAAATATCAAATAAAACGTGCACTCCTTAAAATCCAAACATGTTTCGTTCCTCCTGGCTATCCGGTTCACTGCAGCAATGCACAGCAAATTTGACCAGAGGAGGGAGGCCAGTGTTTGGTGTTTGGCGAGCTGGTTGGTCCCACCAAGCTCAAGGCAAGAAGATTCCTTGCAGATCTTCTCTGTCGCCGAAGTTTCGGGTGATTCGGACCTGCAGCAGGGTTTCACCGGGATGTCCAGTAGTTGCAGTAGTCGTCTTCCTTCAGCTTCTTTTCGGTTCTCTCGATTCAGTGGCGACTCTGCCTTCCAGTCCCAGAGACTGTTTTTTTATGCACAAAATCCCCCATTCACACAGCCTGGCTGTCAAACACACAGCAGGCTGGCTGTTCTGGCAGGGCAATCACCTAGCCAATCACACCAGAGTGAGAATTGGGTCTCCAAGAAGACCCTGTACAGGGGGCCTCAAACCACTCCCTCACATCCTGTCCACCCAGCCACTCAGGCGCCTAAGGAGGGCTTCTGCGCAGAAGCCCGCCATAGGAAAGCGAACAAAGAAACCAAACCTGGTTTGGAGTGCAGAGTAAAACATGAGAAAGACCTTTACAAAAAGAAATGGTGAATAAACCCAACCGGAACCAAATAAAAATAAAAGGGGTCCAGCGGGTTAGAGTTTGAGGCTACCACCATGGCCTCTAACGTTACAGAGGCTATTTTCATAGCTTGCGGTGACCACTGCCACCAGCCAAATCTTAGAGAAAGGGGAACATACTAATGTCCCATGAAAATCAGACAAAAGGGGATAACTATTAACCTCTCCAATACTCTATTGGAAGGTAGATTGTACTGGGTCTGTAAATTTAAAAAGACTAGTAAAGTCAATAGCAACTTTACATGTTCTGGGAGACAGTAGTCAGTCCAAGAAAATTGAGTTGAAAGTGGGAAGTCTGAAAAGACAACACTGTGTCACTGCACTGAAGGTACTGTGTGACACATAGTCAAAAGATGATGCCTAATGAGTGGGTGAGACTCCATAGCCCATGAGCATAAAAATGTACAACACACAGCAAAACACATGTAAGAGTGGGAGAAAAAGGCTCACACTCTTACCAGGTAAAACGATTAAACCCTAGAAATCCAGGAAGACTGCTGAGGGACTCAACAGGTAAGGGAAATTAGCCATTATGGAGAATTCTCCCTAACAATCATACATCTTGGGCCTACTGTAAAGAGTCCATCATGACAGTGTATGCAAATGGCTCAATGTTCAGATACTAGCATAGTGGAGCCTCGCACTGATGTTCTCAATGAATTCTTGTTTTTTTTCTTTTTTAGAATAAAGGCACTAAATAACCAGGCATTGCAAAGTATTTATCCAAAAGCCTCTGCTGTTAGTGATTATTCTGTATTTTCTGATACAACACCTTAAATCTAAGGATCAGGGTTTTTTCGTGCACTGCTACTCTTCGAAAAGCATTCAGTTTGGGCTGCCATGTCTTCATACACTCTTCTTGATATGATCTGAGGATCCGCTCTTATCAGGTAATGTGTTTGATAATTTTTGAGTGCCTCACATCCATGAGGGAGATGTGTACTATTGCCCCAATGAAGCATTAGGTGGTAAAACTGTTCCTGCTATCCACTTTGAGGCTCTCCTGATCTGATCCAAGGTAAGGGGAGGATGGTACACCACAATGTTTAATAAAAAACATTGTGGTGAACAGTTGTAATTCCTAAACAAACATTTGTATTGCATTGTATTGTAGCAGGAACTATAGAGTGCAAACTAAGGCCCAAGGGCATCTAGATGCTAAATTCC
This sequence comes from Ambystoma mexicanum, assembly GCF_040938575.1. Taxonomy (NCBI): domain Eukaryota; kingdom Metazoa; phylum Chordata; class Amphibia; order Caudata; family Ambystomatidae; genus Ambystoma; species Ambystoma mexicanum. Next base: position 1,197,088,022 of record NC_090921.1, on the reverse strand, counting down.
AAGCAAGAGTTAGGGGGTGGGCGGGGTCCAGGGGAGATACAGAGTACACCAGTGCCTAGTTGAAAAAGTGCATTTTAAGTGCCTTCCAGAATGGAAGGTATTCCTCTGTTACACGCAGAAGAAGAAGAAGCATATTCCATAGAGTCTGGGCAAGGACTGAGAAAGACCGGCTTCTGGCCCGGGCCAGGTGGTAACTTAGTACTTTAAGATGACCCTGTGATGAGCAATGAAGGGCTCTAGTAGGACAATATCTTTCAATCTTGCTTATTAGGTAGCTAGCCCTGTCCCCATAGAGATCACAATGAGTAACGAAAAGTGGCTTAAATTCAACTCTGGCAACAACTGGCAACCAGTGAAGTCGATGCAGTAGTCCTGCAGAGGGGGTCAACCTGGGAGCATTTAGGGCCAGCCTGGCTGCCGCATTTTGAAGTATTTGAAGCCTTTGCAGCAGGCGCTTAGGTTGTCCTAAGTAGATTCCATTACAGTAGTCAAACGAGCCCATTATTGCTGAGGTGACTATCTGAGTACGGTGAATAGGAGGCAACAATGGTAGGATCTTTTTCAGGACTCTCAATTTCCCGAAACCGGTGCTACAGACTGCTGTGACCTGGGCTTCTCTGGAACCATTAAGCACAAGCATAATGCCTAGGCTTTTTACAGATGCACTGGGCACAGGACAGGGCCCAAGGGAGTCAGGCCAAAAGTGAGAACTCCAGCGCTCGCCTCGTTCTGTGACCCGACTATCAATTCTTCAGTATTTTCCCCATTCAATTTAAACCAATTTGCAGCCATCCACTTTCCAATGGCAGAGAGACAGTTTCTGAGCTTAGTGCCAGGATTGGTAAATGGAGAGTCAAGCCAAAACACCAACTGGGTGTCATCGGCATAGGTGTAGAAGAAAACACCACACTCCGCAATGAGATCTGCCAAAGGCTGCAAGTAAACGTTGAACAGAAGAGGGGCTAAACCCGGTCCTTGTGGAACCCCATAGGTGAGAGTGAGAGGAGGGGAGTGGCAGGTTTGAAATGAAACTGATTGTGTACGATCTGTAAGAAAGGACTTAAACCATGCCAGAAGTGACCCCCTTTCCCCACCTTGTTCCAGGCGAGGAGAATCAACAACCCCACCTCTCCGCGATCCTGGAGTAGAGCCAAGTCATCCAGAAGACAAACCATCACACACTCTGTGCCCATTGAGGGGCGGAAACCCGACTGAAATGGGTGCAAGCAGTTATTAGTCTCAAGGAAATGTGAAAATGCAGGAGTAATCATCGCCTCCATCCACTTCATCATAACCGGGAGTAAGGATATAGGGCACTTATTTTCTGCCACACTAGGGTTGAGATTAGGTTTCTTCAGAAGAGGAGAGAGCAAGGCATGCTTCAACTGAGTGGGGATTTCACCTGAAGAGAAGGAATGCTGTAAAGGAGGAAGTGCTTTCAAGAGATGCGTGGGTATTGGGTCAGCACGCGACACAGATTTAAGAGAGTTAAGGGCTTTTGCTGTGATTGTATCATCAATCAGCCCTAGTTGAAAAAAGCTGTAGAGGCAGAGGGCCTGGCTTCACTTGAGTGACTAGACAGTGGCGTGTGTTCCCAGTTAGTTTGGTTGTTTCCCTCAATGGCCAATCGAATTGCATCAATCTTCTCTGAGAAAAAAACACCAATTGCATCACATTGGGTTTGAAGATTTAAATTTAGTGAGGAGCTAGTAGTGACTTTAGTGTAGGAAGAGAGCTATTTCTCTACTTTAGCTCCTGAGAGCAGCAGACGGCTTCTCTGATTCTGTTAGCATAAAAGTTAGATTTTCTGTTTTGGTCAACTCATGGTAATGCTTGATTTTAGCAGCACCGTGAATCTTGACAGTAATTAAGCCGCCATTTTCTCTCAAGGCAACCACAAATTTGCTTTTGGGCCCTAAGATTTGGGGTAAATCATGGTGCAGATGGTTTTAGGCATCCAAACTGGTACTCCACTGGGGCTACAAGGTCAGCGACCTCGGTCAGGGAGTTTAAAAGAGAGGTACATGGGTCTTGCCCCCTGGCCAACAGTTTAGAGTTTGTCTGGGGCATTAGATCTGCCACCCTAGTGTGGTTAATCCTACGCGTAGAGAGGTGAGGGATAGGTCACTACCCAACCAGCAAACCAGCTCCTTCTTTGCCACGGAGCTATCGAGTTACTCTGAACACTGTTAAGGTTAGAATTACCCCTGCCTAGCTTGCCAACTAAGGAGGGTGTGAGGGATGATTCAGTTCACTCCATTAATATTTAGGGTTTCTTCATAGGAACCAATTTTATAAATGATGGCATACAAATGTATTTATAATCCCTCTAGAAACATGCACTGAACCGACATTATACTCTGTTTTTTCTCCAGAAGTTCTTCTTGTGAGAGTCTTCTCGAGGTATAACTGACTACACACACAGTGAGCTACGCACAATCGATCCTACCTACAGGGTGTGTCCAAAGACCAAAGATAAAGGTGCTATTGGCACTATAAAAGAGGTACTTTGAGTATTATGTTTATAATTATTAGAGTTGCAACTCTTAAAGTGATAATTGGCTTAAAGATGAGATTGTCAAGATTTGCCCAGCATAATGACACTGATAGTAGAATACCTTCTATGTTTTTTGCTTCAGGAACTGAAATCACGAATTTATAGAACTTTTAGAAACAAATAGTATCATTGGCCCTGAAGATGGACTGACTTAAAGTCCGAAACGCGTCGGCAATGCATTGAAATATCCTGATGCTACTTTGGATTGGTGACTTTGAACCAAAGAACTTTATCATATTATTTGATTTTGTTATTATCACATACAGGGAAAAGGGACTTTACAAATGCAAATGTATGTGCAAATCTATGTGTGAAACAAAACACTTACAAATTGTGAATGTACTAAAACCAATTTTGTGAGACAAACCAACTATGGTGGGACTTTGATTATGTTCACTAAAAAAGGTGTTGTAAAATTATACACTTTGGTTGATTAAAATAACCCACTTAGGGTTTTCTGACTCTCTATGGTGTAAATTATTGTATGAAGGAATTGTTCGTTACATTTTGTGAACTGAATTAAGTGCATGACAAACAATTAGTTGTCAAAATAATACGCTAAACTTTGAACAGCAAGCAGTGTGACCTGTATTAGACCCCACATGCCGGAAACATTAATGTTTTTGGGATTGAACTCCCCTTGGAGTGCACTAAGGGTTGGCATGTAGCAGTACATGCCCTCTTCCCTAGCCTTTCTACCAGTCCAGAGTGGCCCCGTGACATTCACCCTGGTGCACCTGAAGTTTCACTACAATATAACAGCAACAAATAGAATCTCACATATTTTGAAGCAGTAGAAACTTTAAATTGAAACGACAGTTGTGTCTCCTTCTCCATCCCCTTACAATTGTTGTTCTATCGGCCACGATTTTTGGGAGAGCACACATACCTATCCACCCAGTAATGGACTCAAACAGAATGTCCTTTAATAAAATTGAACAAACTACAGATAGAAGAGCAGAAACATTAGGCTTCAGTGAGGAAGAAGCAAATCGGATCCTAGCACTAACTAAATTAACAAGTGAAGACTTGACAACATCAGAAAAACCAGAGGCTCTTATCAGACAACTGGAGTGGAAAATAAGACGTGAAATCAACCTCAAATTACATGCCTCGACCCTAGCCCGCTATTATAAAGCACAGAGAATACCCTGCGGTTTAAGAGTTAACTTGGAACCGACTTTATGCAAAGAAAACCCAGCATTTGTTAAAAGGTGGTGCCAGATATTAAACAAATGCTCACTGGACCGAATACTCCTAACTATAGAGGAATTGGCACACAACCTCAAAACACTGAGTGAAGACGTGGGTATCCTTAAAGCATCCTTGAGTAAATGTTACTCAGAGGATCAACTTAAAGAGGTTTTGGACGATACCAATCAGAAACTTCAAAAATACAAACAGGAACTGGAGACTAAAAAAATATGAACATTTCGAAGGGACACACTTGACTATAAATTAGACATAGTGTACACATGGCAGTAATACTATGGACAACGTCCAAACAGGCCTTATCAGGGACAGAAACCAAAACCAGCCACACCACATGCCGAAGCCACAACCTCAGACGCATCCAGTACGGAAATGGATCCGACAGTGATACCGGAAACCTCCCAAGCAACAGGTTCACTGGAAGAAACACCGGCAACAGAGGAACTGCCTTTTTTAGAAAAAGGCCAACAAGACGAGGACAGAAGAAGAAATGCACAGAGAAAGAAGACCCAGAAAAAGGCCTAGTGATTAACATCTCATCACATACCCTGACCCGCTTGGATATTCGGGTACTTCGGAAAGGCCTGTCCTTTGTCCCTCAAAGCAATAGTACATTGCTGAAAGAAAAAAATAGACTTTTTCAGGCTTCTGAGGAAAATGAAACTTAAAGTGTTCTTCGATGACCTCGAAGAAGACCAAGACCCCAATGAGACATCTAAATTCCTTGAACTTAACCAGAAAAGCAGTTTCAAACCTCAAGTTCAGAACCACGTACTATCGACTTTTGAAAAAATGATACTTCAAGACCTCAAAAAACTGGAATTCAAGACCAGTAGCCATGGTAATTTCGCGACATGTGAGAAACAAACTCTTAGGAAACTATTGGACAATCAGACAATAATTTTCAAACCCGCAGATAAGGGAGGCGCACTTGTTCTAATGGACAAAAGTGACTACCTAGAGGAAATTGAGAGGCAATTGGCGGATACAGAAACTTACAGAGAAATTAACTCGGACCCCACCAATCAGATTATGACACTAATCGAAGAAACTCTCGACGAAGCGGAAGAGATGGGGAAAATCTCGGAAAAAACACATAAGTTTCTAAATAACAAACATCCAATCATGCCTGTCTTATACATATTGCCTAAAATCCATAAAAGACTACTGAAACCACCTGGCCGTCCAATAATTGCAGCTACAAACAGCATTTTAGAACCTCTTGCACAGTATCTGGACAGGATCTTACAACCACTGATTCAGAACACAGAAACTTATTTGAAGGACACAACAAGATTTCCACAGAAACTACAAGTTGTCGAATTTGAAGAGGGTCGCGACATCCTTTTCACCATGGACGTGACATCGCTCTACACTAATATTACACATGAAACGGGTCTGGAGGCGGTAGAACGGATATTGCTAAGAACAGCAGATTGCAAAGCAGACAGGGTGTTTGTTTTGACGTTACTGAAATTGGTTCTAATGAATAATTTCTTTAAATTTGGAGAGTGCTACTTTTTGCAAGTATCAGGAACCAGCATGGGAGCCGCTATGGCACCATGCTACGCCAACATATTCATGTTCTATCTGGAACATGAGAATATCTTGACCTCCCCCAGATGGTCTCGGCATCTATCACTTTACACAAGATATATTGATGACATGTTTGGAATCTGGACGGGCCCAAGAGAAGAGCTGGAGGAATTCTTTGCCATGATGAACCTGACGAATCCTAGAATCAAGTTCACAACAACTACCAGTGAGTCCAAAATACACTTCCTGGACGTCGAAGTCTACGTGAAAGAAGGGCAATTGCAGACACGTATCTTCACAAAGGAGACAGATAGGAACAGCCTACTTCTAGCCACAAGTTTTCCTCCACAAAGAACAATGGATAGTGTACCATTGAGTCAATTCTTACGATAGACGCAATATATCGGAAATGGGAGAATTCTCGAGGCAATCATTATCCTTACAACCGAAATTCAGCGAAAGGGGTTATGACAGAAATGTAATCTCTGAAATCAAAGAGAAAGTGAATTTGACCCAAAGAGAAACTCTCCTGACAACCAGGAGTACCCAGGAACAACAGAAATTGGTATACGTAACGACTTATTCTACCCACAGTAAGAGGATAAAAAGGATCTTCCAGTGGCACCTGCTACAAATGAATCCAAAATTACAACAACTCTTCCCGGAGATTCCAACATTCGCCTACAGGAATAACAAATCTCTATGCAACAGCCTGATCAGAGCAAACATAACAACCATGAGAACTGAAAAAATCTCGTTCAAAGGGACGGTCCCATGCCACAACTGCCAACACTGTGGCAATATATTAAAAGGAAACACGATCAGTCACCCATATACAGGGAAAGCCATCCCCCTCAAACACTCCTGCACATGTGATGCATCAAATGTCATCTATGGACTCAAATGCCCTTGCGGCCTATTTTATGTAGGCATGACCACCAGAAAAGCTAAAATCCGATGGTCAGAGCATAAATCCAACATTAGAACAAAAAGTCAGAAATCGCCTGTTGCAATACACTTTTCACAAGCCAGACATTCCGTAGCACAAATGAAATGTGTAATACTTGAACATGTGAAACTGGCCCCTAGAGGTGGAGATATTGTAAGAGCTCTCCACCAGAGTGAGATAACATGGATTTATACCCTTGACTGTCTTAGCCCTAGAGGCATGAATGTAGAGTTCGATCTGATGTGTTATGTTTGATGTATCATAATGTAAAGTTGATTTGGAGTTCGATCTGATATGTTCTGTTTGATGGATATGAACGAGAAGTAGATCTCTCTTGATGCCTGACCTTAAGGGTGTGAAGGGCCCTTGACCTAAAGTCATATGATGATCTCTAAAATAATACACACTAAAAAATGCCTGTTACATGTTTCAAAACATTTTGTTTGGGTTAATTTGTGAAACTAAGGTACAGGAGGAATCACTGTAGAGTGTGAGCCGGCAGGTCGGCAGGGACAAATGTGGAATGTTCATAAAGTAAGACTAAGTTTTGTCGCAATGAGTGAGACAGGAAAAGCCCCTACCACATGAGAGCATGATACCACATTGGAGCTACTAAACCACATGGCCATGTAAAACATTAGGTATATAGTCAACAATGTACCTTCTTCAAAAGCCAGAATTGGAGGGACGGAGAATCGTGCCACCTTGGCTACAGCATAGGATAGACGGGGACACGAGCAGACTAACTATCTGCGCTACTCCCCACTCACCCGAGCTGTGGCCCTATGACACAATTCCCCATTTAGCACTCAGAATCTCATACACCTATTAATAACCCAGAATTAACGAGACGTTGTGGCCCTGAAATCAGGATCAACAGGATTAACAGTCATTTTTAAAAAATCAGGCTTAACAGGCATTGCTATCTGGCACATCGATCTCCAGGTAGTGGAATATGGAAGGGAGACACAGAGTTAGTAGAATTGTCCATGATCATATGGTTACATCAGTAAGAACAGTGGGAGCCCCCAATAGTCCGGTAATTGACATACTATTAGGACCTCTTAGACACCATCAGCATGGAAATACGCAACACATTCTCGTTTCCCTGGCAGGAACGAGGAAGAAGCATGCACGCATGCGCAGGTCGGTAGTGTGCGAGCCTCAGGGTGGCGCGCTGCACACTATGCGCACGCGCAGAACGAAATGCGATTTGGACATGGGCGTCGCGCTGATCACCGGCGCATGCACAGTGGGTTCTGTTATAAACACCCCACATGCGAATGCGCGATTGGGAAGCAGCCTGGCCCGCCGAAATGCATGCGTAAAAGTACTTAAACAACACCTAACACAGTCTACATTCGCAAGTTCACGGACCGGAGGAAGCACCTCGAGATCCGGACAACTGACAACTCTGGGCACACACGCACCTCGCGTAGAGAGGTGAGGGATAGGTCACTACCCAACCAGCAAACCAGCTCCTTCTTTACCACAGAGCTATCGAGTTACTCTGAACACTGTTAAGGACAGAATTACCCCTGCCTAGCTTGCCAACTAAGGAGGGTGTGAGGGATGATTCAGTTCACTCCATTAATATTAAGGGTCTCTTCATAGGAACCAATTTTATAAATGATGGCATACAAATGTATTTATAATCCCTCTAGAAACATGCACTGAACCAACATTCTACTCTGTTTTTTCTCCAGAAGTTCTTCTTGTGAGAGTCTTCTCGAGGTATAACTGACTACACACACAGAGAGCTAGCTACGCACAATCGATCCTACCTACAGGGTGTGTCCAAAGACCAAAGATAAAGGTGCTATGGGCCCTATAAAAGAGGTACTTTGAGTTGAGTAAAATGTTTATAATTATTAGAGTTGCAACTCTTAAAGTGATAATTGGCTTAAAGATGAGATTGTCAAGATTGACCCAGCGTATTGACACTGATAGTAGAATACCTTCTATGTGTTTTGCTTCAGGAACTGAAATCACGAATTTATAGAACTTTTGGAAACATATAGTATCATTGACCCTGAAGATGGACTGGCGTAAAGTCCGAAACGCGTTGGCAATAAATTGAAATATCCTGATGCTACTTTGGATTGGTTACTTTGAACCAAAGAACTTTATCATATTATTTGATTTTGTTATTATCGCATACAAGGAAAAGGGACTTTACAAATGCAAATGTATGTGCAAATCTATGTGTGAAACAAAACACTTACAAATTGTGAATGTACTAAAACAAATTTTGTGAGACAAACCAACTATGGTGGGACTTTGATTATGTTCACTAAAAAGGGTTTTGTAAAATTATACAATTTGGGTGATTAAAATAACCCACTTAGGGTTTTCTGACTCTCAATGGTGTAAATTATTGTATGAAGGAATTGTTTGTTACATTTTGTGAACTGAATTAAGTGCATGACAAACAATGGGCCTCATTACAACCCTGGCGTTGGACCATGGTGCTATTAGCACCATGGTCCATGCCGGATTCCGCCATGGTGGATGGCGGATTTACCGCCCCATTCCAAGGTTGGCAGGGCGGTAAATCACCATTCACCATGGCCCCTTCCCCATTCCCATTTTTGGCCCATAGGGCTCAATGGGAATGGGGAAGGCGCTAATTACGGCACCGTAAATTACGGTGCCGTAATTAGCACCAAGGTCCCTTAGCGGGTTGGACTTTAACGCCTGCACAAAGCAGGCGTTAAAGTGTGAATCTGGCGTTAAGGGTTTAACGGCGCCGCAGCCTTTTACAGCGCTGTTAACCCCTTAACACCAGGGTTGTAATGAGGCCCAATTAGTTGTCAAACTATAAGTTAACTAGAGGTTATACACCTATCTTAACTTCATTGAACATTTGTATTTTGAAATCCTAATATAAGCCTTTATAATAATATGCTAAACTTTGAACAGCAAGCAGTGGGACCTGTATTAGACCCCACATGCCGGCAACATTAATGTTTTTGGGATTGAACTCCCCTTGGAGTGCACTAAGGGTTGGCATGTAGCAATACATGCCCTCTTCCCTAGTGTATCATCAATCAGCCCTAGTTGAAAAAAGCTGTAGAGGCAGAGGGCCTGGCTTCACTTGAGTGACTAGACAGTAGCGTGTGTTCCTGGTTAGTTTGGTTGTTTCCCTCAATGGCCAATCGAATTGCATCAATCTTCTCTGAGAAAAAAACACCAATTGCATCACATTAGGTTTGAAGATTTAAATTTAGTGAGGAGCTAGTAGTGACTTTAGTGTAGGAAGAGAGCTATTTCTCTACTTTAAATAGCTCCTGAGAGCAGCAGGCGGCTTCTGTGATTCTGTTAGCATAAAAGTTAGATTTTCTATTTTGGTCAACTCATGGTAATGCTTGATTATAGCAGCAGCGTGAATCTTGACAGTAATTAAGCCGCCATTTTCTCTCAAGGCACCCACAAATTTGCTTTTCCGCCCTAAGAATTGGGGTAAATCATGGTGCAGATGGTTTTAGGCGTCCAAACCGGCACTCCACTGGGGCTACAAGGTCAGCGACCTCGGTCAGGGAGTTTAAAAGAGAGGTACATGGGTCTTGCCCGATGGCCAACAGTTTAGAGTTTGTCTGGGCCATTAGATTTGCCACCCTAGTGTGGTTAATCCTACTCCAGAACCAGCGAGTCTGCTGGCCATGAGAGGTCCTTGACACATAGTAAGGTGTGGTAACCCAGAAAGGTACCAGGAAATGAACTGACCAAAGTACAGGAAGAGGGGCAAAGTTAACAGTATGATTAGCTTCTGCAAAAATTAGGTCAAGGGTGCTACCAGGGTAATGGGTAGGCAGATGGTTACATAAAATAAAAGAGGTCAGCTAGACTGGCAACAAACCTTTTTCGTAGGTGTCCACAGGGTCATTGGGGTGGAGATTGAAGTCTCCCAATAACACAAGACTAGAGTTATTAAGAGATAAATCAGTGACCACTGCCCAGATTCCAGGTCACAATTGGTCTGGTTAAGTGAGGGAGCTCTGTAAATTAATAAAAAGTGAATCGCCACGTTAGGTGTAACCTATATTCTAACCAGAAGATGCTCACAATGAAGTGAGTGGTCAACAGGGATGACAGTTTAGAGACGAGTGATGTATTACAAACAGACCTCTGCCCCTTCTGGGAGGAGGGCTGTCTTGAAGCAGAAGAGCACAATTGTGAGGCAACATTTGACAAATGTCAGACCCAGAGTTAGCAGAGAACCAAGTTTCAGTTAGACACGGGATGTCAGGGGAGAGTTCCTTAAGTATGTTATACATTTCATAGCGGTGTGCCCCTGCTGATCTAGCGTTAACATCTTTCTTGGGGCCAGTTTTTTCACCTCCTCCCTTGTTCCTTTCTCAGATGGCCATATTGTCTCTCTGAGTTTCATCGTTCTGTTTCATAAACCCACCCCTGTTCTCATGCAGAGCTCCTGCAGGAAGGCAGGTGCTGGGTGGAACCATCTCCAACAGCTCTGTACGGGTGAATGTTAGCAGGACATTTTTTGCACTGTTTTCCCCATGCTCCCTTGCACTCCCAGATTTTGACATAGGGTGGGGGCCCACGGCCCGTTCCTGCGCTTTGACCCACTCAGTCGCGCTTGCCTTTTGTGCGCATTTGGTGTGCTCTCGGCGCGCCCGCTGAGCGTGCACCCGGCGTCGGCTCCAGGCTGCTTTTAAGTGCAGTGTCGTTGGCAGGAGCATGATGCGGCAACGCCAGCGAGGAAAGACTTTCCCTTTCCTAATACAACCAAACGTCAAAGGTGAGTTTCAGACAATTCCGAATCGGTTTTTAAAATAAACTGCTAAAAGCAGTTACATTCAATAATTAAGATAATATGCTAAAAAGTATTTTCAGTTTCAAATTGTCGTAAAAGTAACAGAAAAACACGTAAATGGCAAATGAAAACTAGCACAGGCAAGCAGCTCTCACCCTAGTCAGTCCCGCGTCCGCTCCATGCTGCTTTTAAGTGCAGTCCTACCGGCGGGAGCGTGATGCAGCAATGCCAGCGATGGAAGAATTTCTCTTTCGTAATACAACCAACCGTCAAAAGTGAGATTCAGACAATTCCGAATCGTTTTTTTTAAATAGATTGCTAAACGCAGTTACCTTCAGTAATTAAGATAATATGCTAAAAAGTATTTTCAGTTTCAAAAAGTAGCAGAAAAACACTTATGTATGTGCTTGCCTATAGCATCAAAAATGTTAGAGAAAAAGCAGCTGAGTTTTGCTCAACGTCTGAAGTATGAGCACATGGTGACTTAAATAATTAAACCAAAATGCTTATTCCCACAAAATACTGAAACATCCTCCCTGACAGTATAGCCTGAAAATCTGCACTGCCTCTTTTGGATTTGTGGTTTGCCTATGTAACACCCACCTCTCTGGGAACTCCAATGTTTCTCATTTATTTGCAAAGTAAGTGTCCCATGCTATCCTTTGACTTTGGCTCTATGAGTCTAAAGTCTGATGAAGTTTGTTCAGCACTGAAAAGTAACTACTATTACTGTACTCTACAGCAGGAATCAAATGTCAATTGGTCTTTCTGTTGGCTATAACAGGAAAGGGGGAAAACAAGTTAAAATCAGTAAAAAGGTATTCTAAGCACTCCATCTCTGGATCAAGTTACTAATGCAGCTAAGGCTGACCACCTCCAGTCTACTCTTTATGAAGGACATGAAGATCCTACTCTTCAAAGGCCATCTTGCCAATAACTGATTGCTGAACTCAATCATTCCTCCACTGAAGTCCGCCCTACCTGGTCCTAACCCTTGCAGCTCCTCTTCTAAGCATGTATCCTATAACTCCTGGATGCATCCTCTTTGTACAGAGGTCTGATGCTTCCAAGGGACATGCTACAAAGTTCTATGCATACATTTGTACATACATACCAGAGTCATAGGAAACAGGCCAGCTGGGAGTACTTTGCGGATAACAGAACCAACGCACTAAATAATGAGACCACTGGAGTTGGTGTAGAGAGCATGCCTTTGGTACTCCCACATGCGCTTCAGTCCAAATGGAGGGTAGAGGAGTTTCTTCTCAACCCCTTCAAGGTCCCAAAGCAATTAATCCTACTATCTGCGGTGAGAAACACCCTTTTTGTTTTCAGGGCAGAGGTGGTGAGAGGTTGCCTGATAAGATGTTAGGGAGCAGGGCTTCCACAAAGTAGACCCGAGACCTTCAAATACATAATTCCACAAGACCATATCAGAAAGGCAATGCTTGTTAGAACATATCCTGTAATGCCATGTCCCTTAAGACTAGAAATTTCGAGCAGATCCAGAATTTCCCAGACTGATGTGTAAGATTGGAACGGTATGGGGAAGCCTAGAAATAACTTTCCACACAGGAAAGTGATAGAAGGGTTCCCCCTACAGCACTCTCATAACAATCCAGCACCTGAACTGGGGTCTGTATTTTATTTATTTAATGTTATGTGCTTATGGAATGTCAACCTAGCTTCAAGAAACAGTAGAGTTCTAGACATAAGAGGTTAATATGATTACACCTTAGAATGCAAAGTTGAAACAGGGAAGTGTTACATTTTATTTAAGACAAAAAATCAGTAATTTGGGGTAGCGTGGATGGAGGCCGGGTCAGGGTGAAATAGGTGCTCCTTGAAGAGGAGGGTCTTGAGGTCTTTTTCTGAATTGCATGAAGGTGAGAGCAAGTCTAATGTTGGGTAGGAAGTGAGAGGGGTCATAAATGTAAGGCAGACAACTTTGTGAAGGTTTTTCAACAAGTGCCATTTTATTAAAGTGACATTTTGGATAAAGGCCTCACTACCCCTACCCTGATGAGAATTTCTCTGCCTCAAATAAACTAAAGGAAACACTCTAACCAAGGATAGCGGACCCTCATACTCTTACATATTACAAATCAATAAGTTCATGTATGGCAGTTCACAGGCATCAAGAAAATATATAGATATCACAGTTGAATATACATCTATGCTCAATAATATAGCAGCAGTCTTTACTTATAATCTAGGTGAACTTCCCTTCCCAGATTCAAGCAGGGCTCTGCTCCATAGTTCCAAAAGAAATATAGAAATCCTGGTTTATAACAAAGTTCCAATGCAGTTTTAAATAACAGAAAGTTAAACACTCCACTAGTTCAATAAAGAAAACAGAAGATGTGTTCTCTTCCTTGAGGAAGAGTAAACTTCAGCATTATCTTCTTTGCATAAAGAATATTTTCTTAGTTCATCAAAAACAACCCCAATTGTCTTTGTCAGGATTCATTGAAACAACTGAGTATTTCTGATAAAATGTAATTCCGCCACAGGAGTTTTAAACAGTTCTTTCTTCAGCGCCACAAACAACATACATTGTCTTTGACAGGACCACTTTACAGCACTTCAATAACTTCTTCCTGGTTTACTCCCATGCCAGGCCTACTACATCAAGGATTCGCCATCTGGGTATACACCCTTGTCCAAACAGCGTTTCACAAATAGCAAGTACTTCTGTGGTAAAAGACAATTTAGGATAGCTTAACAACAACTTCACAATGTTTAGTATTTGCAGCATTAAACATTTAGCAACATTTCAGGGAAACTGAGATTCACATTGGTGCTCTTTAATACTTCTCTTCAAATCCTCTCCTTCTGAATAACCTTTTCCAGAAAGGCAGCCTTTTTGCCACTCTTGTTTCCCCACTACACAAGTAACCAAATACTGACAAGGATAGTGTCTTCTTCTGTTTCTCCATTGGCTTTGGCAATGTGTGTTTATACCAGCAGTGGTTATATGCTTCTGGAAATATGACTAGTAAACTGAACAACCTTTGGGGCTGTCATTGGCCCCCTCTGCCTTTGGCAATGTTGGCTGGGTTTGAATTGCCTTATTTTTGGTTTCTCTTGGCTTGGGCAATGGTTGAATGCATTAGCTTTTAACAATGGACCCCATTGGGCTGCTGTTTTCCCCATAAGCTCACACGCTTAAAGTTATAATTGTTTGGCTTCAACAAATGCAACTTTCACTGCTTTCTGTTAGTTTTGGAATTGAAAAGTACTTCTAACATCACTTTCACTAATACACAAGTGCTTCTTAGTGGTGAAACGCCTGCCTCGAGCACACAAGCGGTCTCAGAGCGTTTCCGGGGTCACTGTAAGCTGGTGAACTCACTGGGTAAGGTGTGTGCGTCCAATCCCCTCACTGCTCGCAGGTGTTCTGCTTCTGTGGATCCTCACAACCCGGTAAACTGCTACCCCTGATCTACCAACCCCCACGCCACTCGAAAACAGAGCTTCCTTCGCTCGAGATGCTCCCTGGTGTTCGCTAGCCACTAAAGTCAGTCTCTTGGGAAGGTAAGCTTCCCTCACTTCACTTCCCACTTCTTCCTCCTCGAGCTTCTGTGTCGGCATCCACAATTACACTGCTCTGCTTGCTAGTTCTGCTCACTCTGCTCCCCCTGCTCACTAATAGCCTGCACCGGAGGGAGCTTTTTTAGCCTCTCAGTCTCCCTCAAGTGTGGGTCATTTTCTCTAATCTAAGCATTGTTCCTCTTTAGCCCTCTTCTTCGTCCCGGTACTTAGGGAATTATGGGACTTGAAGTCCCTAATGACAAAGTTCGTATTTTTTTCACTTCCACTACTATGCAATAAGCCATTAGAAGATTGGGGTTTTGGTGAACATTGAATAAGGGGCTTACTCATTCCTCCTGACCTGCTTCCCCCCCATGTGATCCTCCCACAGAACACCACCCCCAGTGTCGGGATCAGAACAAGTCTGTCTTTCCCTGTCCAAATGAGAAGGGTCCCAGGCCATGTTTTCTGGGGAATTATTGCTGAATCATCACAGAAGTTCCACAGTCTGAGGTGTAAATCGAGAAAGCCCATTTCCTTAGTTATCCCTTTCATTTTTACATGTCTAATCTGACCAAGTCCTGGCTTCTTGTAGAGCATTGGCAGCCAGAGATGGTGACCTTGTTGACCAAGGTAATGGGAGAATTAATGCAGCTGGACTCAAAGGCGAAATGCTTTTAGGGGCAACCAATGTTGCCCCATGAGTATTGGTGCAATGTGGTCACATTAGCATGTCTTCCTAATTGAAGCAAAAATTATAGGGTAGTGATAACTCAAACATTTTCCAGCAGCAGGACTTCCCCTGAAAACCACATCTTTCCCTACAAAACAGATAGGGGTCCCAATTCAACATTCCCCAGGGACAATGAAAATGGCAGCACCCAACTCCCTTCTTGATTCCCCATGTTTACAGCATTTTACCTGAGAAAAGGACAGAACTCTAAACTGAGAATGGGAATGTCTCTCCCGCAACAGACAACCTTCAGAGCAACATGACATGAAACAATGAATCAATAAAGTCCTCTTTGCCATTTATCAACTTCCTTTGTGAGTGCTTTGTGAGTGCTGAACTACAAAACCTCAACCCAATCAGATTAGATCAGCGCAAGAGACCATATGTTCATGTCAATCATGGAGCAGGAAGGAAGGCATGCTATGATTGAAAGACCAAGGAGGAAGAATTACAGATTGTTAGGAAGAACCTCTAATTGGAGAGAGAAATTAGACCAAGGGAGAGAAAAATCATGGAGGTACAACTTGGCAGGGAAAGGGTGATGTTGCAGAAGTGACGGAACAGGTTGGCAGTGAAAAGAAGAGAGTAAAGAACAACCAACTGTAGGCACGGATAGTTTACTGCTGTATAGGGTACAGTAGAGAAGGAAGGTTTTAATCAAAGTAGGGTGAAGAAATAAAAGGTCCAGAAGGTTCCCAAAGGAAGAAAAATAGGAAAGAGGAGAGAAGCTGGGCTGATGGACCACTAACATTTGGGCCAAAGAGAAGGGGCAGAAGGTGGTGGAGAGAGAGAGGGATAAGGCCTGGCATTGTCCAAGCCAAGGCAGCCAAGAAACAGAGGGAGTGGAGTGAAAGGTAAATCCAGTGAGGCTTAAGGCGGGGAAAACCAATGTACTAGGGCTCAGACAGGAGAAAGCCTTGCAGACCTGTGGTTGGAGACAGGCAGGGCCCTACCCTAAATACATTAATAAAGCAAACAATGAAGACAGGAGACAGGCTTGCCGGTAGTCATAATGTTAATCTGGTTGGGGTTGCAACCCCCATCAATGATGAGAGAAAGAAACAAAGAAAGAAAAACAGAGAGGGAGAGAGAGAGAGGAATAGAGAGAGAGAGAGAGAAACTGGGTAGCTGTTAGCCATATACAACAACTAGTGTAAGCGTCAAGGACACCAACATGATATAAATTCCAGCAGTTAGGAGACTCATTGGTTACGCAGAGGTTCCCTTCAGAACATGATAGAAGCAGGTATGCCAAAGATTAAGCCAGGGAGCAGAAGACCCAGAAGGAGAACAAGGCTTGTTATTGGTTCAAGAGAAGAGTGACACAAGATTGCTCTTGTAGGTAGGCTATAATACTGATGGCCTTACAATATACCTGTGACGAGTGGAGAAAAAATCAGCTGTCAATGACATACATCTACATAATTGGTGCAAAGAATCATCATAGGAGCAGTTAGTGAATTCCCTTTGTGGACATTTCTCTCTACACATTTTATTTTCATGTTAACCCAGGTTGACAGCACTACCAGATACTGGACCTTTGCCTTATGAACATTTCCAGACACATCTGTTTACTACCTTCACTGTGTTTTAGGAGACGTATATATATTCAGAGTTCCATTCTCCAATGTTTGCAAACTTTTGTGAAGATCATATGATCATATATTTTTATTTCTACACCCATTTGAGCTTTGAGATTTCTTTTGTTCCCTCATGTTAGAGACCACAGCACTCCCATTTTATGTCACAATGAAGTTTGAAGCCTGGCATTTCAGAAAATGTAATACTGCAAAGAACAGTAAGCCTCATTGGATGAATTTAGAGGGATTTAAAACTCCCGAACCTAGTTTATGTAACTTATGTTGACTATGATCTTGTTAAATGTTATGCCTTTATAGCATTCTAAAAGCAACACCAGTTTAGATACAGGAATCTTTCGGCAAAAAGGAGTTAAGGGTGTATATATGTTTTGCCTGTTTGTTTATTTATTTGTATGGTGCACCGGACCCGAAGTTAACTGGACGCTTTTAGCGCAGAGGATACAAGTCTATTTTTAGCTTGGATACAGTGGATGCAATATACAACATGAAACATAAATATATACAATTTATACAAGAAGATCCATTATACATCCTATACAAAGAGAAGTACAGTGGAAATCTATATAAAACGGAAGAAACAGAATAATGTACCAGGAAAGGTAAAGGTACAGGATAGGGTAAGGGAGAATAAATATAGTGTACCAGGGTAGAGATAGCAAATCATGAGCAGAACATTTTAAAAGCGAGTCAGGAAGTCATGTAGCCTAGTATAGGGCAGGGCTAGGGCTATCCCGAGTCGTTAGTAACCAACCAGTTTATGTTGTTACGCCTGAACATGTAGAATGGTTGGTTGGTTCTCAGTGAAAGGAGTAAAGAGTTCCAGGCTTGTGCTGCCTTAACAGGGAAGCTACTTCCTCCTGCTTTTTTTAGTTTAAATCTAGGAATGACTGGACAGGATGAGTTGATTGTCCTTGTAGGTCGTAAAGAGGATTTCTTTGTGATTCTGCACTGGCTTCCGGTTGCCCATAGGGTGACCTCTCTTCAAGACAAACTAAAACCCTATCACCCTCCACATACTCTGAGATCAAGCTCAGCCAGCCTCCTAGTCATACCTAAAATAAACTCAGTCAGGTTAGGCGGATCATCATTCTCATCCTTGGCCCCCACGATGTGGAACGCACTCCCACCCCACATCCGACATCACTGAAGACCTCATGTCTTTCCGCAAATCACTGAAAACGTGGCTCTTCCCCTAAAACCGACCCCAAACTCAAACTAACTCAAACTGGATAACAGCATCTCAATGCCTTTACCAAATGCCAGATCATAAATAGCAATGCAGCATCATGATCCAAGCGAGAAATCGAAAACCAGTAACATCTATAGGTTAGCTAAAAAGGACAAACAAAATAGAATGAGACCGCTTTGCGCCGCTCTTTACGGCTTTCATCAATGCGTCTTTTAAAACAGGCATTATCCCAGCAAGCCTCAAAGAGGCCTGGGTCCGGCCCCTCCTAAAGAAACCTACCCTCGACCCCTACAACCCAACAACTACAGACCAATAACCACAGTGCCATTCCTCCTGAAATTACTGGACAAAGCCGCACATTGCCAAATCCAACACTTTCTTGAAACCCACTCCATCCTCGGGACCAGGCAATCAGGCTTCCGGAAAGGACACGGCACAGAAACTGCTCTGGTGGATCTGAAGAGTCAGATTACCCAAATCATGGATAAGGGCAAGCTAGCTCTTCTGCTCCTTCTAGATCTCTCAGCCTCTTTCGATCTGGTTGATCACAAGACCCTCACCTCACACCTCACACACTCAGCCAACTTCTCTAAAGAATCAGCTCTCTGGGTCACCTTCTTCCTAGAGGGAAGAGCCATGAAAGTCTTCTCGGACATTGCCAACGCCACTCCCACTACAATCCATTGCGGGGTCCCTCAAGGATCCTGCACTGCACCCACACTTTACAACTTGTTCACTAAGCCTCTTTTTGACAAACTCAACTCATACGGTATCACGTACACGAACTACGCGGGCGACACACAAGTACTTCTACCTCTCTCAGGATCATCCCACGAAGACACCAAGGTACTCCACACAATCTACTCCAATGGCCTCTGCCTCAATGGAGACAAGACTGAAATCATGATACTAGGTCAACAGAGCACCTTAGACAAATGGGACAAACTTTACGGCAACTTCTCCATTGACAACTCCATCATCCCCGTAACCACAGCTGTAAAGACACTAGGAGTATACCTAGACTCCTCTCTATCTATGACCAGACAAGTCAGCGCAATCACCTCCTCACCTGCGCATACCACCAAACTCATAAACGCCGTCAAGCCATACCTCACTAAACCCAACTGCCTCTCTATAGCTAGAGCAACCATTAGAGCAAAACTGGACTACTGCAATGCCCTCCTAGCAGGAACTTCAGCAAAAAACCTCAACAGACTTCAAGTCACGCAGAACAATGCTCTCCGGCCCGCTCTCAGCATCCCAAGAAGAAAACATATCTCCCATGCCAGACACTCAGCCCAGTGGCTCCCGGTCAAAGAGCGGATCACACTCAAAATCCTCACCCTCACACACAAATGCCTCTCTCTCACCGCTCCGTCCTATCTATCAGAGACCATCTCCAACACCTCCTCCTCCTGTCCCACCAGGACGCAATACACCAACTTACTACACATCCCACGTATCAAAAAAGCCAAAGCCGGTGGCCTAAGCTTCCCCTACATTGCCGCCAAGACCATGAAGGCTCTTCCTGCAGACATTAGAGCACAGAACTCACTCCCAATTTTTCGTAGGAAACTGAAGACCTCTTTCCTTGCACAATAATATGTGACACTCGCAAACCTATGTAAATATACTGCTCTATAAATTTGTACAAATGTCGCATTTGTCCCTGTATATAATGTACTTTTATGTAACTAAGATATGTCTGTAACAAGCGCCACGATGCCCTCGGGCTGACATGCGCTCTACAAATCTGAATAAATAAATAAATAAAAAGGATCAAACCTGCGAAGTAGATAAAAAGAATACATTGTACGAGAGCAGTAAAATGGCTGAAATCAAGGAAATGGACAAAACAAATGTAATGGACAAGAGGATCAATGTAGCCGTGAGGAATGAAGTGGATAACAACAATTTAACTAACCCAAACTACTAGATCTTAAATAACAATAAAACAAATAACAATAAAACATCAAGATCCAAGCGAGAAATCGACAACTAATAACCTCTAATGTAAACTAAAAGGACAAACAGAATAGAATGAGTAAAGTAGATCAAAGCAGTGAAGTGGATAAAAAAGAATAAATTGTACAAAAACAGCAAAGCGGTTGAAATGAATGAAATGGATGTAATGATTGCAATGGACGAAAGGAACAAAATGGATGAAATGAATAAAGTGAAGAGGATGGAAAGATTAATACAGGAGACGGATGAGTACACAGACAGATGGCAAGGAATGTATGAGTGCATGGTATACATGGAAAGTACAGAATAGACAATTCAAGTACATGAGACGGGTGTAGTGCATGGGACAGATGGAGAGCACGGAACGGATCGAGTGCGTACGACAAGTGACATGGGCTGAACCGATAATGCAGGATGAATGAATGAAGTGAGTGGAGCGGATGAAGTGCGTAGAGCGGATGAGTGCATAGAGCGGGTGAGTGCGTAGAGGGGATGAGTGCGTGAAGTCGATGAGTGCGTGGAGCGGATGAATACGTGGAGCGGATGAATACGTGGAGCGGATGAATACGTGGAGCGGATGAGAGTGCAAAATGAATGAGGGCATGGAGTGGATGAGAGCGTGGAACAGATAAGAGCGTGGGGCGGATGAAGGTTGTGGTGTGGATGTACATTGTGTGAGTGGTTAATAGAGTGGAGCATATGTAGGGTGTTGAGCAGATTTAGGGTGTTGAGCAGATGTAGGGTGCGGTGGTGTTGAGCCAATGTAGGGTGCTGAGCGGATGTAGAGTATGGTGCGGGTGCGACGTGGGTGTAGAGTGCGGAGCGGGTGTCGAGTGTGGAGCAAACGGGTGATGTATATGGATGGAACGGGTGAAGTGGTTGGAAGGAACGGGCGAAGTGGTTGGAAGGAAACGGGTGTAGTAAAGGGAAGAAATGGGTGAAGTGGGTGGTATGAACAGAGGATGGATCTGGAAGAACGGGTGATGTATATAGATGAGACGGGTGCAATATGTGGACAAAATGGGTCAAATATATTGAATAGAACAATTGAAGTATGTGGATGGAACGGGTGAAGTGGATCGATCAAGTGAACAATGTGGTTGGAACGGGTGAAGTATGTGAGTGGAACGTATGAACTGGGTGGAACGGATGAACTGGGTTGAACGGATGAACTGGGTGGAACGGATGAACTATGCAGAAAGGACGAACAGGGTGGAATGGGTGAACAGGGTGGAACGGGTGAAATATGTAGATGGAAAGGGTGAAGTATGTGGATGGAAAAAGTGAATTATGTGGATGGAAAAAGTGAATTTTGTGGATGGAACGGGTGAAGTATGTGGATGGAACGGGTGAAGTGCATGGATGGAACAGGTGAAGTATGTGGATGGAACGGGTGCAGTATGTGGAAGAACGGGTGAAATATGTGGAAGGAACGGGTGAAATATGTGGAAGGAACAGGAGTACTATGTGGATGGAACGGGTGAAGTATGTCGATAGAACGGGTAACGGGTGTAGAATGGGGGAAGTGGATGGAACGGGTGAACTGGTAGAACGGATGAAGTAGGTGGATGATCAGGTTATGTGTTTGGAACCGGTGATGTGGGTGGAACGGGTGAAGTGGGTGGAATGGGTGAAGTGGGTGTAACGGGTGAAGTGGATGGAACGTGTGAAATGGGTGGAACCAGTGAAGTGGATGGAACGTGTGAAGATGACGTAGGTGGATGGATGATGCATGGAGAAAGGATAACATGGGTAGAACAAATGAAAGGAGCATTGCATAAAATGGTTGGAATGCATAAAATGGTTGGAGTGCATAAAATGGCTTGGAGTGCATAAAATGGCTCGGAGTGCATGGAACGGATTGGAGTGCATGGAACGGATTGGAGTGCATGGAACTGATTGGAGTGCATGGAACGGACAGGAGTGCATTGAACAGATTGGAGTGCATAGAATGGCATGACTTACATGGAATGGTTTGGAGTGCATGGAATGTTTGAACGAGCATGGAAAGGAACGGTTTTGAGTGCTTGAAACGGTCGTAATGCATGGAACAGTCGGAGTACATGGAACAGATGGAGTACATGGAACTATTGGAGTGGGCCTGATCTCAAACACCTAAGGTAAACCACCATATCACATCTCCACGCTTACTCTGTTCTTTACACCACCACTCAACTAGAACACAGCGATACTATGAGACCATTCTGTATAGCTGTTCTCATACCATCATTTACCTCATACTCCCCATCACCCTAACTAAACACTGCTGGTTACACACCCTAGGCATTCTCCTCAGGCCCAACCAGCCAGAATCGGTCAGGATTAAAACCTGCCAGAACAAACACATACTCTTGATCTCTCAACCGCCACACCTACCGCTAAGAAGCAGCTATCACACGAATGCCACACCAGCAGCACACATATCCGGTGCTCACACGCACCTTTGACTCTCTCTATTCTCTCTACTGACTTGAACTTCGCTTCCCAAGGGTGTTCAACCCACCAGCGCCTTGAGACCATACCAATGGTACATAAGATGCTATATAAATGCAAAGTAACATAACATAACATTCTCTCGATGAGGTAAGTAGGGGCAGCTTGATTGAGGCATTTATGCATTAGAGATACAGTTTTAGGCATGAATTTGTCCTTGGTGGAGAGCAATTTGAGCTGTCTTTTCAGGTGCGATGTGTGGTCTCTCTTGGGAATACCATGAGCTGCTCTAAGGGTGTTGTTTTGCAATACAAAGCATTACAATTATCTAATTCGGAAAGGATGAGAGCTCTGGCTAAGGTAGTGCAGTTATTTTTTGAAAGGAAAGGTCTACATGCCCTGATCAGTTTACAGGTGTATGCAGTAGAAGAAGTCATGGCACTGACTTGTTTATTAAATGTGAGGGTGGAGTCAAGGTAAAAACCTATGGTTATTACTTCTTTAACCACTTTGATGCTATTAAAGTCTATATTAAAGGTGGTGTAGTTTGAGCTCAGTTTGTTGAGGTTAGCTGTGCTTCCAAGTAATAGGAGTTTGGTCTTGTCATCATTCAGGCATATGCCGTGTGCGGCCATCCAGGCCTGATGATGAGGTATATTCTATTCACCAGAGCCACGTTCTTGTCATGGTCTCCCGTGAGAGGAATGAGGATCTGGGTGTCATCTGCATAATTAGTGTAGGTGACACCCAGATCATCTAGATCATCAAAGAAAGGCTTGGTGAATATATTATATATGTTGGGGATACACACGAACGTTGTGGCCCACCACAGGTTATCAGGATTGGACCAGCCACTGCAAGAGGAGAAAAGATTCTCATGGTCCTTTTGTTTAGAAACCATTTAATCCAGCTGTTTGTGTCTTGTGAGAGGTACGCTGCTGATGCAAGGTGTTTGCAGAGAACTTGGTGGTCCACCAGGTCAAATGCAGCCAAGAGATCAAGGAGTACCAGTAGTGCTACTTTTCCTTGGTCCTTGAGTGCATCAATTTGTGTTTTAAGTCTATTAAGGCAGTCTCAGTGCTGTGATGAGCTCTAAAGACAGATTGGCGGTCACCAAGGTGGTGGTTGTTCTCAAGGTAATCCTGAATTTGGATGTAGACATCTATGTCGAGAATCTTAAGTAAAAATTGTACCGTGGTAATCTGTCTGTAATTTGTCGGAATAGTCGGGTACAATGATGGTTTTTTCAATAAACGTAGGACCTAGGATTCCTTTAAGTTGCAGGGTACAATGCCAGAAGTGAATGAGCAGTTAATTAATTTGGTAATGAACGGCGGCAGGTCTCTGGTAGCATCTTTGTTAATCTCTGCTGGACAGCTATCTCCTTGACATCTCAAAGGTTTGAGGGCTGAGATGATTTTTTCTACCTCGACGTGAGAGACTTGGGTGAAGTTAAAGTGATGTGGTGGTTTATTAGAGGATGATGAAGTGGTGCTCTGCTGGTCTGTACTAGGTAGGTTGGATTTTTTCTTTGCTATCTTACTTTGGAGGAGGGAGATTTTATTCATAATCGCATTTTGAATATTCACACACCACAGTTTGTCCTTCAGACATTCGTATATCTGTGGGATGGCCGATTCCATTTTCCTTAGAATGGTGAACAGTTCATTGGTGTTTGAACTTGCTTTAGTAATCCTCTCATTGTATGATTCTTGTTTAGAGCGTATTGTTTCTTTTTTGTAGTAGGTGGCTAAGTTAATTAGGTTATTTTTATTTTCATCGGTGAGGAAGAGTTTCCACAGGGTTTCAAGCTTTCTTTTTTCTAGTCTCAGGGATTTTAGGTGAGGAGTGAACCAGGAGTTCAGGTCAGCTTTAGGTTTGCTTTTTCGCATCTTAAGAGGGGCGATAGTGTCTTAAGCTTTGGTGATGATGTGATTGTAAGAGTCAACTAATTTGTCTGGTCTAGCTGAGTCTGATAGTTAGTTAAGCAAAGGTACGATAAGAGGTTAGAGCTTATCTGTGGTTATGTTTCTTTTGTTACTCGTGGGAAGGGGGGGTGCAACGTGTTTGATCTTGTCAGAAGGTGTCATCCTCGAGCCCCTTCAGATCTATGAAAGGACAGCCCCTAACGATAGCTACATAATGCTGCTCTTGCCTTACTATCATTGATTACTTATGGCACAAAACATCCTTAGGAGCTTGGGCACAGAGCAGTACTTATTAAGGGACAGGAGATACTGCAAGCTTGAGATTGCAGTGTTTATAGACAGACTGCCCCACGTACCTGCCTTTCACTGTCTGCATGCTTCTCTTCACCTTCCTGCAGCACAGTACCAACTTTTCTTTTTTTATGTTTATTGGTTCAACTTATTCACATAAACCTCTGAACAAGCCTTTTTAAACCATTTACATTTGCGTTCTTCATATTCCCTCCTCAAGAAAAATCAAAGGAACATCCTAGAAAACACAGATATCCACTTAAAACCCTTGCTTTGGATCTGTAACTTTCTCTAGAAATAATTAAAATAGCTTCTATGAATTGCAATACTTCCGAGCAGAAGCTTATTCTCTCCCCCATCAAGAACCACTCCCACTATTGACGATCAAGATCAATACAATAAGTGTTTTGGTGTTTTTTCAAGTATTTGGATTGTAAACTCGTGAGGCCTGGGCAGGAGGTTACCCAGTGGTACAATGATTCCACAATTCCAGCCTCATTACAATGTTGGCAATGTGAATCCTCTTGTTTGATTAACTTCCTTTCTAATCCCACCTCTCTGGTAACGAGGATGTTTAGTCTTGTCCTTAACAAGAGATCACAGTAATGAGCAGATGGGAATTTCTGCAGCTAGAGTGGAGGTTGGTTCAGCCCCCTTTTTTCCATTTCCCAACAGGGTCTCAAGGGATGCAGGTTTCTCATACGTATAGTTTCAATCCAGTCTTGTTCCTCAAGTTTCTTTTTGATCTTCATGGGATTAATCAGAAGATCATTTACATCAAGTGATGCCATGATTTTCTCAATTTTTTCTTTCCATTTCAGAAGGGGTAGGTTGAGGTTTTTTTCTATCGTCGAGAGGATTTCAAAGGAGTATGCATTTTCGGTATAAGGCTAGGGTTTTCCATAGTGAAATTCCCTCTAGTGATTGGAGTCTAAGTTCTTGCCTTATCACGGCATGGGAAGGGAGTTAGGCAATCTTAGACATCTCCTCCAAAACATGCCTTCTAGCAGCACCCACTTTTCCCAGTACATGCTCAACATTCCCTCTGAGCCATAGGTTAAGATAGGAACCACCTTTCGGCAGTAAAAGGTTAGCAGAGGTGTAAGGGAGAACTTGCCGTACTTGCGGAGAATTCTCAGACCCTGGGCTGCCAGGCGTCTGGTCTTTAATCGCAGGGAGTTGAAGAGTGCACTGTCATCAGAGTTCTTATTGATGACAACCCCCAGGTACAGCATGGTATCCACTACGTTGACTTTTTCTTCACCTATCCTCCAGACTTGATCTTTGTTCTTGCCCTTTTGAGCAGATTGCATGTTTAGGATTTTCGATTTGCGTACGTTGATTTTCATGTCATTCTCCTTCAAGAATTGGAAAAAACTGTTGAATCTCCTTTGTAAACCTACTGGTGTTAAGTTCATGAATACAATATCGTCCGCAAATAGAACCCATGGCATGGCGGATCCATTTATTTTCGCTGGACACGCTCTCACTTTTTCCTGTGACTCTCCCAAGTCAGAGATGTATAAACTGTGTAAAAGTGAGGCGAGGGCACAGCCGTGCTTCAGTCCCTGGTGTGTCAGGATTTGTTTTGAAAGAACGTCTATCCCTGCCAGTCTTATTTGAACTGAAGTGTTGGTATAGAGAACTTGAATCGCTGCCAAGAGATCCGCTGGACAGTTCAATTTTTGTAGCTTGGCCCATAACTTTCCCCTATTTTCACAGTCATAGGCCTCTTTGGGATTTAGAAATGCCATGTGAATACAGGCCCCTGACTCTAGCGCTCTTAGTTTGAGAAGCCCGATTACAAGGAGATTTAGAGATGCTTGCACCCCCTTTACAAACCCTGTTTGATGGGGATCCATCCTTCCTGAGTTACTCGCCCATTCTGTTGGATCTCTCAAGAGGACAGAGGCGAACAGTTTTCCCATTGACTCTAGAAGGGCGATTGGCCGATAGTTACGCGGATTTGCCCTTCTTGTAAATGGGTACCACTATTGCCTCACACCATATGGACGGAATATGGCATGTACAAAGGATTTGCTCAAAGATCTGTATCAATAGAAGGCTCCATTCGTCTTGTTTTTTTGTTGAAGAGCTGAGACCTTTAATCCTTGATACTAGATCCTCCTGTTCTATCTCAATGTCCCACCTGGAATGGCTGCTCGAATAAGTTTAAGGAAGTAAGTCCCCCTGTTCAGAAAAGAGCTGAGAGTAATGTGTTACCCAACTTGCCTCACTAACTTGGCCCAACATGAGTTCAGCTCTAAACGACCCCCCATTATTTAGTAATTCCCAGAGGTCTCTAGTGTTCTTTTGCCCTATGGCCTTCAACATTTGTTCTGCTTTGCATTGTAGGCATTGTCACTTGTTGGTGGTAAGGCAGTTCTTATATTTCTGTTTTCGTTGTCGCCTCAGTTCCACCTCTCCCAACTTATTCTTGGCCTTGATGGCTGTCAGGTATTTTCGGAGGGCTTTTTTGGCCTTACTGACCATGGGATCATAAGCATGTCTGGGGGCTGTGCTGGCCTTTATGCCCTTTTTCTCTGTTTTTGTGAAAGCTCTGAGAATCCATTTGTACTCTACCCAAGTATTGTCGGCTTCCACTGCCTCCTTGAATTGTCCATTGATCTTCAAGATCTCCCTCTTTCCAACGTTTGTCCTGTTTTTGGCCCAGGATATTTCCACTGGTCCCATAACATTTCTCACCACCTGGGCTCCCCGGATTTCAAGAGCCATAGAAATCAGCTTACAATCACTCACTAGTTGCTCTTTTAATTCCCATCTCCTGATTCTAGCTTTTAAGTTGGCGGAGATAAAGTAATACTCCAAGCAAGATCTATTGGGACCACTTCCCCACGTACACCACTTCAGGATGTCTCCATCCGTCTTTCCATTTAGCATGTGAAAGTCTCGTAGAGCTGGTGCCTTGACCCACTTCCGGGCTCTTACGGCTAAATTTCTCTTTTCTTTTGGATAACCCTCTTGATTCAATAGGTGTATATTTAGATCTCCACAAATGATCATTCAAGCTTCATCCCAGTTTGCCATTGTCTGGTCTATCTCTTCACA
This sequence comes from Ambystoma mexicanum, assembly GCF_040938575.1. Lineage (NCBI taxonomy): Eukaryota > Metazoa > Chordata > Amphibia > Caudata > Ambystomatidae > Ambystoma > Ambystoma mexicanum. Next base: position 1,197,060,248 of record NC_090921.1, on the reverse strand, counting down.
CACAGATCGTACAAAATCAAATTCCTTTTCTAAGTTCACTCTCCAATGCACATTTAGTAAAAAAAGATTTTTCTGAGCTCCGGGGGTTTTCTTGACCAGCTGCAAAACTTGTACATATGGATTTGGAGATAGGTGAGTGATCACTCCACTTGCAAATCAACCTTAATCAGGGTTAACAAGCCTGAGAATGGTCGTCCCAGGACTCCCTTTCCTGCAGGGTTCAGGAAAGCTTGATACCCGTCACAGGATGGTACGTTCCAGAGCAAAGTCTTCTGTAAACTGATGCCATCGTACCTATTTAGAGTCTTCATTTCTTCAGTAAAAAGGGGTTTAAAACCCCTTGTGTTCCAAGATGCAAACCAGATCTCCAGGGGGTCCTTTTGTGGCAAGTCTATTTCTTGGTCCTCTGTGCGAGGGCTTCTGCTAACCACTCACAGTTCTCACATCCTTTTGAGTGGTTTGTTTTACTGTTGTTCTGGGAATTGTTCACTGTAAATTTGACTTTACTTAAGTCGCTTTTGTTTAGGGCTGATGTGGCCTTTTTCAGGGAACAGGGATTAGGCAGTTTTTCTCCTGCGGCTATTGAAAGCCCTACTTGATTGGCTTCTGGTTTCTTACTCTTCTTGTGTAGGAGCGAAAACCTCTTTCTTGTGGATTTGGAAGTAACCCCAAGTTTGGCTATGGACACACTCTCTTGACCTATTTCAGAGGCTGCTTTATTCGTAGACTTGCCACTTGGGTAGTTCGTTAGAATACCAATTTAGGCCAAAGGGAGGGTGCGCCCACCTTCATGATGCACTCTTAGGAATCCAGACCCCACCTTGTATCTACCCTGATCCTCATTTCACGGTGAACAACCCCCAGCACGACTTCAGCAACATTAGGAAACTGAAGCTATGGAATGGACACAAAACCAAGTGAGGGCTGGTAGAATGTAATTTTATTTCATTTTGGCATGTGGAAGTGTACACTATCTGAGAGTGGTGTGAGGCTTTCAAACACAGCAGGGAAATCTTCCTCACAAATTATTGGGAGCAGCCAGGTTTACATTAGGGAAATCATCCCTCACACAAAACAGGTACAGCAAGAACCACAGCAGTACAAGCTTCACTCAAACATAACTGGATACAGCAAGGGCCATAGAAGATCAGGTTTCCCTCACACAGACCTGGTACAGCAAGGCCCACAGCAGTAGAAGCTTCAATGAAACAGAACTGAATACAGCAGGGTGCATAGATTGTCAAGCTTCCCTCACACTTACCCAGTACAGGTACGCCCACAGCAGTAGAAACTTTACTCCAACAGAACTGAATACAGCAAGGGCCATAGAAGGTCAAGCCTCCCTCACACAGAACCCGTACAGCAAGGCCCACAACAGTACAAGCTTCACTCAAACAGAAATGGGTAAAGCAAGGGCCATACAGCATGGGCTCAGCATGGCAAGATGTACTCTCACATTAATATAATGTAAGGATTGTATGCTATACATATGTACTGTCATGTCTAAAATCTCTATTATATTTACATTCCTTTCATATTTCATTTTCATACAGTCTTCTTATAGCCTTAAAATGGATTGTATACACTCTCCATAATACTTTGTCTTAACCTTTTCTGCCAACGCTCAAGTCATTCCATATGTTGGAATTGACATCAATTAACTCTATTGAAGAATAATATTTTACTGATTAGATCTTATTAATAATTAAAAATGTCAGCCATCAATGAAGATAAAACACAGCCTCACAGCCTGCAGCTGGTCAATGGATCAGGCATTATGTACCTATGGGCCATTTTAAGCACTTTTGGGGTCTCTTCATGGGCACCTTTGGGAGCCTCCTCCAATGAACCCATGAAATTAAGGGTTCCAGAATATCCTTTGCATCCCCCTCCTTGCAATCACAATACAGGTTGATATGCTGCCTCTCAGTGATTAAAATAGCGAAGGCTACTCCCCCTTTCAATCCCCTTACCCTCTTCATTCTTGCTGCAATCAGAATGGTAAACAAGTAGCATTTCAAGGTCAACATTAGCAGTCCACAATGAGGGTACTTGTGTTCTAGCATAGGTAAGGGACACTTTGCATCAATAACCACAATGAGAAAGGTATTCCGGACATAATATAAATTCAGGACACAGATCATGTGAAAAAAGTGCACATGATCTAGAATAGACAGAAGACTCAGATTAGCTGTCTCACAGAATACAAAAGTGCTCCATCATGGATACTGGAGACCAATTAGAAGCAAGGAGAAAGCGACACATACAAAGGCATATATCGTGGATGAAGATTAGAAGCTACCAGGAAGGTTTCCTTATCCAGGCGGATTGAGATTAGAATAGGGACATGGGTTTCAAGTAGTATTGCTACTAGAGAGCAAAGAAACAAGTGGCTGTGGTAAGCAGTAAGTTCACTATTATAATAGAGGATGTAACTCTATAGCTAGTGAAACCATGAGTGAGGCTGTTTTGAAGATCATACCCTGAGGGCAAAATCTTTCGAAAGGTTGATCATTTTAAAAGGTTTGAGACTGGAAATGCTGATAAACTAGGCAATACAAGATTAAATGAGATGTCCAGGATCACACATTGGTTAAGAGGTAAAGCTGGGATTTTCACCCACTATGCAATTTCTGCATTTTACAACTTTCTTTTTTAGCATTTATGATGAACTAAAATAATCACATTTGATAGAACTGACTTGAAACGTTAACATGACAATGTTTAAAAACAAAATGTTATGGAAGCATATTATACAACATGAGAATGCTTTTAGCTTCATTGTCTCCATCAAAAAGGGAAGCATACAAGTACCAGCCTACTAACCGATGTGATCTTAAAATACTTCCTCTTGTTTTCTCTTTTGTATTTTAAAGCTTTAAATATACTCAAAGCATAGGCTTGTGAAGTTATTATTTATACATGTGCAGACAAAACTTTGAGTTCTACAAAAAAGACAACTGTTTTTTGGTGTCAAATGAGCAGACCTTAAAATATGCCAGCCAAAAGCCTGCAAAATCTGGTTAACTCTATTCTGTCTACAACACCTCAAGTGGCCTTCATAAACGAATGATCAGGTAATGGGCTAAGCAATGACACCAGCATGTGAGAAGGCAATCATTTTCATAGACGACAGCATACACATGTCAGTGATATAAGATTGTTTGTCCAGGATCACTGTATCGTCTGCCGGTAAAGCCAATATACAAGCAAAAACGCTTTAATTCCCCGTCTTGAATATGGATACCTAATCACCTCTTGGACTAACACTTTATGTTCGTATTTAGGCATGGATGCCTAGGTTTTAAAAGACCACGTATCAACAAACCAATTTCTAGACCTTCACAACATTGATGTATTGGCTTTACAACAACCCCTGTCTGGTGCAGGTACATTGCTGATAATAGCACCTGTTTTTCTAACAGACAAAGGTAATGCTGAGTTGACCGTTCTGGAATTTAGTATTGTAATCTTGCATATAAACACAGACCTCTGCAATGAGTGCTTGATACAGTGAAGTATCTTCCAAACCATTGATTCAATCAAATTTAGTAATACACATTTCAGCTATGGCAATTGCACATGATCAATATAATCACAACAGAAATGTGAGAATGCTACAGGAATTGTGTTGTAGTGAACATACAAACTATGAATACCACAGTGAACAAAAAGAATGACATGATACATTGATCAGAGTAGATTGTATTTAACAAGCAGGCAATAGGATGAAAGCCTCAGCAGAACACCATACATTGTCCTGACATGTGCTATTTACGTTAGATAAACAATGGTAACCAACCTCTTTAGATTAGACAGCCTTCTGGGGCCCCATCCAAGGTGGGTCCCAGGGCAAGCGCCCCTTTTTCCCTCCCATAAAGACATTTCTGAGTAGGCTGATCTCTAGTCCTAAAATAAACTATGATTTCCTGCTTATCAATAGTTACAAATCTGTTTTTCTATACAGTTCTTTATATCATTAAACATAATAGTATCAGAATAGCATGCAGTCTGCACTCGTTGCTGTTTCTAATAACCTGAAGTGTTTGTACATTAAAAATGTTATTTTTCCTTCTGCGCTGGGCCATACTTACATTCAAGGACAGGTCTGAATTTCTCTCGTGCTGTCCATTGCTGGATTCCAATATCTCAATAGCCTTCATGCCAGCCACACTTTATAGTTCAAAGGAATGAGCTCCATGTTGAAAAAGTCTCTCACTCATGGACCTCAGCTGTTTTCGCCAGAGTCCTTGTAGTTTCTCCCAGGAGTCCCAATCTCAACCGCTTTTATCTGATAGAGTGAAGAGAGCTTGCCAGCAGGTGTCTGTCTCTTACAGAAGTGGGGTGCCTGTACCTTAGAAAAGACACTGCTCTTCATAGCCTGACTGCATTCCCACACCTCCCAAATGTAGGCCTCTTCGCTACTTTCAAGCCTTGTTCAATCAATCTTTTTTTTATTTTTCCGATCAATCCATATGTCCATTTCTGTTATGTTATGTTATGTTATGTTATGTTAAAGGTGCTTATACTGTGAACTTTTGCCACCTGTGTGCTTTCTTGGTACTCTGGCGGGTCTGTAAAGCAAGGGGAGAGGGGGAAGCTAGTAGGACTAAGCGGGAGAAATGAGAAAGAGAGCTGTGATGTGCAGTTGGCAGTGTCAGTTCATTTTACACCGTTTGCTCAGCTAGGTGTGTTTTTCGGTTGGTAGCCGCCATGTGCTGTTGGGCGAGACTATGTGTGGCTAGGTACGTTGTTGTGGTGTAGTGAAGTGCATGCAGTTTTTTGTGCTTTAGAGGTATGTTTTTGTTTAGTTTAGAGTTTGAGAGGTGTATGCAGTAGGATGAGTAATTTTAATAGGGTTGGTTAGTGGCAGTACCCTATCCTACCCCCTCTGTTTGATTGTGTCCCATATCCCTTCCCTTGTCATACATTCGAGTATGCTAAAATTACCAATCCTATGTTGTGTGCAGGAGTGTGAATCATCAATAGGGCTATTCCGTGGCAGTACCTTTTCTACACCCAGTGTTCAGACTAAGTGCCAACCATATCCCTTCCCCTTTAGTGTATTTTGGTGTGCAGCAGTTACTAACCTCACGGGTTACTCCAGGGGGGATATGTCCCCTGTGCCCTGATGTCTATCATTTCCGAGATCGGGACACCTCTCTCTCCCCTTTTTTCATCTAAGTCCCTCTATATGTGGTCAAATTAAGCTGGAATTTTAATTGTAACTTTAACTTTAAAAATGTATACCGCACACCTGAGGACCTGGAGGCTAATGGGTGCAAATGACAAAAAACAAACAGACACATGAAAGGTGACATGAGGAGGTGCAACTAATAAAACTTAACAATGTTCATCATCTATTTGAAGAGAAATGTCTTTAGTTTCTTCTTAAAATATTGGATCAAATTAATCTTTCTGAGGTTTTCTGGGAGAGCATTTCAGGCCGCAGGCGCTGCTGCATAGAAAGCACATTTTGTTAACTTGTGTGAGCAAGCATTAAGTCTCTTTTAACTGTTGTGTGTTATTTAATCTGAGCGTTCTCGTATTGGTCTTTACAGACAAAACCTCACTCAAATACGATGGCCCAGTACACCTAAAGCTTTTGTGCACCATAACTAAAAGACAGAACTTAATCCTTTCTTCAATAGGCAGCCAAAGTAAGTCTAATATTGTTTTAGTTACTTGATCACTTTCTGAGCCCCACAATTGCTCTCACTGCGCTATTTTGTTTGACCTGAAGTCTAGCGTGTTATCTGACTTGTTAATGCTCACAAGAAGACTGCTACAATAGTCTATCTTAGACCAAATGATGGCTCTTGCAATTATCGCACAATTAGATTTTGAGATAAATGGCTGAATTTGGGTAAGAAGTGTTATGTAATATGCTGACGATGATACCAAGCTACTCACTCACGCCTTCATACAGATCCCAAGGGTTTTAAATTGTGTTTTAGTTTCCAGATCACAGCCTGCCACCCTAAACATCTTGTACTTGTCCCCAAGGTTTATATCTAACTAGCATTAGTTCAGTTTTGTTCCTTGTTTAGAGCAAGACCATTTTCCACCATGCATGCTTGAATGACATCATAAACCTCATCCAGTCTTAAGGTATCCTTCCCATAATTCCCTGATAGTGGAATGACACATTGGGCCTCATTCCGAGTATGGCGGTAAGGGATAGCGGCCACCGCTAACGAGAGCGGTGGCGGTAATCCCTTACCGCCATACTCCGAGTTCCCTTTGCGCCATGGAGGTTTTAACACCTGCTTTTAGCAGGTGTTAAAAACCATGGCGCTAAGGGACCTTGATGTTAATTACGCCACCGTAATTTACGGTGGCGTAATTGACACCTTCCCCACTCCCATTATGCCCTATGGGGCAAGAATGGGAATGGGGAAGGGTAAATGGGGATTGGGGAATTACCGCCCCGCCAACCTTGGAATGGGGCAGTAATTCCGCCATCCACCAAGGCGCTGCCGGTCCGGGTACGGCGTCAACCAAGGCGTTAATAGCGCCATTGGTTAGCGCCGTACTCGGAATGAGGCCCATTGAGTGTCATCTGTATAGTTGGTGAACTCAATGCCTTTTTATCTAAGAGGTCTAAAAGTGGAACAGTAAAAACATTATACAGTGATGGTGACAGCCAGGCACCCTGTGGGACTCCAAAATGTAGGAGACTTGGTGGTGCTTTGGCTGCGTCACTGCACACCCTGCAGTTTCTATTAGCTAGAAAGGATGGTATCCATGCTATGGTGGCTTTGGAAAAAGTTGCCACCTCCTTCAACCTGGAAATTAAGACAACATGATCGACCAGGTCGAAAGAGGCCGACAAATCCAACAGAATCAGGATGGCCATCCCGCCCTTATCCAGGCCATGCATTAGATTGGACATAAGGTCCTATCCTATCCAATTTGTTAAGCACAACATTTTGAATGGAAGAGCACCAGTCAGAATGTTTATAGGGCCTTCATGTGAGCGTGGACATGGAGTTTCTAATTCCTTTAAGATTCTGAACAATTCTTCGGACTCGTGTTGTGCTTCTTGGAACCTATGATCAAGCATATTCCGCTTGGCTTTTGTAAAGGCCTTTTTAAAAGCTTTGGAGGGATCCTTTTAGTCTTCCCTGTCCTTCTCTACTCTGGTTTGTTTCCAGTAGAAAAAACATAATTTTTCTTGACTTAAGGTTTTCTATCTCTGGTGTAAACCAGCTATTATGTTTCCCAAGAGGGACCAAACTAGTTCTCATGGGCACAAGGACAATAACCGCCTCTTGTAAAGTCCCATGAATGTCTTTTCTCTTTTCATAAACGTCTCTGCCTGTAAGGCTAGTGGCAGAAGGCATTTCTCCATGGCTTCTGGCGAGAGTTTCTAGATATTTCTAGTAGATTTGATCTGCTTCATCAGCGTGATGTTTTTGATCTGTTCCTGACATAGAATATTCATGTGTATGAAAATATGATCTGACCAGAGACACAGACTTACAACCAGTTCACTTGTGTGTACATTATGCGTGGCAATCCAATCGAGACTATTTCCCTTTTCATGTGTGGGTTCTTTAACAAGCTGCAGAAAACCTAAATTACTGAAGGATCTTTCAAGGCTTTCGGCTGCTAGATCTTTTTTGCAGCCCAGCAGCAGGTTCATATCTCCTAATACCAAAACTCTGGCATTTGGTTTTAAAATTGGGAGCAATAACCTACTCAATTGTTGTGGAAAATCCTTCATAACACTGGGGGATCTTTGGATCCATCTCTCTCCCCTTTCTCGCTTGATTCTCTATGGGGATGGGTACACATAGTTCTCCCTCCCATTCAGACCCCTTTGAATGATTATTATCATTATTTTATTTTATTGATTACCTGATGTGTAATTAAAATAAGTAAAACTTAGGTCGTAGTCTTGTGATTTTATCCCTTTATTTGGAATATTCAAACATTTGTATAACATTTTTTTAATTCAGAGAATGAAATGAGAATTAAAATAGAGTATATAGTTCTCTTTGCACTCAAAAATACTAATTGATATTCTAAAATGTATTTTATAATTTCAAAAAGCTTTGCAATAATATTACAGTTAAATATGTTCTGCTAATTAGAGTAAGTCGGTGTAGAGTCTGATTCTCAGCAGACCTCCATGCAGTTTGAAGGTGGCATTTCAGCAATGCAGTTCAATGATCCAAAGAGTTGGTTCGAGGGTCGAGCCATGTTGAGACGATGAGAACCAATGGGTTGCATCTACAAATGACATGATGCTTCCAGCGGTTCAAGTAGATATCCAGAGTGGTTTAATGCGATATTCCCAATAGCTCAATGCACTGTTTGAAGTGCCAGTGATTCAAAGTCATTCACAGCTGTGATCTAAATTGGTAAAAAGCAGCATCAAGCCAGTTCAACGAATGTAAAACAGTGGTTTGAAGAAGTACAAAGAGTGCCAAAAGCAACACTGCCGGGGCTGATGGTTCAAAGGGTTCAAGGACGTTCAAATGCGGAACAATGCAGGAATCCCGCTGCTTTGCCTTATTTTGGTGCTGCGAGTCCTAATCCAGGGGATCAAGCAGTTTAATTAAAATTTAAAAAAATCAAGGGTGTTTACACCCTTACCTGATGGCATTCCTTCACACATACCAAGTTGTGCAAAAGTGTTACCATTAGGGTACAAATCAGTCAAACCGACCTTGATCCATAAAGACATCCCCCTACCTCTTATTTTGGCTTTGTAGTGCAGACATACGGTTAAAGTAGTTAATACCTGGTTCCAAGGGATCACATTTAGGGACAGGTCACACCTTGTGCATATGACAATCCCTGGCCATATACAAGTACTTAATAGGGGTCAAGAGATAGAACATACCCGAGATTTCAGTTATATTGTACTCTTCCTCCTATCCCCCCTGCATTCCACTGTCGGCATGCTTCTCTACACCTTCCAGCAGACAGATAATATCATTAGGCCTAAGGAATAGTGCATTTAGCTCCATCCATGGCACACTTTGTGGAATCAAGGCACCACCTTTTATCTTCCCTGCTCCTCATTCCGCTAACAAACCCCAGGAAGGTTCTCGGCATCATTACGATTCTGATGCGCAAGAACAGTTACAAAATCAGGTGAGGGATGGCTGGATTTAATATTTATTTCATTTTGCCATATGGATAGGTACACTGTCTGAGAGGAGTTTGAGACTTCTGGTAGACACTGGGTAGCCTTTTGAGAGAAATAATCACATATTCTGACACCTACCTGGATAGCTCTATGAATGCCTGGCAAACATCCTGTAATACCCAGGCAGGCATTACCCTGATGGGCTGGAGCCCCAAACTATTTTCTTGAATAACCGTTGGAACCTAGCTTGAGGCATTGAGCAGAGTCTCCAAAATGCTATCTTTCCGCATCTGCCAATTCCTAAATCCTTGACACATATAGGGTAAAGTGTAATTATTTGTCACAGAGATGGATCTAAACAGGATTGACAGTGGCATTGTCAGAAATTGGGACCTGACTGCAAGATGTCAGTGGAAGAACACACTTGGAAACACACATGGAGAACAACTTGTTGAAAGACCTTTTTTAAGATTTTTGTAAGATATCTAATGCTTTGTGATGACTTGCAACCTTTCCTCAAGATTTGCTATGCCATGTTATTATCTGCTATATATAGTTTCAGGTTTGTCTGCCCTTCATGAACTCTGAATGCTGCCTGCATGATCAAAGACCACATCGACTCCCTGGCTCCTGCCCTGGCTGATTTCTGCAATCACCCCTTAGCCACTGGAGTCTTCCCATCCCCCTGAAGCAATCGCTTGTGCACCCTCTTCTTAAGAAACCCTCTGCGGACCCCTCCTGCCTGGCAAACTATCGCCCAATCTCCATCACTCCCTTCCTGGGCAATCTCCTGAAGAAACTGGCCATCTCCCATCTTAATCTCCACACCAAATTTGTTGGTTATCTTCATGACCATCAGTCTGGCTTGAGGGCTGCCAGAAGCATGGATACTGTTCTCCTGAACATCCATGGAGACCTGCTCTCCCACCTTGACTCCAACACCCTGTGTATCCTCATCTTGCTTGATCTATCTTCTGCCTTTGACACTGTCAACCATGCCATCTTGCTCAACCATCTCCGGTATAACCTGGGTATCATTGGTCAGGCTCTGGCGTGGCTGACTTCTTTCCTCTCCGACCGACCCTTCCAGGTCCAACTCGGGTCCTTCCTCTCTGATATCTTTTTCTCTACCTGTGGTGTCCCCCAGGGATCTAACCTATCTCCCTGGCTGTTCAACCAATACTTGGCACTCCTTGCCCACTGCATCGCTGCTCTCTGCCCCAATGTTCAGTGCTATGCGATGATACCCAGCTCATTTTCAGCCTACCCTCGGCCTCCTCCTCTCCTTCCCTCATCTCTGACTGTCTTTCTGCTATCCAGGAGTGGTGTGCTGCCAATGACCTATGCCTTAATGCCAGTAAGACTGAGATTCTACTCATCGGCACACCCACTCCTTCCTTCCCTGCAGTTCTCTGGCCGGCCTCTCTTGGCCCTCTTCCTTCTCCCACCTGCAAGGCTAAAAACCTCAGGGTCATCTTCGACTCCACACTCTCTTTCTCTCCTCACATCTCTGACATCTCTAAGAAGTCACACTACCAGCTGCACCTCCTCAGGGGTATTCTTCCTTTCCTCTACTTCCCCAGAAGCTCACTGTCTACAGAGCCCTGGTTCTCTCTCGGCTGAACTATTGTAACAGCCTCTATCTAAATCTGCCTGCCTCTACTCTCCGCCCTCTGTAACTTATCCAAAACAGGACTGCAAGACTTGTCCTTGGCCTCAAGCCCAGGGATCGTATCTCTCCAGGACTGAAATCTCTGCACTGGCTCCCAGTGGCTGCGAGGACTAAGTTAAAAACCCTCTGCCTTGTCCACAAGGCCTCCTGGGGCCTGAGGCCGCAATACCTTCAACTCTCTCTCCCCAAATATCTTCCTTCTCAAGCTCTTCGCTCATCCGCCTCCAACTCCCTCAGGGTCAGTCGCTTCTCCAAGCAACGAGTTGGTGGTCGATCTCTCTCTTCGGCAGGGGACCCCCTCTGGAACAGCCTTCCTGCATCCCTGAAACTTGAGGAGAACCATCTCCGATTCCGGAAACACCTCAAAACCTTCCTCTTTGCTTCTGCTTTCTCTCCCTCTCTCCCCTGCTGAAATTCCTGGCTGAAACTGCACTGGTTACCTGGCCACCCTTTCTGATTTCGGGCCCAGGCCCCGCCAATTGCACACCTGTACTGCCTCCCTGGCAACCCCTGCACCTGGGAACTGTTCTCTGTATCCCTACAGTCCCCCTACCAGCACTTATGTCTGCTCTTACTTTGCACTTCCCACCATCTGGCCGCATTTATTTATCTTATTTATTCTACTATCCCATGTACTGCACTTTCCCCTCTCCATTCCCCCATGCACTTTTCCCTTTCCCCCTGCCCATGCACCTGCACGGTCTGAATGACACCTGGCCTAGTAGGATCGTTGTCTGTCTTCCCACTGTTCCCACTCCCTTGCCTCGTCGCGCCTTGAAACACTTGTGTATAGGCATGTTATAAATGCCATATCATATCATATCATGCTCAAATACTGTGTTCCCAAACCCAATACGCATACCAACTGAGCCACATGCGTGAAAAATGAAGAACCCTCCAAATAGACATCAGGTATCAGTATATTACACCTATGCAACCAACTAACATATGACTCTAGGGGAAATCAGACTCTGAATTTCAGCTGGGGCAGAATTTTATCAAACAATCAGACTATTTAAAAATAAATATGGTAGGGTGTGAGACTCTGGTGTGAGACCCTGATATGATTCTGTTGTGAAGCAGTGCTGATAATTAATACAGAACAAAACAAAAGGGGGTTGGATTCAGCATTGCATAGTAGCAAATACCTTAACACAATGCACCCATAAATGCCCACACAATGGTTTAGTATGGAATGAGTTTCAATGAAAAGTAGGATTAAAAATTACTTATCACTAATCCCTATCCTACTAATGTTTATTCCTTTATCAATATGAAAGGAAGCTCAGTCCATAGCTCATTGGTGCAAATCATTGGTGCAAATTGGCTCACTTTATGAGATTTGCAAGCACAGGCTGCATGATGCTGCTTGGAAAATTAACGTACAAAAGCTAACTTCGCAATAAAGACGTGACAAGTTAGAGGACATGTATGTGCTGAAAACTAAAGTCCAATGTTTGAAGATTTCAGCTTCTAGCAACTTATTGGCAACTGTTTGCTGCCCTGAATATCTCGGCAAAGGTGACAGGCTAAAAACATGTTTGTAGAACGTTATAGAGGTTTGGCCAATTGCAACAAGGTGTGTTGGAGATCTATTGGGTTATATGTAATATCTTGTGGTATCTTGCTGTATTTTTGGTATGGTGATATTTTATTAGCTCTTGGCATATATTGGGGTAAGACTAATTTCAGAACACTGCCTAATAATTATTTCACTAGGGTCACTGACAGTAAACAAATATTGGACTTAGTACACTGTGAAGAATTAGGCCATTTTGGCTGTGTCTCAAAAATACTTTAAACATGCAAATGAAATACAAACTATTTATTCAGCCTCTCAAAGTAAAACAATGTACTGTGGCTAACTTTGCTTTGAGATTTTTCTTACTGCACGTTTATCTCTCTATGCATGCCAAATCAATGAGACGGAATGCAGAAGAAATATACTGAAGCAAAATTACCTTTTCAAATTATTGTTCTTTATCATAAACTAGAACTATGCAAGTTACACAGAATGACATGTGCACCCACGTTGTAAATTCAACATAAAATCAGTTTTATCTGCGATAAAGTGCATAGCTCTGGATGTTGTTGTTCTTGACTTCACAACAAAGTTGGCAGAATAAATACACTCTGATTTGCAGCAAAACTTAGTGAAATATAATCAGTGTTACATGCATGTTTAAATTCTTATTATGAATGCAGCGCCTAAAAATGAACTGAATTATTTAACTTATGCTACATAGTTTCAAACAACCACTTTCCATGCCCCTCAATTAACAGCATAATAACCTAGGTCTTTTGGCGATATTTCCTGACTCAGTTTGGCAGTGACCCAGGGTCAATTACAGATAAGGTCGCTCGCGACTACAGGTCTTCTAAGGACTGCCAACCCAGGAGAGAGACAGCCTCAGCCCTGAGGAAGACTCGGTATGCCCAGGAACCAGCCCTCTCTTCCTTCCAGCACTTCTGCCTCCCTCGTCAGTGAGTGCATGGAATGCCCAGCCGTCTCTGCCTCAAACCTTTTTCATAAAACCCTGTGTCACTCAAAAAGTACCTCCCCATGAAAAAATTGTCCCATTAAAATAGCATGTGATTTCCTTTGTGCCTTTGCTCAAGATACAAACTGCATGTTACATGTTTACAGTGTTAGCAGAACGGATCTTACATTCCACTTTTTTACAGCACAGCAAATCTTCAAGCCTGCACATTTAAAGTGTATTTTCTCCTTTTCCAGACCACCATGCATTCCTATCAACCTGCATCCAGTTTATCATGAAAGGATTTGCACTACATTTTATTATGGGAGTCCATTACATGTCAATGGGGTGGGTTAATTAGTATATTAGTTTCATGTTAGTTTCATTTATTTCAGTGCAACTCAGCCTATTATATTAGCATCGTGGAACAAAGTGATCATTTTCTATCATGTGCTCCGTGCATTGGCATGTGTTTAGATTCAGCCTGACACTCATAACCTTGAGTTCATCTATGAGTCTCACACCCTTGGCCCTAGTTAAAATTAAAGCCTTAGTTAACATTTGAATGATGAAATGCAGAGTCTACATTCCCACAACCCCTCCTTTTCTTACTGCTGAGACACCACTGAAACCAATGCAGGAAAAACAAGCATATATGTTCTAAAACACATGCAACTCTCCCAGCAACACAACATTTCTGGGCGTGACCTTGAGCACAATTTTACCTTAATCTTATCAGTCAAAGAAAAACATCATGCAATTGGTAATATTCCTAAACAAAAAACGTTACGTATATATCTCTATTTTTCGAATTTTTTCATCTTATCTTTTCATCTTTTGATCACCTTTATCTTTCATCTTCTTTTAATTGGTGATCTCCTCTTTGTTTTTTTGTTTCTTTAGTTTATTGAGTTTTGATTTTTTTAGTTTTTATCTTTTTTTTATTGTAACATAAACAACCATACGTCCTTAGAACTATAACAGTGGCCTCAATCTGATGTAAGAATTAAAAAATAAAATCAGTTTGTAATAAATAATACAAAATAGTCTTTAAAAGTTAATACAGAAATCATTCAGGAAATGTATATTAAGCACACTAATACCACATGGTATTTTCAGGCAACAGTCTCAAAAACAACACTACTTTCTCTTAGTTTCTTATTCATATTTGTGTTCCCTAATTTGATGTATTTGTCCCTTTTTATCTCTTCAAATATCATTTTGGTATCTTCAAACTATTTATACATTTCCACATGCTAAGGTAATTCAATCTAATAGGTAAGCGCTTTACTTTTTCACTCCCTGATAGTCTCAACTCGCTCTTGTCTTTTCAGTTCCTGTTTCGGGTGGAAGAGCTTAATTGGATTAACATGGACAAATATAACCTTAACCAAATCTGCCCCTTCCTGCACACGCCCTACACTTCCGTCAGACCAGATATCACACGGCCTGAACGCACCCTCCCCCCGCACCCACATCAAAAAATCACGCATCACCACCGAAACCATCAAAGGTGCACTCATCAATGCGAGATCTGTAGTCGCCCATGCCCTAGACATAGCCGACATTATTTCCTTCAATGATCTCGACTTCATAGCTATTACAGAGACCTGGCTCCACCCAGCGTCTGGCCCCTCTCTATCACTTGCTATACCCAATGACTATACCATCTACCGTGCAGACAGACAAACAGCTAAAGGTGGTGGAGTAGCCATTATTGCAAAAAGCTCCATCAACATAAGACACATACAAAACCAATCACTGCCATCAGCGGAACTACTCACCCTCAAACTACACACAACGCACACAAGCACTATCACCATCCACCTCATTTACAGACCGCCAGGCCCTATACTATCCTTTAATGACGACATAGCCCTTTTACTCTCTGACAATATCAAACCTAACTCTCGACTACTCATCCTAGGAGACTTTAATCTAGGTCTCAATGATGAGAAAGATGACAAAGCTCACACTGTCGCCAACACAATTTCAGAATTAGGACTCACCCACCATATCACACAACCCACACACAACAAAGGCCGCATCCTTGACTGGATAGCTGACCTCAACTGCAACACTACCATCCTTTCCAACACTCCATGCGCTTGGACTGATCACCACCTTATTACCTTCACCATCAACAAAGGCACTCAAACACCAGGGCCTTCCTCCAATGCCCCACCCACACTCACAAGAAACAACAAAAATATCACACTAGAGAAACTCCTCCCGTTACTCCAACCCATCATCGACTTCTCACCCACCATGACCAACCCTACTGAACTAGTAGAGTTATACAACACAACTATCCTTAAGGCCATAAACACCATAGCACCACTCAAGCTTCGGAAAGCCAAACCACGAGCACACCTCAATTCTTGGTTCACCCCCAAACTAAAAACACTCCGCAAATCCAAAAGACAAGCTGAATTAGCATGGAAACAGTCACCATCCACTATTAATAAGACATCTTACGCACTGGCATCGAACATCTATAAATCAGCCATCATCCAGTCTAAAAAAAACATGTACAATGAAAGAATCAGCAACGCCAAATCTAATACCAAAGAGCTATTCAATATCCTGAGAGAACTCGAATCACCCTTCCCCACCCCAGACACTTGTAACAAAGACATCCACTGGTGCACGAGCATCCAGGAAGCACTCCTAGGCAAAATTGCCACACTACAAGCCAAAATCCTGACAAAGAAAGAAAGCCTCACCCTCACTGATAACATCACCCCCTCTACACACACCCACACCACCCCCCAAAATGATGACAATAACCTCTTTGAGTTTTCCACCATAACCATCAAAGAGGTTGAAGAAATAATCCACTCTCTTAAACCGTCCAAATGCCAAGGCGATACCTGCCCAGCCCCAGTCATTAAAGATGCAGCCAAACAACTTGCTCCCTTCATCACTTCCCTCATCAACTCATCTTTCACCTCCAACATAGTGCCCAACAACCTCAAGGACTCCTGGGTTCTTCCTTTACTTAAGAAGCCCACCCTTGACCCTAATGTCCCCACCAACTACAGACCCATTACGACCGTACCCTTCCTACTAAAAATCCTCGACAGAGCTGCCTATCTTCAGATACAGAACCACCTTGAGAAAAATAACTTACTAGGACTCAGACAATCAGGATTCCGCCCCAAACACGGCACTGAGACCGCCCTGATTGACCTTAAGATACAGATGGACAACATTAAAGACAATGGTAAACTAGCCATCCTTCTCCTTCTTGACTTATCGGCCGCCTTCGACCTGGTCAACCACGACATCCTCTGCAAACATCTATCCTCAGCAGCCAAATTTTCAGATAACGCCAACGCATGGATCCATTCCTTCCTTAACAACAGATCCATGAGAGTCTACGCACCCACAGCCTCTGCCATCCCAGCCCCAGTCACTTGCGGTGTCCCCCAGGGCTCCTGCGTCTCCCCCACTCTATATAATGTGTTCACGAAACCCCTCTTTGACATATTGGACCGCTTGGGTGTCATCTACACCAACTACGCAGATGACACCCAAATACTGATCCCTTTAACAGGCGACTACTCCACCGACCTCACTGCTCTCAACAACATTTATTCCATTATCCAAGAATGGATGGCCAAGCATGGCCTATGCCTCAATGACGACAAGACCGAACTTCTTCTCCTAGGTTCCCAACCCAGACTTAATAAACTCGACAAACTCTATCAAGCATTCACTATAGACGGCAATAACATCATCGTCTCTAACAGCGTCAAAACCCTAGGAATCTACCTCGACTCCTCCCTCACACTGACAAGACAGATCAATTCCATATCATCAGCCACTGCTTACACCTGTAAACTCATCAATGCCAACAGACCTTACCTCTCACCATCCAACTGCATCACCTTAGCCAGAGCGCTAGTCCTTTCCAAAGTTGACTACTGCAATGCGTTATACTTGGGAACCAGTCAGAAAAACATCAACAAACTACAAGTCATACAAAACAACGCCTTGCGAGCAGCCCTGAACATACCCAAACATGAACACATTTCGGACGCCAGACGCACCTGCCATTGGCTATCCATACCACAAAGAATTGAATATAAAACCATCTCACTCACACACAAATGCCTAGCTAACCAAGCACCCAGATACCTATCCGACAATCTCAATCACCACACCCCAGCGCGCCCTACCAGATCAGCTCAAACACATTGCTTAAATATCCCAAGATTTAAGCTCCAAAAAGCAGGTGGCTCCAGCTTCCCCGTGCTTGCCTCCAAACTTTGGAATTCACTTCCACTCGAGCTGAGATCAGAACCTTCCTTTCACAGATTTAGACACAACACCAAAATTTGGCTTCTATCCAAAGAAACGTAAACTGCCTAGCCCTACCTTACTAGCATGCACCAAGACTGTAAATTTGTAAATATGTAATCGGTTTGTACATTTCTGTTGTATTATTCTTGTTGTATTCATCGCAAGCGCCTGGATGCCCTAGGGCCAGGCGGCGCTATACAAATAATAAACTAAACTAAACTAAGACAAACTGTTCCACTGTTAGTTATCCCTCCTTTTTAGCAATTCTGTAGACCACAGTTGAAACCTTATCTATAATTCTATATGGCCCTTGCCATGTTGCAAGAAATGTAGAGTTTTTATGTTTATTCTTTCCAAAGTTAATTTTGAACAACTGGGGCCTCATCACGGGTTGGGCTGTATTCCTGGCTGTAATACCGCCGACTGTAATAGCCCTAGCACTGACCAGTCCGGTAGTACTACCACCGGATCACGGGTTGGGCCTGAACGGTAAATCCCCATTCCTGATTGGGTCCATTGGATCCAATGGGAAATGTTCTGTGCTAATACTGCGGGCTAATACAGCCGGCTGTAATACAGCCGAAAACAGGGATTTTCACCTCCAGAAAAAATTTGGAGGTAAAACAGTCGATTTAGCACTGAACTCGTGATGGGCCAGCCCTTAAATGCAGTGGTAATACTGTTACCACCGCATTTAAGGGCTACAGCCCATCTCATGATGAGGCCCCTGGTCTTCTATTTCATATTCTCTCACAGAAGTCTTCCTATAGTAATATGTCTTTGCACTGTCAGCAGCCTTTTCAAAATTTTGCTGCGCAAATGCAAACACTCATTGCAAGTGCTTTCTCAGTTCTTCCACATATTCATGAATTGTGGACGCATTTGAAAGAACCTGTCCATTTGTCCTGTAAAGTAAGTGTTGTGGCAAAAGCATTTTTCTTCCTGTCAAGATTTCATGGGGGCTGGGATTTGTTGATTCAGAGGGTGTCGACCTGAGAGACATTAGTACCAATGGAATCCACAAATCACAACTAGATCCTGCTTCAGCTACAAATGTTTTCAACATATCAACTATCGATATGTTATACCGTTCCATTCCCCCTGAAGAGGAGGAGACCAGTAAGAAATGTTTAGATTCCTCTTCAAACCCAAGATTTGCCACATTTTTGTCATTATTGCACTAGTGAAATCTCTTCAACGGTCTGATTCTATTCTTTGAGATAAACCAAAACTTTATAAATATGATTTACAGGTGAAGTGGCCACCGTTTGTGCCCTGCAGTCTGGAGCTGGGATGCACTCCACCCATTTAGACATTAGACATGGGGCGTGGCTTGGTGCTCATGGAGTGAGGACGCGGAACTTTCGAGCTCCGGCCAAGCCCCGTAGTCTGATCCTGAACTAGGAGTTTCAAGTTTGCTGGGCTGCCCATCCGACAACCTAACCGAAGCTGAGGCGAGGACCCGTGCTCCGCAGCTGCTCTCGACGAAAATCGGAGCTCGGGAGCCCCGATACGGCGCTTTTGCCCAACTCCCCCCCCTTTCCGAGCGGCGCATTCAAAATGGCGGCCTCGATGCCCGGGAGAGCCTGAACCTCCACTTCCCGGGACCAGTCAGGCATTCACACTCCCTGCTGCTCGAGCGAAACCAACGAAGCGGTGGGACCAGCCGAACCGTGTGGCGCTGCCCAACAGAACATCACTGGGGGGGCCAGGACCCTCCCGGCAAGACTCTCTATCCACGGCGGACGGCGCACGGAGCTGCTCCCGCCGAATCCGGGGCCCGCCCGCTGGGACCCTTCCGGATCGTAGCGGGGGAAGCTGTGGGGACCCCCTGGACTGGCATATCGGGTCTTCTGGCACTCGAGGCCCACTGCAATAACACGCGGGGGACCGCGCTCCGGAACCAGCACCGGAGACAACGAAGACGCCCCCCGGCCTAGCCCGACGCCTCATCCCGACGAACATAATTAGGGCTTGTCCGCCCCCCACGAGTCGGCCCTCGCCTCCGAACAACAAAGCGGGTCGACCCGACAGGCGGATTAACCTGCTGAGGCGCCCCCCCCCGTGGGCTGGACGGAGAGCAGGCCGGGGAGAGCCATACGACCGGACACTTACAACGGGCAAAGGGGACCAGAGACTCTGCAATGTCTACCTAAAGGGGCAAGGCCAAGAATGCCACTATGGATCCTTTCGTCACCCCAAAACCTCACCCGGGCGCCCAGTCCACGCCTAAAAGTACAGCTGCGCAGACCAGCTCAGAGGAACGCGACAAGGACAACCAGGTACTCGAGGCGATTGCTGCCCTAAGGACATTTATTGACACGAAAATTGGTGAGGTGAAGGCTGACATCCAACTCATGAGACAAGATGCCCGCAATCTGACGGAACGTGTCACCAACATGGAAACCACCCAGAAGGACATCGCCGAGGACACACAAGACCTCAAGGCAGAGGTGGCGGACCTTCGGAGAAAGGTGAGCTACTTGGTCAGAGGAGGCAGAGGGCCGCGCTAGGCGTAACAATATTAGGATACTGGGTATTCCCGAGGGAGCCGAGACCACGGACCCGACGGCCTACATAGAATCCCTAATACAGCAGGAAATTGGGGCGGAAAAACTCTCCCAGGGCTTCGCTATAGAAAGGGCCCACAGATCGCTCCAGAAGAAACCCCCCCCGGGCTCCTTTCTTCGCCCCATCATAGCGAAAGTCCTCAATTTCCGGGACCGCGAAGTGATCCTAAAGTTCTCGAGAGAGGGCGGAGAGATAGAGCGGGATAATTCAAAAGTCACCATTTACCCTAATTACACGCAGTCAGTACAGCGAGCAAGGAACTCTTTTGTCCCAATCAAAGCTAGATTGAGAAAACTAAATCTAAAATATATGCTGCTGTATCCCTCCAGACTGAAAGTGATTCACAAGGGGAGGGCGATATTTTTGGAAACTCCAGCCGCCGCCACCATGTGGCTGGAACATAATAACTTGGCGGACGTCCCCCCTGAACCCACCCACGAGAACTGAACCGAAAGCACAAGGGGCGACGGACTGACACCTGGACAACACTGCCCTTGAACCAGCACTGTACACCACCACAAGAGTGTACATCACTACCAAGGAAACTACATTGAGGACATCAAGTGACTACGGGGCCCACCCGGCCTCCCGTTCATGGGCGCGCAGCACACACCCACGCAAGACCAATGCTGGCTAGCTGCCGGCAAGAACCTACTCGTGCTAGAAACCCGGATGGGGACAGACAGCACGAGAGCCCCCGAGCACTGCCCCCCCTTGGCAGTAGCTGGGTGCACCAGTTATGGTTCTTTTTGTTCAGTTTTTGTTATGACTGCACTCCTCATGAAGACTGTCCCCCAATTTACGGAGGATCAAAGGCCGGAAACTGGAGCCTACCACCCCATGCAAGCAAATCGAAGCATGACACCTAGCAGTGGATGCCCAACCCAGAAAATGGGCGGGGAGCCTCTCCCATCCATGATTAAAGCCAAGCAATGGCAACACGCTTCAGAATAATCACATGGAACGTCAGAGGGATGGGATCCTACCTGCGGAGAAATCGAATACACTCCTACTTGAAAAGGAAGAAGATATCGTTTGCCCTCTTGCAAGAAACGCACCTCACATCCGACACCGCGAACAAATTGGCGGACTACTGGGGCGGCCAGGGCAGCGGCTCCTCTTACTCGAAATACGCACGCGGCGTATACACGTGGGTGAGCTCTGACACACCCTTTCACCAGATGGGGATGGAGACGGACGAAGAAGGCAGGTATGTGATGATCTGGGGCATGCTGGAAAATTCTCGGCTATGCATAGTCAACTCATACTTCCCACAACATGGCATACCCTCCCACCTCAGGCAGATATGCGCCAAAATTGCACACCACAGGGAGGACGCCCTCTTGTGGGGGGGAGACTTTAACTGCGTGATGAACGAAGACACAGACAGATCTTTAACGCCGCGCACCCCCAACGGCCCTGCCTCCCGCGCTCTCCGCACTGCGGTTGCGGACTTGTACCTGGTTGACGCCTGGCGAGACTTGCATCCTATCGACAGGGCCTACTCATTCTACTCAGCCCCCCACGATTTACACACCAGGATAGACCACCTTTTCGTCGACAACGCACTGATACCGCTGGTTGAGTCGGCGAACTACCTGGGAAGATCGATTTCGGACCATTCTCCTCTCCTGATACAGCTCCACCTAAGAGGCCCGCGGCCCCCTATCCCAATGTGGCGCATGCCAACTGAAACCTTAACGGACCCTGCATTCAAGGAAACCCTAAGAGAGAAACTAGACGAGTACGTACAGATCAACAAAGGATCGGTCCAGAAGTGGAGCACATTCTGGGAAGCCATGAAGGTGGTAACGAGGGGTGAGATAATAGCTGAGGCCGGTGGGATCAGGCGGCAACTGAGGCAGGGGCTGGAGGACAAGGAGGATGAGATCAGGCAACTGGAAGATGCTTCGCCTCCGACCGCTGCCAGGGAAGCCAAACTGAAGGACATCAGGGAAGAATGCAGGACAGCCTGGGAGAGGCTGTCCAAGTTCGACTTCTCCACACGGACCCTGAGGGCACACAAAGAAGCGGACAAGCCCGGCAGGATACTTGCCTGGTTATGTAAGCGGGAGAACCCCAGGCAGGCCCTTAAAGAGATTAAAGACGAGGGAGGTACAACACAGAGGACGCAACAAGCAATAAACGAAGTCTTCTCAAGCTTTTACGCCAGACTTTACGCCCACAACGAGCGAATCCCCGAAGAAGACATAAGAGACACCCTGGACGAAATCGGACTACCCAAGCTGAGTCTAGAACACCGAGCTGGGCTGGAGGAGGCTATCACACTAGAAGACATATCGGAAGCGATCAGGTCCCTCTCCACCAGCAAGACACCCGGGACGGACGGCCTCACTCCAGAATTCTATAAGGCTTACGAGGAGACCCTAACCCCGATATTACACGAAGTCTATTTGGAGGCTTATGAGACTGGAACCTTGCCGCATGAGAGAGACTCTCATAATACCAATGCTCAAGCCGGGCAAACCACCTGATGAGTGCGACTCGTACCGCCCCTTGGCTATGCTGAACTATGATGGCAAAATCCTCACGACTATACTAGCCAAGAGGCTCTCGAGGGTGATAGGGTCTCTAATACATGAAGACCAGAACGGCTTCGTCCCAGGACGCAACACCACCGCCAATCTGAGGAGGCTCCAACATGTTGTGGCACAAACAGTAGAGAGCAAGGAGGACCTAGCGGTACTCTCACTCGACGCTGTAAAGCTTTCGATTCGATATATTGGGAATGGCTGATCTTGACCCTGAGAGAGTTTGGCCTAGGGGAACACTTCATCCAATGGGTCGAGATACTCTATAACAACCCGGTGGCCCGGGTGAAGACTGGTGGCATGGTATCAAGCGCATGGCCCATCCAAAGAGGAACCAGGCAAGGGTGCCCTCTATCGCCGATGTTGTACATCCTGGGCCTGGAACCAGTGGCAATCTATTTCAGGAAGCAATTGTTCGACTCTGGCATCAGCATTGGCGGAACATACAACATCATTTCCCTATATGCCGACGATGTCCTCCTATACCTTAGGAACCCCCGAGAAACTGCTCCCACAGCACTGGACGTCCTCGATAATTTTGCTAAATACTCGGGGATAAAATTTAGTAGACAGAAATCATGCTTCTTCCCCCTTGCGGGACTCAGAGGACGGGACACAGAGGAACTACCTGAAATGGGGATCCAGTGGCAGTCGGAGGCCTTCTGCTACCTAGGTTTAACCATCATGCACACGCCAGCCTCCACCCACGAGCGCAACACCGAAGCAGCAATGTGCGGGGTTCGAAGGTCCATTAAATTCTGGTCAAAGCTCCCCCTCTCAATGATGGGTAGAGCTGCAATCTCCAAAATGGTTATACTCCCAAGATTCCTCTACTATTTCACCAACATCACTCACTACATCCCCCTGCCCTTCTTCAGGAAACTGGAATCCCTGGTCAGGGACTTTCTTTGGGGTCAGTCCAGACATAGGCTCGCCCTGAACATCCTCACGCTCCCCCACACCGAGGGCGGCATCCAACTACCCGACTTCCAGAGATACTATCTCGCATCACAACTAACACATGTAACAAAGTGGCTCTCAGATGAACCCTCCGCTGAGACTGGCCTCCTTCGCCAACTGACCGGGCCTACGCACCCTAAGGAGATAATATGGGGCTCGCAGGTGGGCCCTCCTGACCCGCCCATGATAGTAACCTTGGGGAGGCGGGTCTGGAACAGGGTTAGAACACTACTGGGCCTCCATCACCCGTACATGCCCGAAATTCCCATGCTGACAGACGTATGCAGGACCCCCATCGACCTCCCAGTAATGAGGAACTGGGAGACTTGTGGCCTCTACACATGGGGAGACATGTTTGACGAAGGAGCCTTTAGGGTCTTTGATTCGCTGCAACTAAAGGACGGACTCTCTTCGGGACAATTCTTATTTTACCAGAGGGTGAGGCACGTAGCCAAGACCAAATGGAACACATGGCCTGAGGAACCAGAGACCCACCCCCTTGTTCAGGAGATGTATAACTTGAGCGACGGCTGGAAGCCGACATCGAGGCTCTACGCCCAGATAAACGACCGAATTAACCCCAGAAGAGCGCGCCTGAAAGAGAGGTGGGAGACCGACATGGGGATAGAAATCACGGAGGAGGAATGGGCAAGAGCCCTGCTGTACCCGAAGGAGGTGTCACGGAACGCCAGGTTCAGGATGATCCAGCTGAACGTCCTTTACAGGACCTACATGACCCCGCACAGGATAGCCACCTTCAACGACAAAATCCACTCGACATGCCCATGGTGCTCCCCCGAACAAGCTGACCTGATCCACATGTTCTGGGCTTGCCCCAGGTCCCAGAAACTCTGGCTTGCTGCCGAGCAAACTTGCAGGAGAGCTGGACTGGAAAGGTATGAATGGACACCCAAGGAGTGTCTCCTGGGCACCCACCCGAGACTTGGCAAAATCAAACATCTAGTGAAGCTCATGGACATGGCATCCATTCTTGTGAAAAGAACAATAGCGATAGCTTGGAAATCGTCCGCAGGCCCCAGATACGGATCCTGGATCAGGGAAATGGAAAGATGGACCATGGCCGAAACCAGGGCCTGGGAGGAGGGAAACAACAGAGGCGGGGACGACGTGAGCACAACACTGGAGTCCTGGAAAGCCCTCATGAGGGACATGATCTTCTCGACAGACTTCAAACCCCCCTGAACAGCCCAACAGGACACAAATTCCAGGTAAAACGTCACGATCAGATCGATGAACCCGAGTGCGTTCCAAGTGCTGTGTCCCGAAACGGCCACGAAGAAGGGTGGCCCCGGTCCTGAGCCAAACACACAGAATACAGATCACGTCACGATTCCATGGGAGTGGACAGTCAAAGTTGTTATTACTGTTAATTTTGTTAGTTTGTTGTTATTTGTTGTCCTCTTGGCAGACACGACACATGATCAATAATATAAAGCACACTCCGTGCTCTACTGCTATGTGTATGATTGCAAATGCCAATAAAAACATTTAAAAATAAATTAGACATTAGACAAACGACTGTCAGCATGTACCTGTTTCCTCCTGCTGATCTCCTCACAGGCCCTACATAATAGACTTGTAAATCAGACCATGGGAGTGTCAAACCCCTTTCCATTAATGGTGCTCTGTGGACTGGTGATCCAGGCTGACACTGTGCAAACACTAAACACCCTCTGGTGTAGAGCTCAACATCTTGAGGTATGTGTGGCCAGTAGGCGTAATCTTTTAAAATTTCCAAAGTTTTCTGTGACCCTCTATGTCCTGCAGTTATGGCATCGTGGGTATGATGTAACACCAATCCCTGAAATGACTAAGGCACTACCCATTGGATTTGGCCTGTCAAAGATTGTCTTGTCATCAGTTCATCTTGTAACCTAATTCTCTTTTTGTTTTTTAATAACACTCTCAATTCCTCTAGCAAATGGTTGTAGATTATGCCTAGAATAAGATCCTCCTTTTGCGATTTAATCAAGTCTTCATATGGAGTATCAATGATCCATTGTGCCACAGGTTGTCAACTGTTTTCAGAGTTTTGAAGCTTGTTATCACATCTACCTGTATTTCACCAATCAGGTGTACAAGAGAAGATAACTGCCCCGTTACAGCTCCAATTTTGGCTAATTGATCTGCCTTATCATTTCCTTCCTTGTCCTCACTTGGTGTTGTCATATGACCACGTATTTTCCTCCAATGGATTATCAGGTCATTTTCTGACACAAGTTTGTCTATGGCCTTAATCATCTTGCCATGTTTAAGTGGCTTCTTGTTATATGTGAGCATCATTTTACCTTCCAGCCAGGTAAATACTTCACAAAACTATTTTGCGCACAATAGGAATCAGTGACTAGAACTATTTCTTTGAGTCTATTCTCTACTGCTGCGGCTTTGCCTAATAAATAGCGTCCAGTTCTGCCACAAGACTGCTTTTGGGGCCTATCCTCATGCTTACTCTTGGAATGTTGTCACATTTAAAACATATATTTCCTATTCCTCCTAGAAGCTCATTTTCAGTATCATTTTCTACATGGTATGCACATCCATCTACATATACAGTTGGTAAATCCTTACATGTTTCCTCACTGAAAGCCTTGTGTGGGGATTGCTCAAATTCATTCAAACGTGTCTCTAGCTCTGTGTTATCAGACACACAGACAGCTGCACAATCTTGCATCTTTGCTAGTCATTGAGCAACTGGGTTCTTTTTATGTTGTCCGTATATCACTTCTACTGGAAATCCCTGAAGTGCTAATGTCCATGATGTTATTCTTCATTGGGCAAAATTCCCTGATCTGATTCTCTTACTTTGCAAATATTGCAGTGACTGGTGATTTATTTCAACAAACAGTGGTCAGAAGCACTTTTTCACATTCACTAAATTTGGTTTCTACCTGTGACAATGCTTTGCTAGCATATGAAATGGTTTCATTATTTGTATCATGTTTTTGATATAACACTGCTGACATGCATTGATCTGTAAATACTATTTCTACAAAACAATCTTGGTTTTTCATTGAATATGCTAAACATGGCGCTTTCGTTTGGAACCCTTTTAGCATGGCCACTGCCTCACTTTGTTCCTTTTCCTATTTCCAGAGTACACTCTGCTTCAGTGATCTTGTCAAAGGTTGTGTATTCTCTGCATAATTTCAATAAATGTTCTGTTGTAACCTTATATTCCTAACAAGCTCTTTAAACTTTTCAAGGTAGTGGGATCCTTTAGTTTATGATTTGCTTCCACTTTTTTCCTTTGTGGGTTTAACCCATGCTCTGTCACTTCATTACCTAGGAAGTTTACCCTTTTTCTGCACCACTGTGCTTTTTGTAAAGGTACTTTTACCCCAGCCTTCTGTAGCTGACTGAGTACACGTCTAATCTCATTGAAGTGACTACTGTCCCTCTTTCAGCTGCATCCGGGATTGCCTTGCTCAACAATATCCCAAATTCACTCCCATTATTGACATACCCAAAAGGGATCCGTGACCATGCATATTGTGATTTGTCAAAGGAAAATGCAAATACATTTTGAATATCTTCAGCTAGTGGCACAAACCAGTATCCAGCTGTAAGGTCTAATGTGATAAACACCTTGGACCCATGAACTTGTTCAAGACACTGATCAATAAATGGAAGAGGCCACCTTTTTATTCAATTCTCATGGATCTGCACACAAACGCCATTGGCCATTGGGTTTTAGCACACCTAATATAGGGACATTTGATGTACTATGAATAGGCTTAATGATTCTGCTAGATTCAAAATGTTTGATTATTTCAGCTAGTGATTCCATACATGCCATGGGTAACCTATATTGTTGCACAAACACTGGTTCCGTACCATGTCCCTCTGGTAGTGTGGCAACATATAGATCAGTCAGCCCAAAGTCATAGGCATTTTGGCAAAAACCAGTTTGACCGCCATAAATATTTTCTCAATTGGTCTTTTTCTTCTTCATTTGTGCAAGCATCTGCAGCTAGAATCTACTCCTCTACCATTTTAGAAAACTCTGGGAAATCCTCTAATATTTTGGAATATTGACCTCCATTTCAATATGATGTTTTTCTCTTTTAGATTCAGTTAATTAGAATAGGATACAATCATCCTGATAACAGCATACTATTTAACCTGTCTCATAAGGGCACACAGACTGAACTTTAAAGATTCCTTTAGGCTTTGACGCCAATGACTCTGGTAATTCACCCTGTGCAGTCACATACTTTCAAGGATATTCCTGATCAATGGGTTACTGAAATCAGCAGTGTAGCAAGATTTCAATGCTGCCATTCCAAATGCTGAATCCTCTTCCAAACAAATGTCTTGATACCCTTTATTGTCCACCAGGATTTGAATGGGTCCATCCCCAATCTCTATCAGCAGTGTATATTTGCATTCTAATTCTTGCTGCTTTATGGATTCATTTAGGCATACATATGCATCAGAATTTTTTATCTGTTGTCCCTTCCTATATTTTATTGCTACTGTAAATTGTCTGGTAAATGCAGGAATAGGAACATCCCTTTTCACCCGAAGCTCAATTGCACATGGCGTCATTTGGGCACAATGATGAGCTTGTCTTTTGTCTTCAAATTCAGATGCGCTTCCACCTAACCTGGACCAGAGCTTTTGATTTACAAAAGTCTAATGCATAAACATTCTGTGCATGATGTCATTTCCCAAAGAAAATATGTTTTGTCGCCCGCTCACGATCAACACATTGAGATGAGTACTCTTAGAGCCATTTGTAATCTTTAACATGTATCTTCTTTCAATTCTTTGCCCCAACAAGGGGTTATCTAGGCTAAAGATGTGTTGATTCTTTATTGTAACTTTGGGCTCTCCTCCCTGCCAAGTATTTGCCAGAGTACCTTCTCACTAATGAAACTCCTTTCATGTTCAAGCGACAAAGTAGCTTCAATCATTTCAGGATGCCCATTCAGATGGATCGGGATCCATGGCTGCCCTTCTCTCTGGCGTACTTCTGAGATGTGTCTTTCTTGATTTAACTCAGCAGTAGCATTTGGTTTGCATTTTTCTTAATTTAGATAAAAATGCAATGTGTTTTCATCTATTTCTGTTTGCCAGTTTTTCATGGGATGCAAATAAATCTCCAAAGACAGTTTCTCTTTTTCTCCTCGCATTTCATCCTGACACATGAGAATGACAATGACACTAGGCACACAACCATTGTATAGATATACTTCCACTGCACTTTTTTGATTTAGCAAAGGTGTGGCATTCTTTTACACTGTTGCTTTTGGTCATTTTCTTGGGTTGCAATGGTTTTGTAGCTAAGGACCACAATACTACATTTACCCCATCAATAAGGGGCAATAACCTCTTCAGGCAATTCATCCATATAAGAAAGGGAATTTAATTAATGAATGTGACCAATTCTTCCTGTCTCATCCGATGCTTCCCTATCTTTATGTCAACCTCAGTAACACCTTTGATAGGTATTTCTTCCCCATTGAAATTGTGCTCAGGGCCTTCATTTTGCCTCACCTTTACATAATTTTGTGTGGATCTCCCTTCATTGATACTTTTCACCACTTCTTTTGATATTATGGTTGCTTGAGCACCTGTGCCAATCATTACAAATGCATTACATTTATCTTCAATAGTGATAGGAGCATAACACCTATCTTCAAACTCTTCTAGTACACATCAAACATTTTTGCTAATTTTAGGACTTACATTTCTTAGCTCTTTTTTACTCTTTGCTAGGCAAATGGGCATATGAAATTACCTCCTTTTTGTCCACTTCTTTTTGAATTTCTTTGTCTATTCTCCTGGCTCAGAACCCCTTTGGATTGTAGCCACTGATTGCCCCTCTGACTTGGGAGCACTAATGTTCACACCCCATTTCTCATTGTGCCTTCCCCAGTGTCTGGGTCCTCTCTACTTACTTCCACATTTCACACTATTGGCTGTTTTTTTTTCACATATGTCACAAGATAGCATGTCAGCAACTGGCATGTGACACGTGTCTGTGTTTTGTGCAGAGCCTGTCGTTTCTGTCCCTTGAAATATCCGTAGTTCGAAATATTCCTCAGCTGACTGACCTGCATCCACCTTTTGGGCAATTGTTTCTTATGTGGGGGAATCAACAATATTTTGATTATCAACTAAGGAAAATCTATCTGTTGATCCTAATTCTTCGTTTTGTGCTTCACTTTCACATTGGATATTATTTTTTAAATCTGCTTCTCTGTTCTTTGGCTTTTTCTTGTTCATTTTCCCCTTTCTGTTTTTCATCTTCACACACCTGAATGGTCTGGTTCAACTCTAAATTGAACCACACTCCCTTTTTGTGTGTGTTGAAATTCCCTGTCTCTTTCATTTGTTTGTTTTCTCATTTTTAAATCAGCTAGCAATTCAGTATTTTCCTTCAAGGGCAATTCATGGGCATTTGAATTTTCATCAGTGTAGAAGTGATTAACTAGTCATTCGTTGTCGCTACTCATAAGATCACTCCTATGTCCTTCTGCACCTTCACTTGGCTGTTGCCTTTGCACTGCACATCATTTTCCTATCTGTTCAGACAATATTTTTACTTGGGCATCTAA
Source organism: Ambystoma mexicanum (assembly GCF_040938575.1). Lineage (NCBI taxonomy): Eukaryota > Metazoa > Chordata > Amphibia > Caudata > Ambystomatidae > Ambystoma > Ambystoma mexicanum. The sequence continues at coordinate 1,197,030,018 of NC_090921.1, read as the reverse complement.
GCATTGAAACCTGTCCATGTTTCTGAATTCCTCTCTTTGTGTCTGGGCCGGTAATGATTAAACTCACCATGATTAGGCCTGTTCTGGTATCTTTCAGGAGATTGATTTCTATTTTTGTTAGCTCTGAATTCATGTGACACCCAGAGGTAGACAACATGGAGTGACCATTCTTTGACAATGGTCGACCAGTGGTGTAGACTGGTTATATTGGTGAGGGACATAATTCATATTTTTTCTTTCATTTGGTGGGAACTGTTGCCTATGCTGGTTTCCATTTTTAATGAATCCATCCACATATCTTGGTCTTTCTTGGTGGCCATACACCATGGTATTGTGGTCAAATATACTCTGGGCCCCTAGTGCCTGTTATGGGCCATTGTACATTTGATTTTGATTATTTAGGCCTTGCATATCGTGGCAAAATAACACTCTCGTAGAACTACCAAAATATCTAGGAGTAATGTAAGAGCTTCTATCAATGGGATCAATGGATTAGAAGACAGGAGTTTGTGGTGATGTCCTCTGTGGGGGCACGCCCCTTTGATTAGGTGTCATTTTGTTCTTTGCCTGATTTAGGGTTGATTCTAGCAGCATCTTTACAGATATTACCTCCAAAACCGCTGGTGTTGATTCCTTAAACTTTGGTTTTGCCTCTTTTTTTCTTAGGCCCCTCCTCTCTCTGACCAAATATCACTTCATACAGTTTGGTCCCCTGTTCTATTATCCATTCTAGGGGTATTTCCCTGACAAAAATTCACAAATTAACTGGGACACAATTTCCTTTTGGAGCCCATAAAAGTATGCAGTTTTAAATTCTACAGTGTTAGGGTTAAAGGTCATGTCAAAGCATGAAAATGCCCTTTTTTAAGTTTTGAAAGAGCTGGTGAGGTGACTCATTCTGCTTTTCCTGGCATCCTGTATAGATTGGTAAGGTGGGAATTGGTGTCTAAACTCCTTCTCAAAGTCTGCCCGTGACAGATGTTCCTTTTCATTGAGAGCACGAATGATACTAGCAGATGCTGCATCTAGTGTGCGGTGAAAGTACTGTGTATATTGTTCCCTACGGAACTGAAGGGCTTTGGATATGTCATGAACAGTCTCTAAATGGTCTTCCATGTAACAATTGCCTCCCTTTTGAATGGTTAAATCAAAGTTTTGATAGATTTCACAATTGTTATAGGATTACATTGTGCATTCTGGTATGTGTCATTTTGTGGCACAGTCCTATTCTCATGTGGGCAAGAACGTGCATGAATATTTGCTGGTGATTCAGACCTTACCGATGGGTTATAACCAGGTCTGGCTAAGGAGACAGCTGCTGGTATACTACATTTCCTTGGCTAGGGTGTGATTGAGTGCAGCTCCAGTGAGTGTATTACCCAGTCACTTTTCCTGTGATTTGATATTAAATATTTGCTGTTCCATGCTCTTGCCCTGTCCATGAAGCTATTCTGCTTCACGACAAAGAGCAGAATTATCATCCCTGACTTTATTGATTATTGCTTACAATTCACTGGTTTGTGTCTGAGAATGATTAAGTGCTTTCACTTTTTTTCATTTTCTTCCAGTAATTTAAATATCTTCTGTTCCATTGCATGGAGTTCTTTATCTTTCTCTCTACCGTCTTCTCGAAGGGTTTGCATTTCGGAAACTGCAACATCTTAATCTTGCCTTATATTATCCAATATGGGGTTTAAATGGGCCAATTCTTGCTCACTCACATGAAGTTGTTTCTCTCTCTGCGCCAAGTGAGTAGCAAGATCGCTACATTTGGCTTGAAATTCCATGTCTCCCTCCCTCTGCTTTAATGCTGCTTTAAATTGCTGCACCTTATCACATTCATTGTCCACGCTGTGCTGTAATTTGCTAATGACTTCACTGTCTTTCCCTTGCATCTTTATGGATCTGTCTAGCAGAAACCAAAGTTTTGTGCGCAGTCTGATAATGCAGTCTTTCTCCTCTGTGCATTCTATTGCTTGGAATAACCTAAGGAGACACACCTGCACAATGCTTCCTTCATCGAAAATATCTTCAAATGTCTCTCTTTCCACCACTGTGGTAATCCTGCTTTTCCATATTGTCACATTGATACTAGACAAAAAATGTGTCCGCTACTCACTGAGAATAAACTTCTACAAGGCCAAGGTCCTACCCTCAATCATCTACGGAGTGGGAGCCAGGCCCTCAATTCCCACTAACATCTGGCTAAAACTCGAAGGGTACTTTTGGAGGAAAATCTTAAATTTGCCATCTTCCACCCGTGTGGCTTCTATCACGAGAGAACTAAGTCTGGTGTCTCGAAAAGGCAACTGATGTTTTTTAGAAAGATCAGAGTCTCTGAGACGGAACCTGAGAATTATCCAATGAAAACAGCAAGAAGGTTGAAAGAACTGGACTGGATTAGAACTTTAGAAACTGCCGCTAAGAACAAAATCACCATCCACAAGCCAATAAACACCCAAAAAATAAATGAACCTATGGAATACCTGGTAAAATGTCCAAAGAAGAAGCTGAGGTCAACTTTCTTGAGGGCACGGTGGAACCTACTAAAAACTAATGAGGTTCTGGCAATAAGAGGCAGCTCTAGTCAAAATACTTGTAGGTACTGTGACCAGAAAGACACAGTGGAAACAATCAGACATTTGCTCCTCTCCTGTCCTGGATTGTCATCAAAAAGAAGGATCCACGTGGGGCATCTCTTCAGGGACGCACGGATCCTAGAGGAGGAGGTTTGGTGGAACCATCTGATGAGTGGCCAAAGTATAAAATCAGTTATTGGAGTAGGACAATTCCTCCCGAACATTGGCTTGGACACTGGGCGCTAACTGATAATCGACAATCTTCTTTTTTACACTTTGAACTTTACAAGATACTACGAACACAAAACCTAAAACTGAAATAAACATTAAGTCATTCCTTGCAAAAATTGTATAAAAACAATTCAGCCAAGTAAAAAAAAAATATGATCACATTTTCAGATGACCAATTTGCATGGGCATAAACTTTGCCTCCAGGTTATCTGACAATTTGGAAAAGTCATCCTGAATCTGGGACATAGCAGCACTATTGCCAAAGGCACACGGTACTGCACAACCTCACAGCACTAATTAAATTAATGAGTGCACACCATTGTTATGCTTTAGGATGCAAGGCCATGCCCAGTAATTAGTTTAAAGTTTCCCGGCCACCGCACCAAATTTGTTGGAGATCTTTTTGGTTATATTTAGTATATTGTGGTAATTTGCAGTATGTTCGGTATGGTGGTATTTTCTTAGCTCTTGGCAATATATTGTTGTAAACATATTTTTTTTATAGTGATGAGACTAATTTCAAAACACTGCCTAATAATTATTTCACCAGGGTCACTGAAACAAATACTGGATTCAGTACACTCTGAATAATTAGTTCATGTTCTCCTGTGATATTGTATCTACAATATCACTCTCATGGCCTTTTGGCTGTGTCTCAAAAATACTTTAAACATGCAAATGAAATACAAAACATTCATTCAGCCTCTCAAAGTAAAACAATTTACTGTGGCTAACTTTGCTTTGAGATTTTTCTTACTGCAAGTTTATCTCTCTATGCATGTCAAATCAATGAGACTGAATGCAGAAGAAATACACTGAGACTAAATTACCTTTTCAAATTATAGTTCTTTATCATAAACTAGAACTATGCAAGTTGCACAGAATAACATGTGCGCCCATGTTGTAAATTCAATATAAACCAGGTTTTATCTGTGATAAAGTGCAGAGCTCTACCTGTTGTCACTCTTGACTTTGCAACAAAGTTGGCAGAATAAATACACTCTGACTTGCAGCAAAACCTATAGAAATATAAACACAGTTTTACATGCATGTTTAAATTCTTATTACGAATGCAGCACCTAAAAATGAACTGAATAATGTAACCTATGCTACATAGTTTCAAACAGCCATTTCACATGCCCCTGTGTTAAAACTGATATAATATTGTTTCGTCCTCATTGTATATGTTGGCCTATGCCCAGTCGCTTTGTGAGGAAATCCGTATTGCAAGGTTGTGACCTTAAGTGAATCAAGCCTCCATTTCAGGTTAAAGCCACCATTTTAGTTTATCGTGCAAAGACACCCTGTGGCCTAAAATGGCCGACCTGTGTTCTCTTGTTCTTGCTTTAACCTCTTCAACCTCTGTAGGAAAGTTAATGTCCAACCTGCCTGCAGGCTACATGTTAGGGTCATGTAGACCTTTTCCTTTGTTGACCTCGGGATCAGGGGATTACTTGAATCGGCGATGTTAACCTACAAGTATACAAGAACAATAACGCTATCTAAACACGACATGCGAAACATCTGTTTGACCAGTATTAAAGCAATGTGTAAAGAGTGTAAAGTTAAACCTAGAGAATAATAGTGTTTGTTAGCCAATGTATTAAAAAGTAAACCGCATGCACGAGATATGTAAATTAGGAACGAACCTGGCGCGACCCTAGCCCAGTACATGATTAACTTGTAGGAGGCTGGACATCGTTATAACAAAACTGTATAAATACGCTGATGTCCAGCTAGCAATTCCTGTTCACTGCTCACATTGAACCCTGCTGGTGGTCTCTGTGATGTATTGACGGCCAAATAGCTATTTGTGTACTTTGTTTTGTAAACTGTACAGAATTGCAATACAGATTCCGGGAATCTTTACAAGCCTGTGTCGGTGTATTTCTCTTTGCATGGTGTAAAAGCCTTAATATTGTAATTTCTGATTCCACAGATGGTGCCGAAATAGGGACCCTCAAGATCGACTTCGTATCATTGCAGGTTGGCTCGGCTATCGGACCGGGATCGGACGGTGCCAACAGAAACGGCCCCTCTGGACGAGAAGTGAATTCCTCGACAGAACAGCACGATCTAATCCCTGAACGGTGAGCTGTAGCCCAAGACGACGTCTTGACGAGGGTCCATATATCGAGTTGGGTAAATTTGCCGAAATCACCAGACACGTGGGTCCATAGAATTGTCCTTAGTAATCCGATCGGGCCTCCCAGTCCTTTGGTCAGGTGAATCATGACCCGATTCTTAATTTAACCCTGACAATTTGAATTTGGTGCATTGTACTCGCGAGCACAATTATTTGACCAGGTAACACCAGAGTTCTGATATGCCTGGGAAATTGTCTGCCTGCTTTAGGGCATTATTCCGCAGCGACAGACAATCTTTGGAAGATAGCCATCCCGCACCACAGGAGGGGTCGCCGGCATGTACTATGTACTGTAAGAAAGGCTTTGGTAGTATAGCATTTAATGACATTTGGCACAGACAGACCAGACATAACTCTAATCTTCGGTGGCCAACCAATGGTAGCTTTGAAATCCCTCATATAGAATATCTAGAGTCTGTATTGGTAAAGAAAAAGGCTAGACCTGCAGCATTTGACACATTGCACAGTTGGAAAACAGAAGTTTTGCAACAACAAAAGAATAGAGAGAAACATTTGCGTCGACATATGACAAGTGTCGAAAAGGCACGGTTATATGATCAAAATAAACAATTGGAGTCAGTTAGGAACACGGACAGAGCGTTTCAATTAGGCATTAAAAAATGTACCCTTCAAAAGATTTTCATACGTCAGATGTTACGGAATGAAGAAGCAGTTGGTGATAGTTTAGGCGCTATGTTCTTGCAGAAACGGTTTTCTCCTCGCCGTGAATTAAAAGGTGAGGAAGCGCAAATTTGTATAAAGGATGCGATAAGATGGATTTCGGATATGTCGATAACTCCAGATGAAGTATATGACACATATGGTCAGTATACGTTAGAAATGCAAAAGAAAGTGATACAGGTTATGGTAGAATACCTGCAGAATGAGTGTGTAAAAAGAAAGATTTGTTGTCCAGCAGAATTGTTGAGTGTTTATAAGAGAGCCTTTTCTATTGATACTTCTTTGACTGCCTTAGAGCTTGATTTGGCTCTGTTGCTTAGTAAGTGTTTGGAGCTACCTACTTCTCAGTTGCCTATGAGAGAGGTCCCTCTGACATGTGTCCCAAAAGTTGAGATTGCGGACGATGCTGCAAGAGGAATACTTGCGGTGGACATTCCTGCACATTACGTATCACAGTTTGTTCACGTCCCGTTTTCAAGACAGGAAGTGAACACCATAAAGCAATCTATTCCCAATATAAGAAGAATCCGACGGGGTTCTATAAAGAAATAGAGTCGGTCTTACAATCATCGGTATTCACCTTAAGTGATATTGATTTAGTATTTCCCATACTCCTGTCAGTTGATTTGTGGAAACAGATTAGGACTGTAGATGATGTACCTGGGTTAGGAGATACATGGGATAACATGGTTAGGCTCGACAGAGAAAGACCAGCTGGGGAGTGACCGCCTCAAGTGATATTAACTTTGCCTGATAGGATTATTTTAAAATTAAAAACTATAGTTCCTGAAAAAAGAATTATTTGGGACAAGCTTACGGTCTGTGTCCAAGAAAAGTCTGAGGGTGCTACCGATTTCTTCAATCGGTTTGAACAGGTATTTTCAGATTTCAGTGGACAAGACTTATGCACAGAGTCAGGGAAAAGGCTGTTTGTCAACAAATTTGTACGTGGATTGCTGCCTGACATCCAGTTACAGATTATGTCTTCCGAAAGCGCTTGGCAGGCGAAGTCTCAATCAGAAGTACTGCACATAGCTCAGTACTATGAAACCTGTGTGAATAATGAAAAGGAAAAACTTGAGAAAAAAAAGGGTGACCTGAAAACAAAAGTCCTATTACAACAGATTGTTGTACCCCTAGAGGGGTAACCAATTTAGAGGTCAGTACATTCCACAGGGAAGTACGCCCCTGGCTCCGGTAACCATTAACCAGTGTGCCTATTTTCGACAGGAAGGTCACTGACGCGCACAATGTCCAAACTTGCAGCAAAGGTCATTTGGGAACATGGGTAGACGATCCAGAGGTCGCCCAGGTGCAGGGGGCCCTGGCAGAGGTCAGTTTGCACCAGAATCACAGCAACCTCCTTCACAGGATAAGCAATTTTCGAATGTGGATAATAGAAATATTTTTGATCACCCTTCTGCCGCATACCTCTCTGGAGTGCTTCCTTTTGACGATATTCTGTTTCGCTAGGATTGCCCGAAGCAGGATTTGAAACCGACGCCTATTCCCGTTCATCAGAAAGGCCCCTACGTTGAGATGACGGTGGGAAATAGGAAGCATCTATTTTTAGTAGATACGGGAGCACAGAAATGTTCCATTGACCATTCACAGGTTCCAAATATTCCCCTGCCAGGGCAGTCCAACGTTTCCATAGGGTTTTCAGGCACACCTGTAGTTTGTCCGGTCTCTTTGCCGGTACCAATAACACTGGGTCCCTTCACGGAGCAGTGTCCATTTCTACTTAGCACAAACTGTGGGGAGAATTTGCTGGGGTTAAATTTGTTGAAGGAATTGCATGCAGTAATACATTGTTCTCCGGACGGAGTTCGGTTAACAATTTCACCTCAGCAATCACTCGCCTCTCAGTTTTTGACTTGACCTTTACCGCCAGAATTCAGTAATATTCCGGAATGCTTATGGGCAATTGATGATAATGATGTTGGCATTCTTCAAATTGAACCTGTTAGAATTATTCTGAAACATGGAGTTAAATTGCCTCGCATTCCACAATATAAGATCTCAGTTGAAGGCGAACAGGCTTTGAAATGTATAGTCTCTGATTTTGCACATCATGGAGTAATTGAGGAAATTACAGGTAGTTTGTGTAACAGCCCGATTTTGCCAGTATACAAGAAAGGTGATAATGTGATTCCCTTTCGGTTTATAATTGATTTACATGCTATTAACAAAATTGTGGCTCCTCAATTCCCTATTGTACCTGATGTTACAACGATACTAACCATGATTCCGGCTTCTGCCACTCACTATTTTCAGTATTCCCATACACAAGGATAGTAGGTATTTGTTCGCGTTTACCATAGGTGGATGCTCATTCACATTCACTTGTGCACCACAAGGGTACACTGAGAGTCCAAGTATTTATAGTAGGGCATTAAAAGAGCAGCTCGACACTCTCGAGTTGCCTACTACTTGCACGTTACTACAGTATGTAGATGATCTCCTCTTGGCTGCTGATTCTGAGAGTGCCTGTAAAGAAGGCACTATTTTGTTGCTTTGACATCTAGCAAAACATGGCCACAAAGCTTCACTCAAAAAATTCCAATATTGTTGTCAGGAGGTCGCCTATTTAGGCTATCTCCTGTCAAAGGAGGGAAGACGGTTGACACCTGAACGAATAAAAACTATTTCTGGCATGTCTGTCCCAAATACGCAGAAGGAAGTTAGAGCCCTGATAGGTATGGCTTCTTACTGTAGAATGTGGATCCCTAACTTTTCGTTAACGATTAAACCAATGCTGGCTTTGACAAAGAATGGCATTTCTTTGGCATTTTCAATGGACTTTGGAACACTAGACAGCATTTGACTTGCTCAAAACCGTACTGTGTTCGGCGCTGGTTTTAGGAAATCCAAATTATGGAAAGGCCTTTGTGTTGTATGTGCATGAATGTGATGGATGTGCTTTGGCTGTGTTAACGCAGGAACATGGAGGGAAGAATAGGCCTTGCGGCTATTTCTCATCCGCCCTTGATGCTGTTGCATGCGCTTTGCCGAGAGGTTTGAGAGCTGTCGCTGCTGCTGCTGCGTCTGTAAAACAGAGTGAGGGAATGGTCCTGGGTCATGCGTTGAGCGTAATGGTACCTCACTCTGTAGATATTTTATTGAATAGAACTCAAACGCAACACCTCACTTCCGCACGATTGACAAGATACGAATTGATCTCGTTTGCTCCCCACATTCAAATTCAGAGGTGTTGTGTATTAAATCCGGCTGAACTTTTACCTGTCCCGCAAGATACTGTTGATGGTGACGAAACGTCACACGATTGCCTTTATGCGACAGAACAAGAGACTAAAGTTAGAATTGATCTGAAAGACACGCCTTTGAATAGCCCACAAGGAGAGCTATTTTGTGATGGCTCTTGTTTTAAAATTCCGGATGGTACATCCACGGCTGCTTATGCCGTCACTACTTTAAGCACGATTGTGGAAACCAAAAGAATTATTCATAATTCCGCACACGCCACAGAAATTATAGCATTAACCCGAGCTTGTGAAATTTCTGAAGGGCTTACAGTAAATATATACCGACAGTCAGTATGCCTTTGGGGTGGTTCACAACTTCGGTAGACTTTGGAAAGAACGAGGTTTCTTGACCTCACATGGCGTGAAAATTCAGCATGGCACTTTAATAGTGCAATTACTTTCAGCGCTCACACTCCCTGTTCAGTTAGCTATTATAAAATGTGCAGCACATCAAAAGGTTACAGATGCTATAGGAAAAGGGAACGCTTTCGCTAATCAGATAGCTAAGCAAACTGCCACTGATTTTAGTTCAGAAATGTATGCTGTAAGAGAAACTGTAAATATTTGTACTTTTGGTGAAAGTATTGATTCTGTCAAAGACATTCAAGCAGATGCTACTATAGCGGAAACCAAGAAATGGGTCGAGGGTGCAGGAAGATTGGATGATGATGGGTGTTGGGTGGACAATGCTGAAGGAAAATGGTTACTCCCTGACGCCTACATTACAATGATGGTTATTCATGGTCCAACACATGTCTGCACGCGTAAATTGACTAAAATGTTACACAGTGTATGGGCCAATGATAACATTTTCAAAATTGCAGAGCGCTTTGTCCAAGGGTGCATGGTCTGCTTGCAGCACAATGTAGGAAAAGGTTCCTCGAATCCTAGAGGAAGTTTCGCTCCACCTTCTGTTCCATTTGAGGTTATCCACTTTGATTTTATTGAAATGGAATGTTGCAACAATCTTAAATATGTGTTGGTTGTCATTTGTGCTTTTAGTAAGTGGGTTGAGGCCTTCCCTGTTAAAGATGCAACGGCCATAACCACGGCAAAAACTCTGTTGAAAGAGTTTTTTCCTAGGTTCGGGCTGCCGAGAGTCATCTGGTCGGATAATGGGCCACACTTTATTGTTGCTGTAATCCTACAAATATGCGAAGGATAACAGATTGATAAACGGTTCCATTCGGCCAGACATGCCCAAAGTGCCGGATTAGTGGAAAGGCATAACGGCATTATAAAGAACAAGCTCACTAAGACGTGTGCTGGCACCAAGTTAAAATGGCCGGACCCCTTACCGATCGTGTTGCTGTCGATGAGAACAACCCCTCAAACTAAGACTGGTCTCTCTCCCTTTGAGGTAGTAATGGGGAGGCCTGCTAATATTTGGGGTATGCCAAAAAGTCGCTCGTTGCGGGATATAGAGAATGTGCTTCTTTCAGATTACTGTAACCAGTTGACTAAAAATCTGTTTTCAATTCATCACCAGGTGCGAGAGGCATTACCTGTACGTTACGAAGGTCCTGGTCACAGTCTACGACCGGGGGACTGGATCCTCACGAAAGTTTTCCAGAGGTCGTCTTGCCTTGCACCTCGGTGGAGGGGTCCCTACCAGGTCCTGCTAGTCACTCAGACTGCTGTGCGGGTAGCGGGGCGAAAGAACTGGATCCACGCGACACACACCAAACGGATCCCGCAGCCCGTGCCATACGATACAGAAGACACAGAATCCCTTTCCACTGCTGTAACCAACATGCCTGAAACAGCAACAACCGACAAAAGAGTACCGGAGACCGTTCCAGAATTCGTAAGGCCAGACAAAACGGCCATCTTGTCTCCGCACTCTCCAACAGCGGTACTTCCGGATCAATCATTTTCTGATCCAATTTCCGTTCACTCGCCACCTCCAGTGGGAAGTGACGACATATTGTTATCCGATCATTCGGCACCAGAAATTGTGAAATATAATTTATGTCCAAGAAAATAGACGTACAGCACGGTTTGACTGTGCGATTGAGGGAATCATTTGAGGGCTTGCCTTTTGGCCCGACTGTACGAAAGGATTCTGTTAAGAAGACGCCCGACTGGAGTCGCCAGCAAACAAACAATTGGTGTTTTTTCGATTGAAGACTACGATGCCTGCACCCGCTACCACTCGTACCAAACTTTTAGATAAATATGTGACTAGCAGAGACGATGATCAAACATGTAATGGGACCCGAAAGTGGATTGTTGCCTTTTTGTAATAATAACTGGGTTTTTAGTAACTATTGGTTTTGGGTTATGGAATCTGGAGGAAGCATATCCGCTAGAGGACTTTTTACCTGTTGAAAATGTATCTGTTTTACCCACTCCTTCCGTGCAATTGCATACCTTATCGCCTAGAGATTCTTCGCATAGACGGAACTATCAGAATAATACTCTTTTATTAATAATGAATGCCACTCATGAAATTTTAAATAAGACCAATTGCTGGATCTGCTCACATCTACCGCAACATGGGGATAAGAGGCTAGGTTGGTATATTCATCCTTTACCATTGACACCTGCTTGTTATGCTTCTCTTAGAGCACTATTCTTTGGCCGATGGAATGACAGCATCTCAGGGAACTTTGATGGTACAAATTTGAATATTTTTGAAAAACGTGTTTTGATGCCCCTAGGATGCTCGCTTTTTGCAAATAGGAGTAAGCCAAACGTTGCTTCTGTTAGGACCTCTGATAGATTGTCTCGTCCTTTTCAGTCTTTAATCTCTGTCAAAAAGGCTCCTATAGGCAATAAGGATGCCACGCCTCCATCTTATTCTGTTAACCATAGCCCCGATTCAGTATCCTTCTGCATACAGAGGAATGGAACACGGTCAATGGGTAATTTTAGAAAATGCGCCAACGTTGCAAATTTGACTAGTGAGAACAGACCTCTGTACGTAGGTGAACCTGTCTATTTTGTTTGCGGTAATGTGGCATATCCATGGTTACCCAGGGATTGGCAAGGAACCTACTATTTAGGGATTCTATTACCTGTGGTATTTATTGCCAGTACTGCAGAAATTTCAAAGACTCGTCCACGACGAGGTGTGAATGGGGATACTCCAGCACAAACTCTAGGAGGCATCATGAAGTCCCTTGTGCCATTTTTTGGGCAAATTACGAATTCAGAAGATGTCAGGGGACTAGCGAGAGTATTGGAGAGAACCATCAACTGGACCACTGACATACTCTATAATATGACGTTAGACCAGAAAGCGATAAGATTAGTAGCTCTTCAGAACCGGATGGCATTAGATGTCATTCTGGATGAGCGTGGAGGAGTATGTAAATTAGTGGGGTCCGCTTGCTGCGTTTACGTACGAGACTCCTCTCCAACGATCTTTAGAGCTATCCAAAATCTGCATGTTCTTAGTTCAGAAGTGCATGTTCCTGAGGGAAACTGGGAACTTAGTGCATGGCTTTGGAACCTCCTACGGTCGTGGGGATGGAAGTTGTTTTCGGCCCTGCTGATTATCTTGGATAGTTTTCTGTTCCTTTGTTGTTGCATAGAGTGTCTCCCTGATATATGTTCAGTAATAGGGGGGGTGTTGCGCGCAAGCAACAAGTGTATTAGGGCATAAAATATACGCCCCAGATAAGGTTTCCAAGGAGTATGTGTTGAAAGAAACTCTAGTGTCTGATCTAATGGCAATAGATATGTCTGCAATGATTCGGGGTGTATAGATGTTGAAATGTGGAGTTAGTCGCAAAGTGATTGAAGGTAGATTAGCGCTTCGCATAGGCCAATATTGGCCAATAATATTGTTTCGTCCTCATTGTATATGTTGGCTTATGCCCAGTCGCTTTGCGAGGAAATCCGTATTGCAAGGTCGTGACCTTAAGTGAATCAAGCCTCCATTTTAGGTTAAAGCTGCCATTTTAGTTTATCGTGCAAAGTCACCCTGTGGCCTAAAATGGCCGACCTGTGTTCTCTTGTTCTTGCTTTAACCTCTTCAACCTCTGTAGGAGAGTTAATGTCCAACCTGCCTGCAGGCTACATGTTAGCGTCATGTAGACCTTGTCCTTTGTTGACCTCGGGATCAGGGGATTACTTGAATCGGCGATGTTAACCTACAAGTATACAAGAACAATAACGCTATCTAAACACGACATGCGAAACATCTGTTTAACCTGTATTAAAGCAATGTGTAAAGAGTGTAAAGTTAAACCTAGAGAATAATAGTGTTTGTTAGCAAATGTATTAAAAAGTAAACCGCATGCACGAGATATGTAAATTAGGAACGAACCTGACGCAACCCTAGCCCAGTACATGATTAACTTGTAGGAGGCTGGACATCGTTATAACGAAAATGTATAAATACGCTGATGTCCAGCTAGCAATTCCTGTTCACTGCTCACATTGAACCATGCTGGTGGTCTCTGTGATGTATTGACGGCCAAATAGCTATTTGTGTACTTTGTTTTGTAAACTGTACAGAATTGCAATAAAGGTTCTGGGAATCTTTACAAGCCCGTGTCAGTGTATTTCTCTTTGCATGGTGTAAAAGCCTTAATATTGTAATTTATGATTCCACACCTCAATTAACAGCATAATTTCCTAGGTCTATTGACAATATTCCCCGACTCAGCTTGGCAATGACACAGGGTCAATCACAGATAAGGTTGCTCGAGACTGCAGTTCTTCTAGGGACTGCCAACCCAGGAGAGAGACAGCCTCAGTCCTGAAGACTCAGTCTGCCCAGGAACCGGCCCTCTCCCTCCTTCCACCACTTATGCCTCCTTCATCAGTGAGTGGATGGAATTCCCAGCCCTCTCTGCCTCAAACCTTTTTCACAAAACTATGGGCCTCATTACACGGAAGGCGGTAATGGTTAACGGCCACCGTTAATGGTAACGGTGACCGTTAACCATTACCGCCTTACTATGAGGTCCCTTAGCGGGTAGGTGCTTTAACGCCTGCTTTTTGCAGGCGTTAAAAACCAACCCGCTAAGGGACCTCGGAACTAATTACGGCACCGCAAAATTGCGGTGCCGTAATTAGCGCCTTCCCCATTCCCATAGAGCCCTATGGGGCAGAAATGGGAATGGGGAAGGGCAATGGCGGAAGGGGGATTTACCGCCCCACCAACCTTGGAATGGGGCGGTAAATCCCCTTTCCGCCAAGGCGGTGCCGGTATTTTACCGGCATGAGCCATGGCGCTAATAGCGCCATGGCTCACCGCCTTCCGTGTAATGAGGCCCTATGTGTCACTCAAAAAGTACCTCCCAATGACAAATCCTTCCATTAAAATAGCATGTGATTTCCTTTGTGCCTTTGCTCAAGATACAAACTGGATCGCTGAAGAGAAAATGTTACTTCTCTCTGGTGCTTCCTGCCCTGAGACAATGCCATGTCTTTAGCAGAACGGATCTTACATATTTAACACCACAGCACATCTTCAAGCCTGCATTTTTAAAGTGTATTTTTTTCCTTTTCCAGATCACCATGCATTTCCATCAACCTGCATCCACTTCATCATGGACTGATTTGCAGTACATGTTATTATGGGAGTCCATTAAGTGTTAAATGGGGTTGGGTTAATTAGTATATTAGTTTAATTTTTTCTGTGCAACTCAGCCCATTACAATAGCATTGTGGTGCAAAGTGATCATTTTCTAGCATGTGCTCTGTGCATTGGCATCTATTTAGATTCAGCCTGAGACTCATACCCTTGAGTACATCTAGGAGTCTCACACCCTTGGCCCTGGTTAAAATTCAAACCTTAGTTAAAATGTGAATGATGAAATGTGGAGTCTACATTCCTACAGGTGTTCGATTGGCATGTGACATCACAGTCAGAGGCAGGCCGTTTTTAGGCTTTCTGTAGGTAGAATATACATGATGGGGCAGGTTGAAGAGGCATGGAGGCTTTAAAAAGGGGAACACAGATAGGAAAACAAAGAAAAAGTAGGGTTTGCTCTTAGAGACTGTAGTGTGTTTGCTGGGCCTTTCCTGCCAAAAGCGAGAGAAGCAGATAAGAAGGATGCAAGCCCTGACCAGGCAGCCGGTGGTGAGAGAGACTGTCAGCACCAGAGGAAGAAGGGATAATCCGAGCCCAGTAGACCAAAGGCACACACAACCTATCCTTCCGTTAAGCTCCTGGTGAGAATATTTCAAGCATTCTTTAGGTGAGAACTCAGTATTAAGTAAGGTTGTGTGTTTGTGTGATTGCATTTTGTGGCAAGATGCAGGAGGGCAAATATTACACTTACAAATGTGGATAGCTATTTGCAAGTGTTTTCTGCTGTGTCCAAGAAGCACATTTCACACATATAAACTGAAAGCTTAACACTCTGCTAAGGTGAATGATAGGTTTTACGGACATGGATAGCAGTGTTGTGACCAGTGAACGCTAGAAGTGTAATTGAAGTTCATTGTGGGAGGTTTTCATCACCGGAGGCAGTTAATGTGAAAGGTGCTTGCAGCCCTGTTTTGCCCTGGAAAATACAATCTGCTATCACTGCTAGGGGGAATGTGAGATAGCGATGTGCGCTTTAATTCCTGTATTACAGAAAATGTCATGCTGAAGGGATTGAACTGTGTTTGCTGTTTTGTGTCGCTCATGATTGTCAATTGCTTATAAAGTATTTGAAAGAAGTTTGGTCTGTTTATTGTGTGCCCTAATTACTCGTGATAACTCATAGAAAGGTACCAAGCTAAGGAGGTATTTTTATTGCTGTCAATGCTAAAAAGTAAGTTACACCAACATATTGTGAATTGGGTCAAATAATAAGGAGCTGATTCCCCATATCGCAGTTTCCAGGTGACCTGGTAAGTCTATTGTGAGCCTCTACCACCAATGTAATACCACCAATAAAATACCACCAATAAAATACTGCTAATGTAGACAAAGTGTACCCTAGTGTGCACAAGGTCTGTTTTTTGGCTTGACGCTAATGATCCCAATATAGGAATAACATCAGGTAGTCAAGTGTCTTTGGGGCTCAAAAAAAATACCCCAACACAACACCCCAGGACAGTTCCTGCTGCACAATGGGCACATGGGGCTCTCCTTCAGACACAAAAGCCTCAATGCTTTTGATGCAGATCACCTAGGCCCTCATTACGACCCTGGCGGAAAGTAACTGACCCGACCGCTATAGCGTAAATAGCGTTTCCGCCATTGCACGATGGAGTAAAGTGCGGCTAATTCTGACCCATCGGGCACGAGCATTACGCCATGGCGGAAGTGCAAAGTCCGCGATGGCGGAAATCTCCCCAAAACGCCCCTCACCGCCGTCGTACGGCGCCCTAGGTGCAATACTGCCACCCATCATAGCGGTCACCGTAATGAGCGCTAATCGCAAAATACGGTGACCGTAAATATACGGAAACGGGAGTAAAAACATGGGGCCGGAACGGGAAACAGCACGCCGTACACCTATAAAATCAGAATCCCAACACAACCATTAAAAATCCGACCCTGAGACACATCCCAACCCGTTAGCCACCCTAGTTAAAACAATCAAAATGGGAAAAGTTGCCAAAAAAGCGTGCGTCCGCAAGCGGCAGGTCCACTTCTCCCATGAGGAACTCACCGTGCTCACAGAGACCCTCCAGGAGAATGCTGGCGTCGTCTTCTCGACGCAAATGACCAGGACAGCACTTGCGAACAAGAAGGCCATATGGGCCCTGGTGGCACAGCGGGTAAGTGCGGTGGGGACCGCACCCCGCAACCCACAGCAATGCAGAAAGCGATGGGACGACTTGCGGATACGCGTACGGAACATACTATCAGCCAACCGTAACATTGCCACAGCTACCGGGGGAGGATCGGAATCACCCATCAAGTTGACCCCCTGGGAAGAAATCTGTGCCTCCACCATTGGAATGGAGAGTATAGAGGGAGTCGGAGGGATGGAGAAAGGAGTGCAGACATCCGAAGAATCAGGTAGGTGGGCCAAATAAAACAATGCTAAATCCACAATGTCCAATCATGTGAAGTACCATGTGTCCACATAGTGCAACAGAAACACATGTCCAGGAGAACGTCCACATACATAGGCCTGATAGCGCACTTTAAAAGTCACATTAAAAACATAAATAATTGAAAATCCTAAAAACACCCTCTACACGTGCAGCATGCACACCCTAACTGCAGGCTGCAAAACAACTGCATCCTCAATCCACACAGAAATGAAACCACCTCCAAGGCCCTGACCCAAATCACCCTTAGGTACCACCCCAATGCATGTGACACATTGCCATTCCAATTTCCACAGACCCATAAATAACGCTCGCCCTCCTTTACTCCACCACAGGGTCCGAGTCAAACGACGAGCTGCAGGACACCCCTACCAGCACACCTGCAAAGAGGGCCAAGACCAACGGCCAAAGACCCTCCACCTCAGCTGCACGGATCAAGACACGGCAGCAGCACAAATCAAGTGGCAGCACACAGGAGGGGACTTCAACAGGCACCCCAGCAGCCAGCATGCCCACACCTTTCTTGGGTGGCGGGTCGATGGGGTGTGTAACATAATTTCACATATGCTATAAACATTACATAATCATCCAATGAGATGTGTGGACATTGTTCCTTGTGTACGAGGCCTTTATAGGCGTACAGTCCACATTGTGCATGTTCCCGACACACACAGTGCCACATGTCCCGTGTCCATGCATCAGCCACCAGGCGTGAGTGCTAGAAGCATGAATCTATGATATTATGACGAATTTCACGGGCCTCCTGTGCCTCGCGGACTCCTTGAGGTGCTGCCACATCCCCAGCGTCATCATGACCATCTTCAGGTGCTTGCAGTTCTGCGTCAGGGGGCATGGGCACATTTCTACGTACGCACATGTTGTGTAGCATGACACATGCCATGACTATCTTTGCAACCTTCTCATGGCGGTACAGGGGTGCCCCGCCAGACCTGCTGAGGCAGCGGAAACGAGCCTTCAGTAGGCCGAATTCCTGTTCTATGACTACACGGGTACGTGAGTGGGCATGGTTGTAGTCCTCCTCATGCTGGTCCTGTGGGTTCCGGAGTGGTGTAAGGAGCCATCTCTTCAGTGGATACCCGGCATCACCTGTATGTGGACAAGAAAGGATGTTTGTGGTATGACATTGCTACGTACGCACCCCCCCCCCTTCCTGCCAGGTCATTGCTGCATCACATACCCCACATTATCATGCATGGATTGAGACTCACCGAGTAGCCAGGATCTGTTCCCTGCGTGTCGCTCCATGTAGCGTGGTATTGTAGAGTTCCTCAAGACCATAGAATCATGGGTTGATCCAGGAAATCGGGCACAACAATGTGTAAAGATCCTGTTGGAGTCACACACCATTTGTACATTAAGAGAATGATATTGTTTCCGGTTGCGGTACTGGACCTCCATGGCATGTGGGACAA
Organism: Ambystoma mexicanum; assembly: GCF_040938575.1. Lineage (NCBI taxonomy): Eukaryota > Metazoa > Chordata > Amphibia > Caudata > Ambystomatidae > Ambystoma > Ambystoma mexicanum. Next base: position 1,197,011,726 of record NC_090921.1, on the reverse strand, counting down.
CCAATTCCACATGGGTGCAGTCGATGGCACCAATGCAACCCGGTATGCCGGCAAGTGCATGGAATCCCACTTTTGTGTTTGTAATCTCCAGCTCCGAGCGTGGTAATGAGATGTAGTCGTCTGCGTGCTTCAGGAGGGCATCGAGCACTTGCAATAGTGTCCGTGAGAACAGTGGCTGTGAAATGCCATGCAACTGTCCGACTGTGTGCTGGTAGGTGCCTGTGGCCAGGAAGTGGAGTACAGACACCACCTTCAGTAGGGGTGGGATGGCGGTTGGGCTATCTATCATGCTGACAAGGTCAGCGTGTGTCATGTCCACAATGGAGATTATGGTGTCCCGGTCCAAACGGTAGAGGGTGTGGATCTGCTCAGCAGTGAGGTTGAACGGATGAGCTCGGAGGCGTGGGATTGCGGGCTGCCTGCGTGGTGGTAGTGGCTGTGCTGGTGGGCCTTGCTGGCCCTGCCTTGCCCTCCTCCTCCTCCTGCGTCTCCTCTGTGCGGCCGGTTGTTGTAGTAGTTGGTGTTCGTCTTCTTCTTGGAGTTGGAGTACTTGCAGTGCTATCAGGTCCCCCAGGCCCAACATCGCTAGTCCTGCCGGTAGCATTTTGGAGTGGGTGTGGTTGTGGGAGGGGGTTGGGTGTGCAATTTATGTGTTTTCAGGCTGTGTAGCCTCCACCTGTGGTGATTCATTCCACCTGTGCCAGCTGCAATCCCCTTTGGGCGAGCACTGTACCGAGGTTCACCGACGTGCGGGGCGTACCATTTGTGAGTGAAGCCAGTTGCCATTTTCACACACTGCCGCACTACATGGATGAATTTGTGATTTCAAGCGGTCACAGATGCCTTTTCGACGTGATGTTGCAAATGAGGAATTCGAAGGACAGCGCTTTCGGTTTTCAGCTAGCGGCGAGGAGACGCCCACAGGTCTGACTGCAAATATAACGTTCTATTGTTTAATGTCCTTGGGACAGGGGCCGCGGCGAGAATGCAATGATTGATATGAATAGTATGGGATGCGCAATAGCATAGTGGACGAATAGGCAGGACGTTCCCACATACATGTTACTTCACAACACTATTATTCCGGCCTGGAGCACAGTGGATTTTGCAGGCTGCATTACGCACAGACTCAATGGAGATTTCAAATGTTATGTGAGTAAATAATCAGGCGTTTTTATACCGGGATGAGGGAATGATGTATGGATGCATGGACAGATGATTTAATTGAGAGTTTGCCATGTACATGGCTTATTGGAATCTATCCCCTTCCCCTGCGCTATGTGATGCAAAGCTGCCATAGTGGGACCATCGTCTATCTGCCCTTGTTGAACCCTCCCAGTCTCGACGCGCCTTCCAACACTTGTGTTTATGCACGTTACTAATCCCATCTCATGGATTCTGTTTTAACAGACGCATGCACACAAACACTCGTTTGTAATAGTGTTTTCACCTCGATTTATGTGGTTATGATTGGCAAGTGATTTTTGGGTGGAAATAATCCTTTTGAGTGGGCTAGCATGCATATGGCTGTAGATTTAGTGTGATCATTGAAGTGAGTAATACTAATGAAGTTCTGATGGCCATACTATTCTTTTTCATTTCATTTGGGTGACAGGTATCTCCTCCCCTTTTGCCGCTGCCATCTGTATGCCACTCCTGCAGATGGCTTTTACTCCCGACACCTGCTGCTTCGAGTTAATCAGTGGAGCACCATTACGATCTTATGGGACGATCGCCAATGGGCCACATGCCCTTACGCAGTACAAGTGGCTAGGAGCAACATATCTACCTTTCAGCTGGACTAGTGCCTACCTAATGGGACGGCCCTGCGGTTCTAGGCGCTTCCATGTTGCCTTTTTGAACGTGAATGTAGCCCCTGTGTACCATGAAGGAACAGGGCGTCACACAAGGAGTAGCTGGTCATTTATTGCGGATGCAGCCCACAGTAATGTAGATATTTTGGGGTTTATGACCTAATAGCTGTATGGGCTTGGTGAATTTGATGTGCATTAAAATTTTATTCTGATGTTAACCGTGTAGCGTTATTCTTTGCAAGTAATGTAGCATATTCCTATTTGTGGAGCGATGTATTGTGAGTAGATCTGCATTGGGTTCCGGCTTCTGAGTATAGTTGCGTGGTACTGTACTGGCCGCGTTTGCCTACGAAGCCCACTAAGGTCAGGGATGGGGCTGCCATTATGACTGTTTTAATGATGTCATGCTTAGGGGCGGGGGATTAGCTTTTGTGTAACAGATGCCGGTCAGCCAGGTGGATTGGTGGAATGACGTGATTATCAGAATATGGCTGGTCACAGGTGCCTGTGTTTGCGTGCGTTTCTTGGAGGGAGACTGAGGTCATGTCCATTGGAATAGCTTCTGTATTCGTGCCATCTGTGCCCTGCAGCTCCCATTGGCCCCTCTTGAGATGAGCCTGGCTGCTCAGTCACTCTGCCAACTTGTGTGGTACATGCTTATGCTGATGGTTGGTTTGTTTACTGGCATGTGTACAGGGCTGGTGCAGTCTGCCTCGGGATACTGCTTTGAATGTTGCCTTACACTGGTGTCAGGCGATGGGGGCCTGTTGTTGTTTTGTCTCATCTTTCAGTTCATTTTGCTGTACTTGAACCTTCACATGCCTGTGCTGCATCAGTACGGCAATGGTGACATGCCAAATATGGATGGCCACTCACAAAGCACTTTGAGCCCCTACATTCATTTGTTCGTTGGCATGCATGGGTGACTTGTGCATTTCACTGGTTGCATTGTGTAACTTCATTGCACCTACGAGGAGTTGTGCAATGTGGCCAGGGAGGGGTGTACAGGCACTCAGTAGGGCCATTTACGGTTGGTTCACGATGCCGTAATTCTCACCATGGCGGAATGGTACTTTCCGCCTTGCTTGATGGCGTTAAGTAAATGTCCGCTGGGGTCAGAATTCGCGTACCGTTGCGCCATGGTGGTAATTACGGTTTTGCATGGCGCGCGTGCGCGTACTTGGTGCAGTTAGCGTTGGCGTTCACTACGGTGTCGCTAATGGCATCGTACTTTACGGTGACGGGTCATAGTCGCACCGAGCGGTATTCGATGGCGGTATTACATTTCCGCCATCGTTTTTCGATTTCCGCCAGGGTCGTAATGAGGGCCCTAGAAAGTGAGCCACACACAGATCTGCCGATAACTCCAGTCTGTTCACATCAGCATAACATCAATCCTATCTTGCATCTTCTCCTTTATCTCCACTAACCTCACCCACAACCACAGCTTTCAGATCTGCATGAGTGACTCGAGGCATTGGACACAAAATAAATCTTAATTAAAAAACATAACATAAAACAAGTTATATTTGATAGATATATGCACACTATGGGCCTCATTACGAGAATTACGGAATGGGTTAACGGGCTCCGCTAATGGTGGCAGGCCCTTTAACACCATTCCCCAATATTACGAGCTCCTCTTGCGGGACCCGGTAAGGACGCCTGGTCAAACCAGGTGTCATTACCCGGTCCCGCGAGGGGACCAGGGAGCTAACTACAGGCCGGTCGTAATCGGCCCCTTGTTAGCTCCCGCTCCCATTCCCATTGAGCCCTATAGGGGCTCAATGGGAATGGGGACGGTCCGGGCCCGGGTTCCCTGAGGGAGGAATTACTGGGCCCTCCAAACTCGGAATGGCCCGGTAATTCCCCATTCAGGGAACCCGGACAGAGTTTTGGAGGCAGCCATGCCCTTATTAAGGGCATAGCTACCGCCAAACCCGGAATGAGGCCCTATGTATGCAATGCAGTGGAAGGTTTGAGTCCCAGAATGTCTGACTCAGCCCTCCATTCTTCCTGAATTGAGTAGCAATGCTATGGGCAATAATAACAGCTTTTATGAAGAACAACATACAATTCAGTTTGTGATGTATGCTATGTAAATAGTGAGTATTATTGATATTATTAGGTGTGTTCCTTTTTAAAATTGGGCTTTAGACACAAGATTGTCTGGCTTGATAGCACAGTGACGATTCCATTACACTCCCCTTATTTCCCTAAACAGTGTCAATGACCCAATTAGGAGAAGAGAGCAGGGAATCGTAAATGCTTGGGCCAGGTTAGGGCTCCTGGCATTAGATACCCTACCAGGTACCTCACGGACTACATCTCCTGGAAGTTCCAGGAAAACTAGGAGTTACCATTGAGGTTGTGCCTTACAGAGACTTTCACAGCTATATACTTTAGGTCTTGGAAAACGTTTTCTACAGCAAGTCCGGAAGTACTTGCAGCCCGGTCCTGTTTGGGGAGATGGCACCTCCAACTCCGACAACCTGACGTTGGTCAAAGCAGGGACACATTCACTTTTAAGGGTCAGTAGGTTACAGACACCTCTCCTTTCAATGCTTGCAAGCAGCCTTCACAGTGCTAAGGTTAAATGTTTTCCTTGCAGTCAAGAATCCATGAATGTTGCAATTGAATTATCCACCAGGAGGCACTTTGAGAACCCCTTATGCTAATTCAAGTGGTAAAGTCAGCAATCAATCAAAATGGTCCCATAGCTTCTTTAAACTCCACGTCCTCTGCTTGGATGCATTAGTTAAGTCCCCATCCTTAATTCAAGATGGGCTGTGGGCTCAATCATTAGATGGAGCTCCCTCCAGGAAGGAAATCACCCTGTCCCATTTTCATTGTCACAGTCATGTGGAAAGCATGACCACAGTGAGAGAAACTCTGCTGGGCTGCATGACCTGTCTTCTGGCTTGAACTTCCTTTGATAAAAGGGCTCCTCCTGCTCCCTGTAATTCAATTTTGATGGAGGCTTCTGACGCTGCTATGGCTGTCTCCTAAGGAGGAGCTTCCAAATCCTGACACATCACAGTTGTGAATGGCTCATCAAGCAGGTCAACCTAATTATAGTAAATAAATAGCTAGTTGAATATGCAAGGCATCGGTTTAAACTTTTACTAAACTATGCCTTCGAATCAAATTAGAGTTAATTATATTACATGTTATCAACCATATTTAATAAACCTTCAAAAGGATTTGGGTTGTAGCCCACCACCCCCAGACTGTATCAATTTAATGCTTTCATTTCAATTGTTAAAGTTTAAGATTTTAAGTGGAAACCTTTTTAGCACAGGGCAAAAACAAAGTAAAGGCTTAGGAAAAAAAAGGTTGTGTCGCATGCTACTATATTCCACTATGTTTAAGAGTACATAGCAGCCTTTCGATGCTCTTTTATTATGACCAACCTTCAGGGGCATGTTTTCTTTGTCTTCGAAATCACACCATTCCTAAAGTACAGTGATGATGGGTGACCTGAAGCAACGATTATCATTTCATATGTTATGTTACTCCAATGTTGAGCGAACTGCTGCCATTTGCACGGGCGCCAGGTACTAGAAACTCAAGATACTGAGGCCAGCAGATTCTAGGCATTGGACTCCCAGTGAAGTCCATAAATGGCGTAGGGTCTAACAAAGAACATATTAACACAACTCAAGAAACACACATATAAATGGGGTACACTCACAGGGCTTAATCAGCGGCTCAACATGGAACACAAAAAGTATTGTCAATAATGGGAAGCCCTGTCTCATGAGTCGATTGACAAAAAACGGTCTTATTGTTACGTCTCAAGCTAAAACCGGACCCTTAGTTACATAATACAAATTCTTGCAGATGGATATAATTCTCTGGCAAACCCGTTCTTGTTCAGAAGGCTCACAGGAAATTCCTGCCTGGCCCAATCAAATGGCTTTTCTTGGTATGGTAGGTGCAGGGCCCACTGGGACCTCCACGAGGCATCAGCTAACTTTGTGGAATCGGTTGTGTTTTGAAAAAGGATTGCCCAGCGCTGCTGTATCCTGACTAGACGTACAATGGTGGGAGCAATTCTGTTTGCTATTCGAAATAATACAACCTATCAGCTGATATGAAGGGTAGCGTTAAGGGTTTTTATTTTCCTTCAGAAATGCCCCTTTCTTAGTTACACACCAGAACACAGGAAATTAAGATTCTTCCCAGACCTTGTTTAGAAATCACCTTCTGAAAACACAGGCAAACCTGTCTATGGCTTCTGATGTACCTCGATTGGGATACTTGCCATTTCTCCAGGTCTCTCAGTAGGAAGGTTTCTGGGGCTGTCAGGATTTCTTCAGAAATGATTCAATCTACAAGCATCAAAAACTCAATCATTGTCAAGTTCGCTGAAACCACAACTTTCAGGATTTATTAAAGGTGGTGTATGGCTTCATAGACAGGTTAATTGGGAAGAAATCCACATAATTGTGAAATGCTCCTGCTATTTTATCCTTGCCAGTTACAAAAAATACTCCTGCCATTTATATATTTAATTCACTCTTTTAGGGTGCCACCTGGCTTGGAAAGCCAGTAGCTTTCCGGCTATCTCCCCCACACCATGGTACTGTTGAAATAATGCAGTGCCCGAATTTCAATCGCACACTCATTTCAATGGTGCCACTGATTTCAACAGAAACAGTGTGCACCAGTTTAAAATGACAGTTTGTGTTCTGTGTCTGATTTAGTCTGATACTAGTCTGATACTAGTACTGATGTGTGGCATTGAGGGTAAACTAAAGAGGGGGTTGATTTGGGGGCTTAGCATAGCATAGTACAGTGTCGGGTATCAGCAATATCAATATTAACCTGACTAACAATACTTGTTTTTAACAATACTGCCATTAGTAATTAGACTAGGGCCAGAGTTGGTTTGTTTAGACCATGGGCCGTATTGCATGCTGCAGGTGCATGAACATTCATGCTGTAATGTTAGCTCAGGAAATAACTTCAAGAATTGAAAGCTGAACAGCAATGTGCTCGGCGGATGCTGGACTCAGAGCACAGTGAGGCAGCAGAACGTGCACTGGAAAGAACAATTGCATTGTTCAGGCTGGTGCATGCCTACATGGCTGCGTTGCTACAAACGACCCTCCACCTGCTTCTCCCAGGCTTGTCCATTTCCTATAACCCTTACAAAATTCAGTACATCTTATGTGCCATTTTGAGAGGACTTACTTTTATACCTTGTACACTACCATGAAAGAAAGCCTTTAGGTATCATAGAACACATGCCACTGTGCAGTACCTTGAGTTACCTTAAACAATCTACATATCCCAATCGAAATGGCAAAGAAATCCAATAACATCTCTAAAGGGTCCCCCTCTGGGATCAGACTTCCTTTCAAAGTGATCTTTTTCCATAGTTATAGGTGAATAGTCGGACACATCTTTGCTTTGATTTCTAAGATACTAGCTTGTGCAGAAGCGAAATAGCAAGACAAATCATATATGCTCATTAACACAGCCTGCGAACAGCCATTCCAATATCTCCTTTCAGCTCATAACCCTTAAATATGGAAAACAAATATAAGGGATAGTCTACCCTTATATTTTCTAGAAAATATACTAGACGAGACACTGTCCACATGAGGATCATAGGGAAAAGTGAACACCTTTGAAAAAACACCTAGTGGGGCAGGCCAAGAGATCAATTCAAATTCTTGATGGCAGGACTGTCTTGGATTGAACAATATTCGCTATGAAGAGAAAAAACAAAAGTGCAACTGACGGTGGATGTGTCCAGGACTCCTAGAGCGATTGCATAATTATTGCTTCAGATATTCTAAAGGGCATCTGCATTCGAGCCCATTATGTTACGTGGCATCTTAATTGGAAATCAGAAACGTCTCCCTTTGCAGTCCATTTTGATATTCTCACCTATGCTCCACCTTTTCTTCTAGATACCCTTAACCCTCGCTTTCCCAGAGACCAAAAGCTGCATCAAGAAGAAGGGATTTAGTGAGCAATTCTGAGACAAAAACATACAGGTCAGTGTCAGGACATTGCACACTTGCTGGTATGCTGTGCATTTGTAAGTTTTTAATGTTTATCTTTAGGCTCCAGTGTCCCTATCAGCATTTGCCATTCACCAATGTGCATATGAGCATGTGCCTTTGCAATAACAATGTCAGAGAAGCCCTCTGCAATCTAGGTGATACAATACTCATGCACTGCAACAGCCTCATAAAGGTCTGCCAGTCACGTGTTGAGATGGGTTAGCAAGATCTGAGCCGCCAGTCACCGTGCATTGGTTGCTACTTGTATGCATGCAACATCTTATGCACCTCTTTAACAGCTGTTGTTACTTGACTCTAATTGCTAGCTTCATGGACACATATTAGACTGGTAAAGAGACGCTGCAAGTCAACAAGCTAAGCATATGATTTACTGCAGCTGTCCTTCACCCTTCTCATATAAGGTAAAGTAGTGGTAAAATCATCTTACCAGAGAGGAGCAGCTCTCCTGAGCTAAGCACACCTAATGGAGGATGCAGGTGACCAGACTTCATTTCGGGGTAAACCCCTCTGTCACTGTCTGCTACATTTCTATTCTGTAGGCATGAAAAGACAGCAATGTTCTTCATAGAAATAGCTCATTTCCCCTGAAGTGGAAATATGGAGCAGTGAAAATGGAAAGGGGCATAGAGTGGCGGGGGTTGGGCAGTCTAGAAGGACTGTGCCTGTGCAGTCTGCTGCGATACTGTGCCCTCCTCCAAGAATCCTAGTTACGACGTTGAGGGGGTGACCAAGCTCTTTTTCTCTTGGACGAGTGCTCACACTTTTCCCTGTTCATTCCTTGGCCTCAGCATCTGCATCAGTTCCTTCTGGTTCTTGATCTTTTTTTGCTGCCCTCTACGTTTCATTAAATAATGCTAGATGCAGCAGAAGGACTCTAGTTGACTAACCAAGTGATAGCACCCGAAGTCTGCACTTTGATTCGAGGAGAAGGTAGTTGACAAATTCAGGTTATGGTGAAGGCACATTCCTTCCATATCATGGCAGCACAGATACAAGAGCAAGGGCTCGAATTGATGTAACTGATGTGACTGGTGCTGACTGATCTGACCTCTCTTGCAATGGTTAACTAGGCACAATCTGACATGGCTTGAAACAAACCAAGTAGATGCATCTATACTCAAGCCTCCACTGTAGTTACATACATGTATTAAGGATGTATTTGAGTATGTATTTGAGTATGACAGTTGAGGCATGCCTACTCTATCAGGCAAAACACATCAGGGGAATGGTTTATAAGGTTCTGTAGCTTCTCACTGAAGCCTTTACCCAGGCGCTTCAAGACCACCCTGGCAACACACCTTACTCGAAATGTAACCTGTCCTCTATTTCTGTGGTTTATGTCTTGCGTTTCCCTTTACTTAAGCCTCCTCCCTCCCCCGCTATGGTGATTTCCAAAACGCACCAACTTCTGGTCTTTGAGCTGGTTTCTCTTTCCCATTTGCTTTGCTGGCACAGAATCGAAGCTTTGTGGTAAAACTGTGCGTCAGGGAGAAATTGAGATTTGTAATTGGATTGTCAAATATGCGTCTACCTGTAGATAAGGGTGGTTTCAACTTACCTAAATTTCCTAACATCATCAAAGAACCTGCCCTGTTCTCTTACCAAGAGGAGCCATTTCTTCAAACGGATCATTCATTTGGTTAGTATTTCACATAAACGGCTGTGCAATTCTTCTTTGCATTTAATTTACTTCAAAATAAAAGTGTTATTTACACAGTAGTCTGTAATTCCTAAATTCCCAACCTATTTTCACTAAACATAGAATAGCCTAACGCCTGTTGCATGAGCTGTCGTTCATTTAACTATGCATGTTTAACGATATGGAATTGAGCAAACTCACTCATTTTGCAGATATACTAACAAATAAACCATTTGCCTCTAATACATTGGAAAATATAAACTTTTCAATGCAAAAAAATAAAAGCCCTATTTGGATTCTATCTCCAAAGCTGTGTTCATTAAATAATGGAAACCTTTCCAATTGCTTCTCAAACCTACCCCTTCCAAAAAGCAAGGAATGCTTTGTTCCTGCAGCATAACAATCTAAATCAGCTGTGTCAAAATGCAGTAAGGTAAATATAAGTGCACGAAACACACTTTCAATGAACCATGACACAGCATTCCATTCTGGGCCCCAATTTAAAAATACTACATTTGCAGCTGGGGAATTGTCATTAGCCAATCAGGTAGTTGGAACTGCGGGTGAAAATACACATTCCCTCCCCACTATTTCCAGCCACCAAGGCCATTTCTATTTTAATGATTAGAGGAAACAGGGCACCTCACCCTTTTGCCACCCCACCTCCAATCTTCACCAAAACAAAACAAGCCATACCCCTTTCCAATCCTCTCCTTTCCTCCCCACTTACCTGTGGTAGCAGAGCTTTGTGCTCCAGTCCCGGTGCTTCTCCCAACTCCCGGCTGCCCAGATAGAAATGGAAAAGGCGTCAGCCATCCATATTAATTTATTTGTTTAGTTTTCCCCCTCTGGAGATTGTCGTTTCTTGTATAGCCAGTCTCCAGAGGGAAAAAAAACATTCACACTCGAGGGGTGTGAATAGCTGCTCGGGCCTACCTGGGTTGGGGCTGGAGAGCCGTTAAAGACCATGTCCGCCCATCACAGCAGTGGTGAAACCATAATCTGCATCTAATCACCAAAGTACATCCAACGGATAATTTCACAAAAATAACTGAATATCCTATTCAGAAGACGATAGAGATAAGCAGCATTATCAAACAGGAACTTCCATGGAAAAGAATTACTAATGTTTCAAAATTCAGATAGCTAAATATAGCTAAGTATCCATGATATCCACACATTGCATTTCAGGTGTCCATGACAATGCCGTCTTCCGTCTAAAAACAATTCACAGCATTCAGCCAAGATCCAAGATTATTGACTACTCTGCAATAGCAAACAGCTACTCAAGTTAGCCTCCAACTCAGACAACGTGCCCCTTCTCCCAGAGATGGGCAGTGTCAAGTTTATGTTATCTGAGCCGTCTCCATTATCTATCTCAAAATAAACCTCTTCTAGATCATTATAGAGCACTCTGGCTGTACCACCAAAGTATCCTGAAAGGATACCTTTCCCATCATCTGCCACACGTTTTCCATGATAATTCATAATATCCAATCTATTAATGTTTTCAATATATGCCATCAATGGGTACAGCAAAGCGGGGCAACACACTTCAAGTGCTGTTCTGCATTATCTAGGTGATGGGTACAGCAAAGCGAGGCAACACACTTCAAGTGCTGTTCTGCATTATCTAGGTGAAGGGTTAGTGGGACACAAGTTCAATAAAAACACAGCCATTTTGTGGGTGAAGGGGCCCTGCGTGCCAATGCTATGCTGTACCATCATTAAATTTGCAGAGTACAATAAAGGAAACATTTATTTCAAGTCAGAAGTGGGACATTTTCTGATATTTTACCATTTAGTTTTTTCAAAAGAACGTTTCTTAACCATTACACATATACATTATAGATATGGTTTCCTTTCCTCTATTTGAGGCATTTGTTCTGACATATAAAAGCATGTATTTTTGCATTTACAGTTGACACAATATAAACATATCTTCTTTCTATACCGGTTATTTGTACCCAGCACTGCATTCCACAGGATTTCACTGAAAGGTGATTGGCTCATTTCGAGCCATACCTCAGTGTAATCCCGTGGACGCACATACCTGCCTGCGTTTGTTCCCGGCGAGGGTTGGGGGGGGTGTGGCAGCCCCTTAGCCAATGAGGAGGCTCGAAACGGGGCAATCCCCGCTCTGAGCCTCCCCAAGCTGGAGGCTGCCTTCGTCCCCCGGCGTGGACTCAGGTACGTTTTTTTTTTGGTATTACCCAAATTGACCTTTTACAATTGACCTTTTGCACAATTGACCTAATTATAGTCGTCCTAAGTCCTAATTGACCTTCTGCACAACTGACCTTCATATTATTTTAGTTATTTTATATATGTATTGGGTTGGTTTTTGATTGTAAATTATATAAGGGGATTGGGTGGGGGTTGCGGGGGGTTTTGGATTGGGTGGGGTAATGCGGGAGAGTTTCCCCCGCATCTATGTCCTAATTGACCTTCTAAATTAGGTAAATTCTCCCGAGGTCAATTCTCCCGTCAACCTTTTTTTCTCAACCCCCCTCCCCTACAAACTATCCCCTCCCCACCCTCCCAACCCCACTTAGCTTCTTTTTCCTTCTTTTCTCGGGAGCGAATGCGCTGGGAACACTTCTGTCCCCAGAGGGTCCCCTCCCGATGGCTGCCATGGAAAGGGAAAACAGACTATGTTTTCCCTTTGACGGCGGGCATTTTATTTGACTTTTTTTTTGTTGTGTTTCAAAACGCAGTAGAGTTTCGATGCAGAAAAAAAATACTATTAGTACCCCGGTCTAATGGGCTGGGGTACTAATGGCTGTAAGCCCCTCTACAGCAGGCCAATACCGCACACAGGAATGCCCCCGGGGCCTTGTTAACTACGGGCCCTGGGGGCATTACCTTGGCCGTATTGGCCGCTGTCTCAGGGCTTATTGCCAGAGTAAAATATAAACATGTCAGTTATTGTATTGCCACTACGGGGAAATGTTTGTAATTAAGTATAGGTCTCATAATTAGTAAAAAGTATTTTGGTTATGGAAAAACGAATAAAATAATTAATATTTGGGGTCGTAATGTAAATGTCACCAATCTTGGCAAATGTAAAAAATATTATCCCTATGTCAAACAAGGTTTTCCTGTGGAGAGGCCATGTAATTATCTTGTTAATCATTATTCTAGCAATATAAGACGTTTTATTATGATGATAAGACTGGATTTTCTACCAACGATCTCGCGGATGGGTGCCTGGCAAGGTAATCCTTACCTTGAGCGACTATGTAGAATTTGTAATTTAGGAATGGAAACCCCTAGGCATGTATTAACTGGTTGTAGAAAATTAAATGACATTTACATTAGGAGTTACCACAATTTAAGACATACGGTGGAGGATGTCCATTTGACTGGAAATACAAAAAATATGTTTATACACACCCGGGTAGAAAATGATAAATTATTATATTTAAATTGATTTTATTTGGTTAAATAATGTGTTTTTTTAATATGAATTGGGTACTATTTATTGGTTTTACATATGATGTTGATTATGATGCTGTTATAATGAATTGGTGTTATATATGGTGCTGATTATTATGGTTGATGTTTATAAACATGCTATATATGTATGTATGTTGTAAGGTTTATTTAACCACAGTACCATTAAATAAAGAAAAACGAATAGTAAAAACACATTATTACACCTTAATGCTGATTCCATTCAGTTCTGCCAATCATCAAATGATAGGTGCTTTTCATCTAAGCACATTAATACATTAGCACATGTGCCATACCCGGCTATCACCAGGCTTCAAGAAATCGAAATATTTTCTGCTTTGAAATAATACACTCTTATGGTGTTGTTTCAGTAAAACAAACCTGTTGCGCCTGAGATCATTTGCAGTATTTATGTTAAGGGCACCACTGTACGTGTTCAAAGCGTTTCTAAAAACAGTTGTAGGCACCTGAGACACCATTTAAAACCAGTATGTACTTGCTAAAACAGGGAATTGCATAATTTGCCTCTCAAGCTGTTTTGATCTATAGTTCCCATGACTTCTCACCATTGACTGCGCTGGTTAGGGCTAATGGGAGTAGTACTCCAAAACCTCTGGTGAGCCAAGGGTTGCAGAGCCCTGTGCTAAACACTGCAATGGAGTTATGTTCACACTTTACATTATGTTCAGTTCAGCATCCCAGTAAATCACCATGTAAGTGTGCACGCTTAGCTGTGCCTTCACTTTAAGATAATGCACGATAATTAAGTGCATCCTAAGGTGATACATATTTTCGTGCTGGGGCATATATAAAAGCTTGCAAGTGGGTCTAATATGAGGATGTGCAGATAGCAGGTTTATGTTCAGCAATATTGTTTTTAAATGTCACGCTTTTATTAAAAATAAACGAAGCCCACGCTTTTATAAAAACGGACATATCCATTACACTTTGGCAAACCTGTGTAATAAAGAGGGTTCTCACTCAGGTAAGTGCTTTTACGAGTCTTTATTGTCTCCACGTAGAAGTTAGTATCATAGGAGATAAGACACTGGCTTTTCCCACCTGGCAGGCATTCACCAACTGACAACTCCGAACACACGCACGTCACTCAAGTCACACCAATACATTCCAACACGTGAGTGCATTCCATTCCGTATGTGACCACTGAATACACTTCTCCCTCCTCAGATTAATCAAGAATCCAAAAAGGACAAAGCCAACAAACCCCAGAATGCACAACATGTGGCCACCATGCTGTGCATTCCGTCATAAATCCCTGAAGATTGCATGCCACCACAAACCAAAAGCTACAAACAGAAATCCACACTATGTGAAAAGAAGCCATGTGCCAAGACATGTATGACCCTTACCAGATCGTAACCTCATGTATAACCCATAGCAGATAAACTTCCAGCTATCACCAACCAACTAGCCACCTAAAACGAACAAGCCGAAAAGAAAATGCAACCTATAAATTACACATTCACCATACCAATACCCACCTAAAACACCAACACAAACCCTACCTCAAGAACACCCGTTCTACACAACCCTTGTTCTTACTACTCCAAACAAGGACCAAACCCACGAGGACACCAACCCTAACATTAACTCCACCCCGAGCTGCCCCTCGGAGCACAGGCCTGCCACACCTGACACCCTAAAAGCGAACTAACGCTCACAACCAACAGTGCACTATTCACCTTCCGCCCCGGGCTGCCACCCTGGGGGCCTCCAGCCTGCCACACCGGAGCACCACCCACAGGAATTGGATCCTCCCGGCCATCCAAAACCCAACAACAAGCACTACACACAGTCCCGTCAGCCACCAGGAAAAACATCAACCACCCAGCCCACAGATAAATAAACCACCGGCATCGCACATTACCCTCAAGCAGATGTAACAACTAAGTGCAACCAGCACTAAGCAAAACTACTGACTCTTAAACCCAACAACAAACCAACACCATACTCTGCTGTCGCAAAACAACACCAGCAACTGAAAGATGCATACGTAAATATGCGCAAATCCCAACTCCCCTGTACAGCATCCAGGGCCCGGCCGGTACCCCAGACACCATGGAGAAACACGCCGCCACCACCAGCACCCAAATAGACCCACCCGGCCATCTATTTGGTAAACAAGATAAAGTGAAATTGCTCATCAAACAGCAGAAATCACTACACACCAAGGAGAATCTCATCACCACACGCCCCCAGTAGATCCACCCGGCCATCTATGGCGTAAAATAACATCACGCAAAAATTGCTAATCCTATAGTAGAAACAAATACCACTGCAGAAAACTCTAAAATAAACAACAACCACAGTGCGGCAAAAAATAGCCGCAACCTTCAATGACCCAACCTTGCTGGCATTTATAACTCCAAACACCATGAACCATGAACCCGCCCGGCGCTCATGTGAGAAAGAGTACCCCGCTCAGAAACACTCACAACCACACATATCCCAAAGAGGACACAAACGTCCGTACACTTGAAAACCACGCCACTCAGCCTACTACACTGACAATGTTCGTATGACACATAAACAATTTCATGAAGGACAGAAACTGTTAAATTCTTGGAACCTTCCATGACCCCATTGTTCTGCATAATAGTCCAGCCCTCAGTCCACGGGCCAGACGGAACCGTTACTAAATCGAAAACAGTAACACACTTAAAAGTAGAAAAGGATCTAAACAAAAATCATTGTTGCCCCCGAGTCCAAACCTTCCCAAAAACTTTAAAGGAAAACACATTCACAGCGCACCTGTAAAAAATAAAGGTACATGTAAAACTCAACTGTAACAAAAATGCAACGTTAGAGGCAATCCCAGCTCACTTGGGGAAAAACAGCGGCACCCCCCCTGCAAAAGAAGCACAAAACCAATAACTTTACACTTACATTTCTTTTTACCTTAACTTGACTTGTGACAGGGCCACAACACGTAACACCCACAAATGCAAACAGGCCCAAACAAAACACGAAGATCAGAGGCCACAAACACCATCCACACACTCACACTAGCCTCACACAACGAAATAGCAGAACAAGCAGTTACTCATCAACTACAGTGAGATCTTTTATTCTCACATAAAAATCATGCAAATCTCGATCTAATTCCTCAAGGATGGATAGAAAGGAAAGACATTTGTCACAAAAAGGCCCCTCGTGACAACCATCCTTCACACATAAAGTGTGACTCCGATCACATTGTCTCTTTGCACGAGAACAGTACTTGCCACAACAGATCTGTTCGAGGAACCTCTTCCTGGCAATATGAACGGGTTGAAGTACTTCATCCGTAGACTCGTCTCCGTTTTGCAACTTTTCCATGGTGCAGTCAACAATGGGCATCGCCGCCCCGACATTGCTGTTCAAACACAGTGATCCCCCAGACTCGCTGCTTACGCTGACACACGCTGTGGACGCACCAAGCCTGCATTCCAGTGATGAGCATGCGTTGCGCTGCAAACAAACGCATGCGCTCTGCACACCCTTCCTGCTCTCCTTCCGGTAATGTGTATTGGACTCCTCTGGGAACGCGGCAGCCATTCCACCACACCGAGGTTCAGCAAAGGATCCTGCCACAAACCACTGGCCACTCCGAACGCACACCTCGACTATATCTTCACTCCGTTGCCGTCGGGAAGCTGGGACTCCAACAACCGGACCCGGGGGCATAAGCGCTGATGGGCCCCCGCTACAGTTGGAAATACCAGATAGCCAAACAGAAGGCAGTCAGTGTTATATATAGTCTTGTACATTGTCACTGGCCTGGAGTGATTGCCAATAGAATGTGATGTATGATGCAGCCAGGAGAATGTTGAGTGCATCAGTGTATGAATGTTCTGAGTGAGTCAGTTGGGGGCCTGAGTTGGAGTGAGTGGATGGCCGGTGGGTCTTCTCCTTCATGTATACTGTATCTACCTATCCCTGTCCTTGTCCTGTCATCCAGACTACTGTAAATACCTGAGAGTAACTGGAACTGAACATATTGTACCAATAAAGCACACCTGGAACAACATCAGTCTCCACAGCTGGTCTGTGTGTCCCGTGTGACTAATAAGAGACTTTATTACATTGGCGACGAGGAAAGAATCCAGGAATATGGACAAATGCAACAATTTAAAAGGACAGAGTGCAACTGAGGAGCTGCAGCTACAAACATGTACAGTAAGGAGAGCTGTGGGGGGGAAGCAGCCTAAGAGTGACCCACCGTTCCCCCAAAGACTCTAAAATAAACATCCTGCCAGCTCCAGGGTTGAAAATGTATAATGTGCCACTGGACTCTGGGAGGAAGGTCCCCATCAACCAATAATTTCCCCAGAGTTCCCTCATGTAAATGCGCACAAAAAAATAAAAAATAAAAGAGGAATATGCCCCAGAGATCTTATGGAGACAAAAAGGGCCCTGCTAGTTGGGAATTGGCTTTTTGAGCCCCGTTCAAATTTATAAGTTAAAAGGTAACTCTCAGCGTAGGAGTTGGGGGCGGTGTGTGTCAATGTAATGCAGCAACTTCATGGGAGCGTTTTACTGTTTCATTGACCACCCTGTACATTCTGCAAACCACTGGGTGGTGCCAGAGCTCCATGCACTCAGAATATTAACTGTGAAAATGAATACATAAAAGCAGTGCGCAACCCGTAATGAAAGACATTTTTGTTGTGCCAAGTTTTTGTGTGTATTAAACAATGTCTCCCATGTGGAATGAACATGGATAAAGTTTGGAGTTTGATTTTATCAAAGATCCTGCCTGAATTTCAGAAAATGCTCCGTGAAATGACAGTTACATCAGAGGCCCAGTGAGGTCTGTTCTCCTCCAGCCCTTCGAGTGAATGATGACGTGTGTTAACATTCAGTGGGTGATGGTGATCCATGGAATGCGGAGCAGACAATGGAAGCCTGTGATGCGTGACAGTTTCGTTCCTTCAACTTAATATGGGTTAATGGAGAAAAAGGATGCTGAGTTCGCCCATCGTGACGTGCAAACATGTCCGGGAAATGAATAATTTCAATGATTGCCTTAAACAAACTGGTGGTATTGGGTGCAGGAAGGAACACTTGCAAGACAACATTTTATTTTATCAACAGAACTGAAATTACAACGTGGGGGAGCGGCAGATAAGTAAAAGAAGCTACAAGAAAATATATTTTCTGTTGGCTCCAAAATAGTGGATTTATTGGTTTTTGGCAAATATGCAAACACTTGCTGCCGTGTGCGTACCTTAAGAAAGCTTTAGTTTGGGGCGCTGAAAGGAACATTTTGCACGACATTTCTTTATCATTATATGCATCAATTGAGGAGCTGAAAGGAACATTTTGCAAGACATTTTCTTTATTATTATATACATCAACGGAACTAAAGGCACAACGTGAGCAAGCAGCATATTTGTGAAATAAGCTATGAGAAACCCATTCCCTTGGCATCATTATTTGGATTGAATTATGTGTGGCAATAATGCAAACGTGACAATTTACAATTTTTTTTCTCTATTTTATAATTTTTTTTTTCTAAATGTATATGGAAAAGCCACCATGGACTTATGCAATACTTATCAATACAAATGGAAAAATGAATTTAAAATTTTTAAGCACAAAGTGAATAACAATAATTTTTTTATTTTCTAAATTTTCCACCATCACCAAGAAATGTTTACATAATGAATAATGTATGCTATGCTTATGGTGTTAAGGGTCTGATTTACCCCTTGGAGAGTTGTTGAACAAAACATTAGTTAAAGGTCTGATTTACCCTTTGGAGAGTTGTTGAACAAAACATTAGTTACATTGGATACCCTGCAATTGACTTTGGGCCATTGTCTTGCTCAGTTTGTGTGATGTTGTGGCCCACTGTTATGTGTTCCATCCCGGCCATGACACACGTGTTGTAGTTCATGGTCGCGGTGCAGGGTATTCCTGTTAATGTGTACTAATCAAATAGTATTGGAGATATTTGAAGCCAGGTGGGAATTCTAAATTTCCACTAGAGCCACAAAAAAAAAATGTGGCGGTATGTATACCCTTTCTTGAGGTACACGTTACATGCGTACGCTCTAATGTGAGATGCTTAAGTGGCCAACCGACTGCATAAGGGTTGCGCCATGAAAGATTTTGGGCAGCTGACTGAATAAGGGTTGCACCAGAAAAGAGTTTGGGCAACTGACTGAATAAGGGTTGTGCCAAAAAAAAATAAAAGTTTGAAATTGCCGGCGGATGTACATAACCTGTATATAGTGCGCACTTTAGCAATAGTTAATGTTAAGCATTTTAACCTCTGTTTCTTATAGTAATAGTTTTAAGTTTAAGACTTCTGGTGCTGCCAGGAGCACCCCATCTGTTACTTGTAGTTTATCGGTGTGAGATTGTGGTTGTGGTTAGATTTATGAGTGGGCGAGTGATATGTGTTTGGCTGTTTTTTTTTTGCATCATGTCTGTAAGGGTGATGTTTGTGTGTATGAACCTGATATGAAAGGGAGATGTCACGCGTGGGTACTTCCGGTATGAAAGGGAGATGTTATGTTGTGGTTGAATCTGGTATGAAAGGGAGATGTTATATATAGTCTTGTACATTGTCACTGGCCTGGAGTGATTGCCAATAGAATGTGATGTATGATGCAGCCAGGAGAATGTTGAGTGCATCAGTGCATGAATGTTCTGAGTGAGTCAGTTGGGGGCCTGAGCTGGAGTGAGTGGATGGCCGGTGGGTCTTCTCCTTCATGTATACTGTATCTACCTATCCCTGTCCTTGTCCTGTCATCCAGACTACTGTAAATACCTGAGAGTAACTGGAACTGAACATATTGTACCAATAAAGCACACCTGGAACAACATCAGTCTCCACAGCTGGTCTGTGTGTCCCGTGTGACTAATAAGAGACTTTATTACAGTCAGTCAAAGTGATGACCAGTACCGGACCTAGGAACCTCGGCGTCTTCCGCTGCAGCGAAAGGACTGGACCCAGGAGCCACGTCACTCCGAGCTCCCGCTACAGCCACCGGACTGGACAGAGGAACCAACGTTACTCGGTGGCTCCTGCTACAGTCACAAAACACTCCTCAGGCTCAAAAACAATTTGTCAGCACAGGATCCTCCGGACTGGACCCAGGGGCACTGCAATCTCGACGGCCCCTGCTGCAGTCAGCCAACACTCCTCAAGCCCAAAAACACTGCGTCAGCACAGGATCCTCAGGACTGGACCCAGGGGCACCGCAATCTCGACGCCCCCCGCTGCATTCAGCCGACAAAAGCTCTCCAAGATGCGATGGACAGTGGGCCGCCGGGTGGGATATACGAAACAGAGGGCAGTGTCTTCTCCAGCTCTGCTGCCCCCTCCGCAGCAGCCCCGAACCTCATTGCCAGTGTAATAAAGAGGGTTCTCACTCAGGTAAGTGCTTTTACGAGTCTTTATTGTCTCCACGTAGAAGTTAGTACCATAGGAGATAAGACACCGGCTTCTCCCACCCGGCAGGCATTCACCAACTGACAACTCCCGAACACACGCACGTCACTCAAGTCACACAATACATTCCAACACGCCCGTGCATTCCATTCCATATGTGACCACTGAAAACAACCTGCTGCAGGAAAAACGTTGCTACAATTTGTAATGGAAAAAATAAACAACTGACTGTGCTCTTGATTGTCGCCAAGGCAATAAATAGTGCAGACTGTGGTGTGTTTAATTCAAATGATGATCAAGGGACTAGCAGAAATTATGCTCAAGTCGGATCAGTTTAGGAAGGGTTCCTCATTAATCTTCCAACACTTTCTACAGTGTGTGTTTCTAGCACCACCCAATTTGTTTTACTATTGTGGCAGTGCACCCAGACAGGATCAGCAAATCCTGGCTTTAATTTTATACAAATATATAAATGTGCATGGCTGCTGAACAAGTTGTTCTCCCTTGCAATCCAGACATAGAATCATGAAGAAGATATCCCTAAACCTTACCTGATACACGAATTGGAGCTCCCTTTCCATTTTCACAAATAAATGTACAGTCTTTCATTGTAACATTTACATAGTGGACTGTTGATGAGGGTTGGCACATAAAGATGTACTCTGTGTGCTGAAGACAATAGCAGGTAGCATTCATCATTTCAAGTGTACAATTAACACAAGAATCTGTATTAAAAAAAAACAGGATAGGATTTAGTCATAGCAAATCTAGCAATCATTTTAGCAATGTTTGCCTACCCTACAAATACATGCAATGCACTATAACAACGGATATCTAAAGGTCCACCAGCATAGCCTGCAATAACGAGTTGGTAAATGTGTAGGTTTAGGTCAAGCAGTAATCAAAAACACAGGCATGATGCTTTCATATGAAAAGAAAAGAAAAAAAGAATATCTTTTCCTTGGATAATGTCTCGTTCGTCTTCTAATTCATATTGTATGCATTATGGTGGGGCCCTCACATCTCTCTACAAAGACACATTTCATCCCAGAACATGTTTTCCAATACATGTGGCTGTGGGGCACTTCCGGTCATCGAAATATGTCAAATAAATGCAACCTTTTTTTTTATCAGTCCCCTTTTTCACTAAGCCACCTTTTCTGAATGGTGGCCCATTACGAAATAGTGCATGCACTAATCCTGCATGTAGGAAGTGGTGGCAGCGTTGGGGCCAGAAAGGTAACAAGAGAGTACTGGGGTGAAGTCATGGATGGGAAAGGCCTAGGAATCCAGGCGGATGGGTAGAGTCATTGGATGGAATTGAGTAGGCCCGGTGTGAGATAGAGGATTGTAGGGTGTTCCCTGCACACTACGAGGGAGATGGGTGGTGGATGAGGGACAGAAGGAGGATTGTGGGGGGTGTTTCCCACATTACAGGCCGGTGATGAGGGGCAGGGGCAGCACAAATACGGTTCCGCAACACTAAAGCCATGCCAGGGAAACCAGGCTTCAGCAAAGGTGGCCTTCAGAAAAAACAACATACATCTGTTTTTTTGATTGGGCAAAATGGCTTTAATGTGGAAAGAAAGATGTATGTCCACAAAACCATGGCCTCATACCTGCTTCTCTCGTTACCCCAGATCTATATTTGGAATGTCCATTTTCTTTCAGCACCAAAAAAATACATTATTACAATATGAAACAGAATCTGAAATGGGAAAGGCAAGCCGGCATACATGTGTACGCAGATAGAGAAGGATTTATGGACTTGGTCCTCAAATATCCTAAGCTATTTAGGCTATTTAGTTTGGCCAGTTAAAGCAAGTACATTTTGCAGCTATTGTTCTTTACTTGTGTTTGGCAAAAGTGAATCCATTCCATATTTCACAAAAGAAGAATGAATTCATAGCTTAATACATCTTACATCTTCATTGTCAAGTAGAGCTGTGTTTAGGGTGTATGGAGCCTTGATAGTATGCTCAAGATAGTATTGTGATCTTTTGCGAAATAAGCTTACGGTCAGGCATATTGTGTTGGTCTTTATGGCATTCGGTTCATCATCAATGGGTTTCTTTAAGAGTGAAAGACTTGTGGGAAAACATCCTACACAGCAGAGGCATTGACTACATACAGCTTTAATGACTGCAAAGATACCCATTTTAGATTTTGGAAATTGTATAATAAGCCTGAAGTGGCTCTCTGATCTTTCACCTTTCAAAGCCAAACAGAAGACATTGGCCCTCATTGCGAGTCCGGCAGTAACCGCGACGGTAAAACCGGCAGGTAGCCACCGGTGGGTAATGAATTACCGCCGCCTGACTTGCCGGAATAACTGGGGCATTACAGCCCTGGTGGTCCGGTAAGTCAGGCGGCGCCATTTGTAATTCCCCATTCCCATCAATGGGGATAATGGAAGCACTGGCACCGTTAATAATGGTGCCGGTTCTTCCATGAAAGTCAGCGGGCGGGTGCCGTTCTGCCCGCCAAGGCCATACCTGGCGGGCGGAAAGGGAACCCACCAGCAGACTCGTAGTTTGCCAGTCTGGAAACAATGGTGCCAGTGAGCTTACCAGCACTGTTTTTTCTGGACCTGTAAACTTGTAATAAGGACCATGTTTCAGTGGTCGAAGTGGGCAGGAGCGGTTGAGAGTGGTGTACCAGTTGTACTGTTCCTATACTTTTATTTTAAAAAGAAACCGCTCTGGAATAGGGTTTATGGGGAGTGGGTGCAGGGAGCAGGGAACATAATTCCACTACTTCTTTACACTTCGACCACTGCATGGTTTGTAAAGAAGGATTCAGCAATGCAATTCAAGTTTTAATTTTTCATTCCATGTTTATGTGAGTTTCGGATATTATTTTATTTTCTCTAAGTCCACTTCTTCCTATCCTTTTATTTACACATGATATACTGTCCATCAGTTTTAAGTATTCATACTGTTCATGGTGATGCTTTCCCAGAAAAAAGATGATGGGAAAACGATCAGGAATTAACCCTTTGCAGAATTGAATCGTTAGATTGTCATTTTTAAGTCGGTATGAACTGTTAGCAAATCAGGATCACACATCAGTTTTGGGTGATGGCAAACAAAGGCAGTTTATTCATTGGCTTGAAAGCCAAGGCGACCAGAATCTTGCACCTAACGGGATCCCACCTAACCCGACCTAACCTGCCCTACAGACCACTTACCTTAATAGATCACTGGTCACCTGACCAGAGAAAATTCAAGAATGTCCCTGACATGCAGGGCACGTTTATCCCGCCTGTTGCCAAAACAATAACATCATTCATATATACTTAGAACGCCAGCAACGTTAAATTCCGTTTATGATGCAATATGATTCCTCAGAGTCAGTAGATCCCCGACCAAAGGGTATTGAATCTCAGCGCCTGTGAAATGTCCAGTATTTTCACCTCAGCTGGGATTTCTGGGACATCCACCCCATGATGACTTCAGGACCCTTATGAGCGCCTTATTGTTAATACCAGTTCAAACTGGATGCATCCGCTGTGCACAGACCATCATGTACCAGCTCCAGTGCGTGCACCATCTCCACTCTGCCCCGCATTTCCATTCCCACCCAAGCATTATCCCATTCCCCTCTGACCAGCACTTCCCCCCACTCACCCCCCTACCCCCTGCACTGCTTGTTACTGCGCTTGCATGATAATCCAAATGTCACAAGGCTTAGTTGGACCGTTATTTTTATTTGTCATCCCGGTCTCTCCCCCCCAACCCCTTTTTAGTCTTGTCACACCTTGAAACAGAATTTGCTGCATAGGCACTTTATAAATACCCTATAAATAAGATAAAATGAAATGATTGGCCCAGCTCCTAGCCAGACAGGGATCTGTAGTTCTTCAGTTACTTCACATGCTTGAATGAGTCCATAGTTCAAACAAGCAGTTGCAAAGCCAATATGAAACTGGGTTGGCCTACTAAAAGTCTGCTATAAAACTGAAATCTAAGGAACATTATGAATTGACATCATTGGGGCATGGACATAGAGGAACATATCAACTTTTTATAAATTTAAAAGTTCACTTGGGAAGGACATATTTCCAGCCCCTCATCCTGTGTTCAACCTTGTATTTATTTTATTAAAACAATCTGTTCTCCCAATCCCCCCTTTAAAACTTTAGTGCCACTTACACCTAATAAATGTTTTTTTCACACACATTCTAGTCCCTCACCCTGTCTACATGAGCAACCAAGGTTTCACAGGAACCGGTCCAATGCAGAGAGGCCTTTAATACTAGTTTAAACTACAATGCACATTAGGGCGTCCAACCCTCGCTGCCGTTGCTTTGTCTCATCACAGACTTTCTGGAACATCATTGAAGAATGGTAGCCTCCCGTGAACTCCAAAAAAGGGGGGCTTAGACCAGTTACCAGAACTTGTAAACCGCTGGTAAATCCTCTGTACCAAGTGGCTGTAACAGTAATTCCATTTGGTGGTATTGGTGGTATTCTGGCAGATTTACCACCAGAATACTGTCAAACGTGTAATGGTGCCTATGCTGTATTAGTGGACTCGTTTGATTTTCTTTATCCTTCTTATGCCAGCAAGTTTCATATGAAGTATTCAAACACACCTTAGCAGTTTCTGAGGTGTGCTTGACACTCAAAGTAGTTATCAGAAAACAAAACCATTCAGTTGTATCACTGAAGTTGGTTTTCTGGTTCCAGTCCCTGTACCTCATTACCACACCTGCCTGTGACTGCCACTGTGTGAAATCCCTGTGGGATATTTATCACTTTTCTTGTCACTTTCTCTCGTGTGAAGCCCTTGCTATCCCTTTGAGCGCAGACAATATTCAGTTCATTTACCAGATCCCTTTCCGAACATAAAACCAATAGGATATTAAATCTGAAAGATGTCTCAGCTGTCAAAATCTGAGTTGCAAAAGAAGGATTAATTGAACTATGTAAATTCGTACTCTAAATAACTGATGCTGGGGTTAAGGCTTGACTTTAGACAGCTATTTCTAGGCATAGTTTTCATTAGACAGGCAGGTTGGAAGAGCTTCACATGGGTAAGGGTCTTGTCCTGGCTGACACTAGGCGGGTATTGGTGAAAATCCCAAAAGAGGATCAACACCGCATTCCCAACTTCCTGTTATGCCACATGTCCCCACCTTGCCAGGACTCCACATACCTTTGCCGATACCAGGGCCATGATGCAGCTGTGCAGTGGTTACCACATGAGATGCCTTACATTTTCTGCCAGGCCCCTGTACAGTTGGAACAAGCTTTCATGGATTAGAGAGAAGAGAACCATTTAAAACAAGACTAAGGCAACAGATTTCCAAAGTCACCAGGTACTCAACAGTTTTATTGCTCATTGTTCTGGAGCTACATCATGTTTTCAGTGACTGGCATGTATTCTAGTACCTCTTTAACCCTTATGGCTGAGGATTCGAGCAATACTCAGTAGGGTTTGTGCCACGTAGGGGATAATACAGATCTTTGTAGTTGGCTATTCACCAGCACACATTCCCTGCCTGTAGTGAATGACAGCTTTCATTTGGCTCCTTGGGCACTGTTTCTTTTACCTCCTTTTGGATAGAATTGATGGAAGAAATAAGGGATATCATATAGTCAAGTAGATTGTTCTCTGAGAGATGTAAACTCATTTCAACGTTTTTCACTGGGACAGATGAAGGCAGCCACATGGTTCATCCATGTAAGGTTTTGTGAGCACTTGGTCCTGTCCTCGTTTGGGAGTACTACACATATTAAGTGAAATCAAAGGGAGTGTCTCGGGCCACTTCTGTCACCCGCAGGCGTTCCGACTGGCGGTTTCTTCCGCGCTGGGTTTTGGGACAGAGGTACGGGAGGTACTAGTCCCTCCTTTGTGTCCGTTACTTTTTCCTCCTTGTTGCGCGGGGCCGCTGGGAGTATATCTACTCTCCCGGCCCAGCGGTCCCTGCGTTGCAACTTTCCTTTGGAAGCTCTTGCTCTTCCGGGTTTCTTCGCTCCTACCTCGCTCTGTCCAGGCTCCAGCCACTCGCGCCCTACAGCGAGTGTTCTTCTTACCTCCCTTCCCTCCAGTTTTCTCTGCTGCCGCCGTGCCTCGGCGGTTTCTGTTTTCTCTATTCTGGCGGCCCCATCCCCGCGGATAGGCGCCGCCCCTTTTCCCTGCGCTTTTCTTTTCTTTATTTATCTCTCTTCTCTCCTACGGTCCTGAACCCCCTTGCAAGCCTTGGCTGGTGGTAGTTCCGGCTCCCACGACAGGATTCCTCTGTTCCACTGCTGTGTTACCTTCAGTTACTCTTACGGATCCAGTCTACTGTTCTACTTTTCGGCTGGAACTACGTCAGACCAGAGGAGTCCAAGGGTTTTTTCCCCATTCGGGGTTTTTTTCCCCTATTTCGGCTTGGTTCCGGAAGGGAGGTCCTCGGACAGCTGTTCTCTCCAGCGGTCACGGTGGCCTCCCTCCGTGACAAGCAAGCTCATCGGAAAAAGGAGAAGGATTATCTATTCCGACGGCGTCTGCAGGACCCCGACAGCGATTCCGGCGGTTCAGGTGAGGAGAGTTCGACAGAAGGGAGAGAAAAGGGAGACCAGACACTTAAACTATCACAGTTTGCAACGCCAAAGAAAGACACCATGTCAGCCGAAGGGCAAGTGCAAGAACTTTGGAATTCAAGCTATGTCTCAGGAACTTCAGGGAGTCAAAGCTGAGAACGCCCTCCTTAGACAAATGGTATCCGCCCGGGAACCTCCTCCTCCAGAATTACCGCCTACAACACTATCCTCGGGAAAATTTGATGGTGCCCCCAAGAAGGTGAAGGAATTCTTAGAGGCGTGTACCGTCTACTTTACTTTCCGACCCCGCACTTTCTCTACAGACCAAGCGAAGGTCGGCTTCCTAATCTCAAACATGACAGGCAACGCTCTGACCTGGGCCACTCCCCTAGTCACAAGCAACAATGCCATTCTCCAAGATTACGCTGCGTTCCAAAGTTCTCTGAGACAGACTTTCGAACGCCCAGAGTTGTCATTTACCGCTTCTGAAGAGTTGTTGGATATAAAGCAAGGTTCCTTGGACGTCCTGTCGTATATCTCTGCTTTCAAAACAGTAGGCTGGCCAGAACCAGCACAGTATGCCATTTTCAGGAGGGGTCTAAAAGAGGAGATTAAGGATGAGTTAGCCAGATCTACTTGCTCACCTACTTTCTCGGACCTGCTAACTGCGGCACTACATATCGAGTATCGCCTACAGGAAAGGAAGATGGAAAGACGCAAAACAACGAGACTCAGGATTCTTTCCGGATTCTCGGACATTCTCTCCCCCCAGTCGCTCTCCCGCTGCCGCTTCAGAGGAACCGATGCAGATTGGCTTCACAAGAGCACCTCTGACTGCTGCCGAAAGACGGCGAAGAAGAGAAAAAGGACTTTGCGCTTACTGTGGGTCGGATCAACACCTTCTAAAGGACTGCACAGAACTGCCTAACAAAAGGCAGGGAAACGAGCACCCTTGGCATCAATAGGGACTAGTGTCCGGGGGTTTCCAGTTCTGTCTACTCGTCCCTATGTTTCTCTAACTGTTTCTTCTTCCAACTCAAATGAAGACTCCAGACTCATGGTAGTTTCAGCTATCATCATGATAGAAGGCGAGAAGGTGGAGACTCTCGCGTTATTGGACTGCGGAGCAGCAGGAAACTTGGTTGATACCCTATGGGCCGATAAGGTCGGTCTACGCAGGATACCCCGGAAGGAAGGTCAGAAGATAGAAGGAGTTGACGGCTCTTCACTATCATCCGGACTCATCACCCATACCACTGAAGAGCTACCCTTAACAGTTTTTCAGCACTCGGAAGTGATAAGGTTCGACATCATTCGGGCTGCACATTTTCCAATTATTTTGGGGATCACATGGCTTCGCAGACTCAATCCTCAAATCAATTGGACTAATAACCAGCTGAGTTTCTGTTTCTGTTCTACATACTGCACCGAACACTGTCTTCCACCGAAGAGTCAGAAGGCCACTCAATCTATTACGGCTCACACCTCCAACTGTGTGGGGGTTTTTGCACTACCCAGTTTTTGTTTGAAATACTCCGAAGTATTCCAAGAAAGCCTTCGCTCCAAACTACCACCCCACCGGCCCGAGGACTGTACCATAGATCTGGAACCCAATGCACTAGTTCCCTTCGGCAGAATGTTCTCTCTAACACTTACGGAGAAGCTTGTGTTATGTAACTATTTGGACACAAATATGGCGAATGGGCTGATTCAGCCTTCGAAATCCCCTGCAGGGTCTCCCTTATTTTTCATCAAGAAAAGGGATTCCACTGAACTTAGACCCTGTATAGACTACAGAGGCCTAAATAAGGTAACTATCCGAGATCGCTATCCCATGCCATTGATCTCCGATATCATCGAGGCTGTACAAGGAGCCAGAATTTTTACCAAACTCGACCTCAGAAACGCATACCATCTGCTCAGAATCTCCAAGGGTGACGAATGGAAGACGGCATTCCGCACTCCATTCGGCCTGTACGAGTATAAGGTGATGCCATTTGGACTGGTTAACGCTCCTGCAGTGTTCCAAAGATTTATGAACAGAATGTTTTCCGACATGCTTTCCACTTCTGTCATCGTCTATTTGGATGATATCTTGGTCTACTCCTCAAACTTACAGGAACACATAGTTCATGTCACTCAAGTTCTTGAACGTCTACAGAAAAACGAGCTATTGGTTAAAGCCGAGAAGTGCAAATTTGCGGTGACTTCTGTGCAGTATCTGGGTTACAAGTTATCAGAAGAGGGAATAGACATGGATCAAAGGAAGGTGCAGGCCATTCTTGAATGGCCCGCGCCCACTTCTGTCCGAGAGGTGCAGAGGTTCCTGGGACTCTCAAACTATTACCGAAGGTTCATCCCCAACTTCTCGGAAGTGGTGTACCCCATCACTCGCCTTCTCAAGAAGGAGGCCTTGCCGTTCCGCTGGTCAACCGATACCGAGAACAGTTTCAAGTTGCTCAAACATCTCTTCTGCTCAGCTCCGATACTCCGACACCCGGACCAAACTCAGCCCTTCATCCTGGAGACCGATGCCTCTGCAATTGCCATCGGAGCGGTACTACTTCAGGCTGTCGGTGGAGTGGAACATCCGGTAGCTTACTTATCTAAGACACTCTCACCCAGTCAATTGAATTATTCTGTCCTAGAGAAGGAGCTGTTGGCAATGAAATTGGCTTGCGATGAATGGCGCCATTTGCTCATGGGGGCCCGACATCCCTTCCTTATCAGGACAGACCACAAGAACCTGAAAGCCCTCCAGGAAATGGAGTGTTCTAATTCCAGGCAAGCACGTTGGGCATATCTTTTTTCGCAGTATGATTACCAGATTTCTTACATTCCTGGGTCACTAAACCGTCTGGCAGACGCCCTATCCCGCAAGGACTCCAGCAAGGAAAGGGCTTTGTTATCTGCTGAACCTATGTTTCCTCGCAAACCGATATTGGCCCTCGTTAGCTCTTTTCTACAAGAGGTTAAAGCCGCTGTGGTTCAGGAACTTCCCCAAATACCGCTACACTCCGACTCTCATTACCAGGAGAAGGACGGCTGGCTATTCTTCAAGAAACGGCTATATATTCCGGAAGGAATGCTGTGAAAGAAGATACTGGATTGGTGTCACACTTCTCGCCTTGCAGGTCACCGTGGGGGAATCAACACCCTGGAGCTCATCTCGAGGAATTGTTCCTGGCCCACTGTGAGAAGAGATACCCTGAACTTTGTGAAGACCTGTCCTACTTGTGCTCGGTCTAAATATCCTACAGGGAAACCGTTGGGATTACTCAACCAAGTTGAGATGCCTACTCGCCCCTGGGGGTTGGTTTCTACGGATTTCATTGTAGACCTACCGGTATCCGAATCCTGTACCTGCATCATGGTCACGGTGGATGCGTTCTCCAGGATGGCACACTTCTCTCCTCTTTCTGGTGTTCCTACAGCCACCAGGATGGCTGAGGTGTTTGTACGAGATATTTTCAGACTTCATGGTTTACCTGACAAGATCATCTCTGATCGGGGTAGTCAGTACACCTCGAGATTCTGGACAGCCTTGTGTACCTGATTGGGGATCGAGAGAGCACTCTCTTCGGGATTCCATCCCCAATCCAACGGTATGACGGAACGTCTGAACGCTACTCTCGAACTATATCTGAGATGTTACGTCACTCAGCATCAAG
Organism: Ambystoma mexicanum; assembly: GCF_040938575.1. Classification (NCBI taxonomy): domain Eukaryota; kingdom Metazoa; phylum Chordata; class Amphibia; order Caudata; family Ambystomatidae; genus Ambystoma; species Ambystoma mexicanum. The sequence continues at coordinate 1,196,981,167 of NC_090921.1, read as the reverse complement.
ACAATTGGGTTTCTCTACTGCCTACTGCAGAATTCTCGTATAACAATACCAGGCACACTGCCATTGGTCTCTCGCCATTCTTTTGTACTTATGGGGTCCACCCTAAGTCCATTCTTCCTGAGGTTCCAAATTTCACCAACTCCCCAGCGGCCGAAGAAGTATTGGGTCAGATCAAAGATGCCCATGCCACAGCATTGCGGAGCCTAGAGAACAGCAGGAGACGATCGAAGATCGGAGCAGATAAACACCGCAAAGAATGTCCAGACTGGAAGCCAGGCGACAAGGTGTGGTTGTCCACTCGGTTTTTACCCAGATGGACAAGGCCCTCTAAACTCTCCCCTCGCTTTCTGGGTCCCTTTCCCATTCTTCTCAGGATCAATCCTGTGGCTTATCGTCTTCGACTGCCTCCTTCTCTAAATCGCATTCACCCTGTATTTCATTTGTCTCTCTTAAAACCTTTCTATCCTGATTCTCATCACAGACCAGTGCTCAGACACATTCCCTCACAGACACCCAATCAAGCAGAATTTGAGGTCTCCAACATTAGAGACTCTAGGTTCTACCGAGGAAGGTTGGAATACCTTTTGTCCTGGAAGGGTTACCCGGAGTCGGAGGACTCCTGGGAACCTGCTTCTCAGGTGCATGCTCCTCGCTTGCTTGCCAGGTTCCACCGCCTGCATCCGGGGAAACCTGGGGTGGTGCGGACTGAAAGGGGGCATACTGTCACCCGCAGACGTTCCGACTGGCGGTTTCTTCCGCGCTGGGTTTTGGGACAGAGGTACGGGAGGTACTAGTCCCTCCTTTGTGTCTGTTACTTTTTCCTCCTTGTAGCGCGGGGCCGCTGGGAGTATATCTACTCTCCCGGCCCAGCGGTCCCTGCGTTGCAACTTTCCTTTGGAAGCTCTCGCTCTTCCGGGTTTCTTTGCTCCTACCTCGCTCTGTCCAGGCTCCAGCCACTCGCGCCCTACAGCGAGTGTTCTTCTTACCTCCCTTCCCTCCAGTTTTCTCTGCTGCCGCCGTGCCTCGGCGGTTTCTGTTTTCTCTATTCTGGCGGCCCCATCCCCGCGGATAGGCGCCGCCCCTTTTCCCTGCGCTTTTCTTTTCTTTATTTATCTCTCTTCTCTCCTACGGTCCTGAACCCCCTTGCAAGCCTTGGCTGGTGGTAGTTCCGGCTCCCACGACAGGATTCCTCTGTTCCACTGCTGTGTTACCTTCAGTTACTCTTACGGATCCAGTCTACTGTTCTACTTTTCGGCTGGAACTACGTCAGACCAGAGGAGTCCAAGGGTTTTTTCCCCATTCGGGGTTTTTTTCCCCTATTTCGGCTTGGTTCCGGAAGGGAGGTCCTCGGACAGCTGTTCTCTCCAGCGGTCACGGTGGCCTCCCTCCGTGACAAGCAAGCTCATCGGAAAAAGGAGAAGGATTATCTATTCCGACGGCGTCTGCAGGACCCCGACAGCGATTCCGGCGGTTCAGGTGAGGAGAGTTCGACAGAAGGGGGAGAAAAGGGAGACCAGACACTTAAACTGTCACAACTTCAAATCAGTATCCTGACACAGTTTGGTCAGCTTATTCTACAATATTCTATTCTGATGATGCACGGTGCCTGCAGACTGAGGATGTAGTGGGTGGTGGAGATTATGTTGTACATTAAGGGCAATAAAGAGTTCCTTCATTACTTCATTCGAAAAGTGGGTCCCTTGATCAATGTTTTTACTGAAGGATATCCCAAACCTTGGCACAAAATCCCTTATCAACTCTTTGACTGCAGTAATTGCCTCTGCCCTCCAGCACTGTTATGGTGCCACCATGCCGGAGAAGGTATCTAGCACGAACCGAATGTACTGTAGGTTGTTGCAATGGGGCAAATGAAGAAAATCTATCTGTATGTTCACAAATGGACACCAGGCTGGTGGGTCTGCTCCTTGAAACAGATTTAATCACATTATTCTTGAGAAATATGACAACTTCTGCAGTAGTCTTGTGACACAATTGCAAAGTTGGGTGTGTTTCAATTCTTTTTTCATGTTGAAATCATCCCACTCTTGCCTACATGAGCTTGCCTTTGATATTTTCTGATCAAATGAGAAATATGTTCAGTGCAACCGAGCATCGCAGATTATCTATCCATAGAGAGGCCTCATGTAATTCCCACCATATTCATATCCAAATGAGGCAGCATTTTCTTGTGTCTGAGCGAGCTCCTCTAAAGTCCTAAAAGGGTGCTCTGAGGTCTTTCTTAAAGAAAGGATGTACTCAGCCCGAGAGTCAGCAAAACCTGCCAATTTTGTGGTGGAGTCCACAAAATCACTGCCGCAATTAACTTTCATATCTGATGGCTGGTGTACAGCACATTTCATTATTGGAATTGGTTTTTGGAGCATGATCGCATCCAGTAGTGCATTGATAATTTGACAGTTCTTTTTTGGCTAGGTCCAGCTGAAAAACACTCTTTGCCATCACAATTGTCTGTATCATGGGCTATGCAAATATCAGGAGTCGATCTGTATGTTGACAGACTGGTTTTCAGCCAGGTTACAAGCTCTTGGAAGGGCCACAAGCACAGCCACTTGTGCAGACATGACAGTAAGTGAATTACAATTCTCTATCACTTGTCCTAGGGTAGATATGGCATATACCACTACCATTTGGTTGTCCAGATCTTGATCAAATAATCCATTAACAAAATATATCAGATTTGCATTAGCGTAAGGAGTATCTGTCAAATCACTTCTTGGAGTTAAGAGAAAGTCAGCGATAGCAGCATAGTCATGGTGCTCTGTTGCATGCTGTTCACCATCCTGAGGAGTAGAAAGGATGGATGCTAGATTCAGCTCCGGGCATTGGTTTAAAAAAGTAATGTTTGAAGATTTTAACAGAATCTCATGCTTGTTAGCAAGGGAGATAAACATGCGTTTGGTTTTGACCATCAATGCTATTACAGAGTGCAACAGACACTTTCAGAGGTGATCTTATAGAATATTTTCACATTGTTGCGCCTTTATTGCAGTGACAGTCACTGCCGACAAGCGAGGCGGCATTCCCGTTGCTACAGGATCTAATTGTTTGCTAAAGTATGTTTTACGATGGATTTCGAAAATCAATCCTGTGGGAGAATTTTGGGAGGCCAGGCTATCATGGTGAACAGGGAGACACTGAGATTGTAGCCAAACTAAATCAAGGTAGGTAACAACTACCCCTACTGTTTCTGCCACCTGATATCCCGATGTTAATGGAGTCCATGGTGGGCATTGCTGCAATTACCGGCATTATTTGCCAGTGGGGGCCTGATTTACCAGCAGATCAGACAGGAGGTAGATCCATGGTTCCGACCGCCAAACTTGTGTTTCCTGGTATGGTAAAAATGCTGGTGCCGGAATTACTGGCAATTTTACCAGCATTTTTACCATACCAGTGAAACTGTAATGAGGCCCATAGTCTCTCAGTACTGATAGTGTTATGCACTGATATTATTATGGACTGATCAGTTTCTCTCATAAGGATAAGCAAAAGGGCAAGGGAAGTAAAGCAGAATGATTTGCTTACCTCCAAAAAGTGATAGAAGTCTGTGGGAGGAAAGAAGCAAAAAGAAAATATTTCTTAACAGTATGCAATTGATATCTCGAGCTGACCATGTGCAGGTGTCACAACAGCAAAAGCAAACGTATTTCTTTCATGACAATAAATTATGAATATTGTTTTGTAAATCGGGTAAACCTAAAACAGGTGCTATGGCTAATTTTAGTTTTGATACTTTTGAAGACTTCTAATCCTTCTGATGACCATTGTAAACGTTCTACAGTATTGGCCTTTGTATAGTGTTGTAGAGTTTTGCCATCTCTGCATATTCTAAAATCCATTGTCTACCATATCCTACGAACACCAAAAATGCTCTCATCTGTGTAACTATCTGAGGTTTGGGAATACTATACACTGCTTACTTTCCCGAAGAGGAGATAATTGTGCCCCATTACAGTATTGTGTCCTGTCCTAAAGAGTGCATCCTTTCCCTGTACATTTGTACTTTCTGGTTAGAAGCTTTGTGTTCTTTGTTAGTTAATGCTTGCAGCAACACTTGAGTGTCCCATTTAAATGCCTCATTTGAAGTGTTTGCTAATAACAAATAATTGTTGTACTGTACCAGCACTGATTTCCTTGGAAAAGGAATGCCATCTAAATTCCTTCCTAATCTGTTGAGAGAACAGAGTAGAGAATGTGATGTGAAATTCGGGTAGGCTAGTCCACATATACTAGATTCCTCTGGGCGAAAATGTGAGTAAGAACTGACAGGGTAATTCATAGAATTTCGCACAAAGCTGGCGCACGCGGCTGGCGCACAGTGTGCGCGTGTGAATGTCTGCGCCAGCCGCGTGCGCTAAATTCGATTTCCGCGCACACCGTATTCATGGATTTTACCCTCCAAAACCAGCCGCGGCGCAGAGTGGCGCAGCGACCCTGCAGCAGCACCAGTTACGCCCCGAAGAATGCCCTCGCGCAAGGAGAAGCCATCAAAATCCCCAATTCAGCGCAAAGGGCTGCGCTAACCCTGGACCAGTTTACAGGGCTGCCAAACAGCAAAGCCAAGCGGGGAACGTGTATTACTGGGGTGTGCGTGAAGTTTCACACGCGAAAGGGCCTGTGCGAGTGGGGTATGTGTATTCCTGGGGTTCGCGTGAAGTTTGACAAGCGAAAGGACCCTGTGCGAGCGGGGTACATGTATTATGGGGTTCGCGGGAAGTCTCACACGCCATTTCAGCAGGGTGCGTGTTTAACTGGGGTTCGCGGGAAGTTTTACACACGAAAGGTCCCTGTGCGAGTGGGGTACATGTATTATGGGGTTCGCGGGAAGTCTCATACGCGAAAGGGCCCTGTGCGAGTGGGGTACGTGTATTCCTGGGGTACGCGGGAAGTTTGACACACGAAAGGGCAACACCCGTGCGCGACACATCACAGACGTGCTTACGCGCATAGGGCCTTTGGTCCAATGAAATCGCGTACGTGTGCTGACCCGCTTACGCGCTAAGGGCCTTTCCTCGATTTACACGCTGACGTGCGCATTTTTCACATGCCAAATCACTCTGTATCAAGCTGGCCACGCAAAAACACACGGAAGACCACGCTCCTGCCCTGAAGGCCATTTTCCTGCCCCCCCAAAGCCCCGAGCACGCTCCCACCTGCCATCTGCTGCTGCCTGTCTGCTGCCCACGTGCCCTGCTATTTGGTGCCTGCACATCATCCATCTGCAGGGGTCCAGTTGCTGTGTCCACCCCTGCTGGAACAGAAGACTCCCGACTGGGATACCATTGCTCCACAGCCCAGCCCCAGGACCCAGTTGCCCACCCACTCCTGCCTCTGGGGTTGCCATGTCGGGCACATCTCCATCTGGCACCACTGGCATCCCCCAGTCAGAGAGGCAGAGGGCCAGCAGCTTCACTGCCACCGAAGTTGGTGTCCTGGTGGAGCATGTCCTGGGGCATTATGATGCCCTCTTCGGAACATCACGCGCCAACAAGGAAGGACGGGAGAGGATCTGGGACGACGTAGTGGTTGCCATCAACGCGGAGGGGCTGGCAACCCGCAACATCAAGCACGTCAAGAAGCGCTGGGATGACTTCAGGTCCAGGACCCTCCACAAGGCCCAGCGCCTCGCGGAGGGGGGCCGGGCATGCATGACTAACATCCAGATGAGGGTCCTGGATTGCGTAGGCCCATCGCTCCACGCCCAGATCCTTCGGCGGCAGACCCGTCCGGAGTTGAGCTGTAAGTGGCCAAGCATTGCTGTGTGAGACAGGGCATGTTGCAGTGTGCTGCTAGTCTGATGCTTGTCTGTATGTGTGACATAGGCCATGTATGGATATGTGTGTGCAGGGACATCATGGTCATGCATGTGAGACCAGTTATGTGTGAACTACATGGTTGGTGCATGTGTTTAAATGCAACATGGGGAGCTCTAGGCGGAATGCACACGTGAAAGCATGGATGTCTCTGTTCCTGGACATGAATGGGGGGTGAGGAATGTGTGCTGATGTCATGTACTTGTATGGTGCACGTGTGTGTGTGTGCTAGAGAAGTGTGTGTGTGACTTTGAGATGCCATGGCTGCATGTGACTTTGAAAGCAACATCTTGGTTTACAGGGGCCCTTCTACATGGATGTTGATGTTGATTGCAGGCGCCGGGACTGTTTCTGCATGTGTGTTGTGTACATTGACCCATGGGTTGTGGAAACAGGATGGAAGTGACATTTGACAGTGCCACTCATGTGTTATTGCTTCCTGTCTAGGGTATTTTGTACTGTACCCTGATGCTTGTGTTCTATGTCTCCCTCTATGCAGCGTCAAGTGAAGAAGAGGGCAGAGACGGCGCTGTGGAGCCAAGCGGCGGGGATGCCTCCACTGGGCGGCGACGCAAGGCCCAGCCACCCTCCCGGGAATTACCATCATCCAGGACCAAGAGGCTGGTGCTGCGCCTGCCACAACGGCTGTGGCGGAAGGGCCGGGTGTGCCCCCACAGGGGCTTCCAATGGCGTAAGACGGTGTAGAGACATCCAGGTTGCTGGTCTCCGCAAAGGAGGAGGAGCCCGCTACTGAGCCGCGCATGGGGCCTGGTGGGGGTAGTACCACTGGTGCAAGTGGTGCAGTCCAGGGCCAGGGGCAGGACTCCCCTGGACCCCCGAAATACACGTACCTTGCTGAAATCGCGTGTAAAACTTCCCGCGCACCCCTGAAATACACGTACCCTGCTGAAATTGCGTGTAAACCTTCCCGCGCACCCCTGAAATACACGTACCCTGCTGAAATCGCGTGTAAAACTTCCCACGTGTATTTCAGGGGTGCGCGGGAAGTTTTACACGCGATTTCAGCAGGGTATGTGTATTTCAGGGCGCGCAGGAAGTTTTACATGCGATTTCAGCAGGGTACGCTGGAAGTTTTACACACGTTTTCAGCAGGGTATGTGTATTTCAGGGGTGCACAGGAAGTTTGACACGCGATTTCAGCAGGGTACGTGTATTTCAGGGCACGCAGGAAGTTTTACATGCGATTTCAGCAGGGTACGTGTATTTCAGGGGTGCGCTGGAAGTTTTACACGCGATTTCAGCAGGGTACGTGTATTTCAGGGTTGCGTGGGAAGTTTTACACGCAATTTCAGCAAGGTACGTTTATTTCAGAGTTGTGCGGGAAGTTTTACACGCGATTTCAGCAGGGTACTTGTATTTCGGGGGTGCAGGGGAGTCCTACATGTGATTTGGCAGTGTGGGTCCTCCCAGGTGTTCCCTCTACACCCTCCACTGACCCTGCAGGCAGCCCACACCACAGGGGTCTACCCTGCACCCCTGGTCATGTCCCGCAGGCAGCCCATCCACCATGGGCATGCCCCCCAGCCAAGCCACATGTCACCTTGCACTACTGATCAACAGCGCATGACCCCCTACACCCCCACCACCCAGCAGTCAGGGGCACCTGCCAGCAGGCCCCCACTCATGACCCCCTGAACCTCTACCCCCCAGCAGTGCAGGGCACCTGCCAGCAGGCCCCTACTCATGTCCCACTCATGTCCCCTTGCACCCCCACCCCCAGCAGTCAGGGGCACCTGCCAGCAGGCCCCCACTCATGACCCCCTGCACCCCCACCCCCCAGCAGTGCAGGGCACCTGCCAGCAGGCCCCCACTCATGTCCCACTCATGTCCCCTTGCACCCCCACCCCCCAGCAGTCAGGGGCACCTGTCAGCAGGCCCCCACTCATGTCCCACTCATGTCCCCCAGCACCCCCACCCCAGCATCATTGACAGGCACCTGCCAGCAGCCCCCGACACATGTCCCCCAGCACCTCCACCCCCCATCATTGACAGGCACCTGCCAGCAGACCCCGACACATGTCCCCTAGCCCCCCAAACCCCCATCATTAACAGGCACCTGCCAGCAGGCCCCGACACATGTCCCCCAGCCAACACCTCATCACAATCCAGATCCCTGGCTCTTATGGCCACACAAATCCCACCCCACACCACCCCATTCCAAACACCCAACCAAGCTTTACATCCACTCCAAATTGAAATCACCATTACATGATAGATCACAAATAAGCAGTATGCGCATGAGTACAAGTCTGTCAGACCCACACAATGGCAACACATAACTGAGAAAACCCACATTATGACATGCATGAAACCAATGAGAGAAGACCACACATTGAAGTCAGAAACAAAAATGTATTCAAGTCAAAATGAAGGGAATTAAATAAAAACACCCAATAATGCCAATAATAATCAAAATGCAGCATGTCCCAAAAAATGATAAATAAATAAAATGAGAATCCAAATTAATCCAAATGAAAATGTGTCCAAAGTCACCGTCCAACAAAGCAAATCCAAAGTGAAAGAAAAGCGTAATAACCATTGCTCCATGGTGAAGAAAAATAAAGATGAAGGAGAAAAATCAACTGTAAAACTATGTACAAATAGCAAATCCAGGGTGCATGAGCCCAACGACATAAATGAAACCTACAATGAAACCTACCTAATTACTAACTATATACAAAAATGTGGGGCATAGTCCATGCACCACAAATGAAAGAAAAACAAAATGAAACTTAACACTAATGAACTATATACAATGGCGGCGGGCAAGTCCAATGGCTCACTTGTTGATGTCATGGGCCAGGGCATCATCGAACTCCTGTTCAATGTCCTAGGGGCGGGCCTGTTCTCTGGCCCTGAGGTCTCGCAGGGATAACGCCATGTCCACCTCCAACTCCCTGCGAATTCCCTCGAGGCACTCAGCCCGCCTCAGCGCCCTGTGCATGGAGTTCTCTGCCCTGACCATTGTGAGCCGTGCCTCCTCCACCCGCCGCCGCTCCGCACCTATCTGCTGGCCCAACCGCTGCCACACGGAAGACACTCCCATTACAGGGTCCTCCTGCCCTCAGGCCGATGCCTGCCCCTCTTATTTAGATGGCCCCGAGGCATGATGCCTCCCATGTTGAGCCTGCCGCTGCCTCTGACGCAACTGCCTCTGCCAGCACAACGGCATCCAGGCTGATGGAATACACTGACGCCGTCGTGCACGTGCCCTGCTCGATGATGCCAGCACATCCTCCATCTGCTGGGGTCCAGTTGCTGTGGTGTCCACCCCTGCTGGACCTCCGACTCCCGACTGTGGCAGGGATGGGATCCCCACCGAGCTGGCTGCGTTAGTCAGGGCAGGTCCACAGGGGGCCCTGATGGCATCTGTGCCGGAAGACGGCATGGAGAACGACTGGCGCATAGCCTCCACAGATGAGGAGAGGGCCGCCAGAGTGGCCGACACATGTACAAAACCCCGACCATGGACACTCCCAACTGGGCCACGTTGGCACGCTGCTCTTCGTGATGACGTGCGTGCTACCCCCGGGAAGCACACACGTCATCACGAATGTCAGGCGTGCGCAACGCGACACCAATCAGGACCTTCTCCATACGGCCAGGGCTCCCCTCGTCCGCAGGTAGTTGAGTGTCAGATGACATGGACATCCCCCCTACCTGCGGACGGGCCTGGGATGGGGCATCCCTGCTGGTGCATGGTGGTGCAGTCACAGGGTCAGGGACAGCGACATGCACAGGCCTCTCCGCGGTGACCTGTGCTGCTCCCTGCCCCTGGCCCTGGACTGCACCACTTGCACCGGTGGTACCACCCCCACCAGGCCCCATGTGCAGCTCAGTAGCGGCCTCCTCCTCTGTGGAAACCACCAACCTGGATGGCTCCACACCGTCTTCCGCCGTTGCAAGCCCCTGTGGGGGCTCACCGACCCCTTCCACTGCAGCCGTAGTGGCAGACGCAGCACCAGTCCCCTCACTCCCAGACAATGGTAAATTCTGGGAGGGTGACTGGGCCTTGCGTCGCCAGCCGTTGGGGGCAACCCCGCCGCTTTCCTCCACAGCGCCGTCTCCACCCTCTTCATCACTTGCCGCTGTGTAGAGGGAGACATAGAACACAAGCATCAGGGTACTGTACAATGGTCCCCTAGACAGGAAGCAATAGCAGATGAGTGGCACTGTCAAACATCACTTCCATCATGTCCCTCCACAACACATGGGTCAGTGCAGGAAAAACACATGCAGTAACAGGCATGGCGCATGCTATGAACATTGGTATACATGTCCAAGGGACTCTTCAAACATACAATGCTGGTTTGAATCTCACATGCATCATGGGTCATGCCGATCACATGCACACACTTCACCGTAGTTTCATCCATCTGGCCTAGTACACCCCAGACACAGTGGATGCAAGGATGAGTAGGCTGCATCAGTCAATCTGAACATTGTCACAGACATGTGTCATGCATCCATGGCATTTACAAGTCATAGACACGCAAGTCAGACACACAGACATGGACACCATACATGTCCATGACAGCAGCACCCATCTCTCACACCCCATCCATGTCCAATAACAGAGACAGGCATGCATTAATGTGTGCATTCCACATGCTGCTCCGCATGTTGCATTGTAACACATGCACCAACCATGTGGTTCACACATTACTGGTCTCACATGCATGACCATGATGTCCCTGCACACACACATATGTACATGGCCTATGTCACACATAAAGGCAAGTATCAGACAACCAGCACCCTGCAGCATGCCCTGTCTCACACAGCAATGCTTGGCCACTTACCGCTCAACTCCGGACGGGTCTGCCTCCGAAGGATCTGGGTGTGGAGCGCTGGGCCTACGTGTTCCAGGACCCTCATCTGGATGTTACTCATGCTGCCCCGGCCCCCCTCCACGAGGCGCCGGGCCTTTATGACGGTCCTGGACCTCAAGTCCTCCCAGCACTTCTTGACTTGCTTGATGTTGCGGGTTGCCACCCTCTCCGCGTTGATGGCAACCACAAAGTCGTCCCAGATCCTATCCCGTCCTTCCTTGTTGGCGCGTGATGTTCCGAAGAGGGCATCATATCATAATGCCCCAGGACATGCTCCACCAGGACACCAACTTCCTTCTGACTGAAGCTGGTGGCCCTCTGACCCTCTGGCTGGGGGTCGCCAATGGTCTCAGATGGTGTTTCCCCCGACATGGCGACCCCCGAGGCAGGCGTGGGTGGGCAACTGGGTCCTGGGGCTGGGCTGTGGAGCGATGGTATCCCAGTCGGGAGTCTTCTGTTCCAGCAGGGGTGGACACAGCAACTGGACCCCTGCAGATGGCTGATGTGCAGGCACCAAATAGGAGGGCACGTGGGCAGCAGGCAGTCAGGCAGCAGCAGATGGCAGGTGGGAGCGTGCTCGGGGCTCTGGGGGGCAGGAAAATGGCCTTCAGGGCAGGAGCGTGGTCTTCCGTGTGTTTTCGCGTGGCCAGCTTGATACAGAGTGATTTGGCACGTGAAAATCTTGCACGTCAGCGTGTAATTTTAGGAAAGGGCCTTAGCGCGTAAGCGCATCAGCACACGCACGCGATTCCATTGGACCAAAGGCCCTTAGCGCATAGGCACGTAGGTTACATTACGCGCGTGGGCGTTTCCCTCATAGCACGTGATGACAGAGCACACATGGAAAATCTGCTCGTCCGAGTTTCATCGCGTGTAATTGTATGAAAGCGCCCGCGTACACGCGTCTCTGATGTGTACATGTGGGTCGGTTTAAAAGCTGCGTGTAGGATGCAATTTCCTTATACGTGCTTTTCGTGGAGAGCGAGTGGGTGAAATCTGTACTTCTTGTCGGTTCACACGCGATTACTTCACAGCGTTTCTAGTTCGTACTCCCTGTTACCTCTGACAGCTCTTTTCTGATTTTTTGTTGGGCCTGTTTCCTCAAACAGAGTTCACTCCTCCTTTTGTCCTGTCTCCTCAGACAGCGTACAATTCTTTTGGCGGGGCTGTTGCCAACGCGCACACGCGTGTATTTTTCACATTCTTTTTCCAGGCAGACGGTGAGTTCTGCACGTACTTAGCAACTGTGCTTGCCCCGTGTGTCACGTTCCACTTCAGAGGTCATTGTAGACTGTGTGTATTACGCATACGCTTATTTTTGTGTTTCTGGGTGCCACAGCGTAGTGCGGGTTCATTTTTTCACGCACATGGTCTACGACGGGTTGCATGCATGTTTATTTTTGATTTTTGGCTGCCTGTGCGTTGCGTGACCCGTCATCTTCCTCCAGGGGTCACAGATAGCCTTGTTAGAGCACTTGGGTACGAATTCCATCTGGTATCCTACCCCTTCGACCCCCAATTGCCCGGGACAATAGTTTACTGCAACTCCCATTCGCCCAACAACATCAGTGCCATGGCTGGGAGGTGACCAAGCGGTAAAGGAGGCAAAGGTGGCCGACCCTCAAAAGGTGGGCGTGGTAGGGGACGTGGCCGGGATTTGCAGGGTGAACCTATGCCCCCATGTGTGGAGGAACAATCAGGGACACCCATGCCCCTCCCATGGTTGAGGGAAACGTGGCTGACACCATCCAAGCTCAGCCCCTGTTGGACCAGCCCATTGTGGCACCTGACCTGGCACAGGATGACTCCCTGGCTGACTTCCAGGTCAGCAAGGCTAGGCCACGTGTGGCGGTGCAAGTTGTTGTCACCAATCCACATGGATCTGGGGTAGCTATGTCATCTGCTGCCCCAAGTATGCAGGGTGGGGAGGCTGCAGGGGCAGCTGCAGCTCCATCCGCCCCAGCTCTGACTCTCCCAGCCATGACAGTGTCAGTCCCAGTCCATCAAACTGACATTCCCCCTGCCAACATTACCCTGCAACCAATGCCTGCATCAAGACCTATGGTCATTGTGCATTCCCACACTCCTACTACCCAGTCCACCGGTGATTCTGCCCCTACTGACCAGAGCGGCGTAAGCCACTCTGGCTCTGCTTCACCTTTAAAGAAGAGGAAGAAGGGTGCTCTGGCACGACAGGCTGAGACCCCAGACACGGCTACACACTCCGGTACCTCAAGGAAGCCTGGCTTCAATGATACGGAACTTGATGCACTTGTGGGCTATGTGTCGGCACATAGCCATGAAATGCTGGTGACTGCAGGGTGCAAGACCACACCTGGTCAACTTAAGGCACACTGGCAGACCATCGCCGACTGCATAAGTGCCCTTGGATTTGTGAGGCGCTCAGCTGATGATTGCTGCAAGCGGTGGAATGACCTGAAACGCAGAGCAAAGAACAAGCTGGCCTCAAATCATGCCGCTACTCTGGTGACTGGCGGTGGGTCTCCACAAGAGGACAACAAACTCACTGAACATGCGTCTGTTGCTGGGGCCTTCATAACAGAGGAACAGATCCAAGGTGTGGGAGGACTACCTGATAATGAAGCATTGTCCGGTGAGTGCCCATGCATGTGTGTGTAATGCATGTGTATGTTGTTTGGGTGACGGGTTCTGATTGAGTGCCAGGTGAGGGTGTGTGTGCCTGAGTGGTATGGGTCACCCATGTGCTTCACCCAAAACATTCAGCGGCCTTGGATTTGGGTGTGACAGTATCCCTTCTGCCCACATTAGTAATTTGGCTCAACATTACGGCAGTTGCCCTTGAAGTGGCATCTTGCAACAACATTGTTTGTATTTTTCAGTGTTCATTCAGGCTGATTGTTTGAATTCTCCCACTTTGGCTACGCATTCCTCAGCCCTATTGTCACATTTGTGACATGCTTCTATCATTGATGAACCCCACATTGGACCACATGTGTTACATTGCTAGATGAATGATTTGACCATTCAGGCTAATTGAGTATTGGCCTGATCACAGGAATTTTTGGGGCCTGTTTGAATGTGGAACATGATAGTTGTTTCCTGTCATGTTGAAGTGACAAACCATTGATGTGTACATCGGCCTGCAATCACTGTATTTTTGTACACTGGATGTGTTGCAGTGTGTGGCACATGCCTATTTTTTCACCCTATGTAGCATTTTTCATCTCACCATGTCCATCTCACATGGATGGCTGACAGTATTCATTCACTGACATATGGATGTACGTGTGGAATGTACCATGGCTATGGTACATGCCATCTGTGTGATGGCATGTGTCATGTATGTGTATTGGACATGCCACTCACAGCCCAATGTGTGATGGCAGTGCTACCCAGCATGCAGCAAATGTGTTGCTCTTCCATGTAGGTGTCATCAGTGTCTGCCTTTTGGGTCCCCTTCAAAATCAGTGACAGTGCATGCATGGGAGGGTTATAGTCATGTGGGACATGTGTAAATCATGTACTGGTTATGTAGCTTGTTAGGCCTATTTGTGTGCTATGGAGCTAATGCCAGTTTCCATTTTTTGTCTTTCATGTTTTTGCAGGGGATGACGCACTTGATACTGTTGAGGTTGAGGAGATGGTGCAGACCCAGGAGGAATCTCAGGCATACCGGGCACCAGTGGGGGACGTGGTGTGGTGGTGGGTGAGAACCCAATCTTGCTGCAGAACATTCTGTCGAGGGGTGCCTCTGGGTGCACCTCCCCAGACCTCTATTCAGGTGCTGATTCGGATGATGAGACCTATGTGGCGTCCCAGGTAAGTGTTTTTGGCAGGGATTCTGTTCTGTCCAACCCATCTGTACCAGGGGTAGAACCCTCTATGGGGATGTCAGTGTTGGTAAGTCCGCCTTTGGCGGTTACAGATGCAGGGTCACACTCCACAACATCTGATCCTGTTCCTGGGCCAGGAGATCACAGGGGGAATGCAGTCCTGCAGCCTCAGGCTGTGCCGGCACAGCAAGGCACAGATCACCTTGCCCCAAACAGGTGTGGTGCCCGCCGACGCGGTGGCCATACGCCACCAGGCAATACCGCATGAGAACAATCCATTTACGGTATGGCAACCCAAAAGGCAGCATCAGTTGAGATGATGGCTCAAGCAATGGGGAGGGTGGCCACTTCCATTGTCCCCCCTGATAGGCAGATGGAGCTACTACAGCAGGCAACAGACTCCATTTGCCAATCACACAGGGAGGACATGTTGGCGTCCAACAGGGACAGACGGGCGGCACTGGAGACTCTACGCCAATCGATATCAATAGAGTCCCAGGGCCACAGGGAAGCCCTGAGGGTAGAACTCCATCACCTCAGGAAGACTCTTGTTGACCTTGAGGTTTCCACTAACTTGAGGACAGAACAGCAGCTGGAGCGGCTAACACGTTCGCTCTCAGCTGAGATGCAGGCAACTCGGGAGGAGATCCGTGCATCACGTCAGGTGCTGCATGGGGATCTCCGCACTATAATCCACCAAAACGAGACCATCCACACCCGCATGCTTGCTGCCATGGAGGACCATACCAGGGCTTTGCGTAGGCTGCCTCCCATTGCACCACCACCTCCTGTGGCAGCACCACCTGCTGTGGCAGCAGCAGAGGGTGATGATAGCGACAGCAGCAGTTCTCTCACATTGGCATAGCGTGCAGGCCATGAGCCCATGGAGGTGTTTTTCTTTCCCAACATCCACACAGGTGGGTGTTGGTGCGCACCCTGTCCTCGGACCTCCTGGGTGGCCTGCCCCTCCCCTGGCCCCCACATGGCCATTTTTGATTTTTGATTTTTGTTCTTTTTTTTTTGCAGTGTGTTGCCTTGTGTGGCTGCCATGGGCATCCACTGTATTCCGGCTGGGCACATGCAGGCTTGTCCCAAATTTGGGTTAGATGCTTGGGTCTAACCCCTCCTGCTTCCCGTTTCCATGGGCTTGCAAAGGGTGTGCCCAAGTGACATTGACTTACACGGTGACGTAGGACTCCCATGAGCTGTGTGGGCAGTCTGTAGTCAATACTGTGTATACATTCCAAGTGGATATTGTTGTTGAATTGTACACTGCATGGTGTATTGCTATGTGCTTGTGCATCCATGTCTTTCGCCTAATTTGCAGGTTAATTCCTCATGTCTTCACAAGGCCGTCTACTTTGGAGATGGAGTTCATGTTGTTAGCAGTGCACTTGGACATTTACGTGGCAGCAGCACTGTATACTTGGAAGTGGCCGATGTGCTGGCATGATCAGGTTGTAAGACTACCACTACTTTAACTTAGTACTGTCATGTTTATGCTATGTTTGAGGTTGTGTAGCTGCATTGTATTGTTGGTAAGTATTTGGTCATGTGTGTTGTTAGTTCTACATTACTAGGAGCATATTGTGTGTGGGCAGTTTCCATTGAGGACACTGTACTTTGACACTTGTGTGATGTTTTGGGGATTGCTTTGTTTGCTCTCACATAGCATGACATGCCATGGTGTGTTGGGTGGCGGTGCTGCGGAGGGGTTGGATGACATGGCACTGTTGTCATGTTGTATTTTGCAAGGGGGTAATGATTGTTGCAGCATAGAAGTGTGTCTTTTGATGACACAACATTGGTGGTGTTTGTGTAGGTAGGGCACACAATGTAACACTTCCAGGTGACCAATCTCAGGCTGGTATGGTTGTGACAGTTGCCCTTATGTCATCATCATTGATTGTCAGCTGGTATGTGCCAGGGCTGTGTGCACTCCACAGGGGTGTGATTTTAGGTGAAGTAATTAGCCACCAGCTGCGTACGGGCTGCCTCACCCTGTGCCCTTTCCCCTCCCATGCGCTGCGGGCGTGCATGTGGTTGGGGATGTGGGGGCACCACCATGTCCACGGGCAGGCCCCGGCATGTTGCAATGTTGTCCAGGACACATGCTGCCACTATGATCCTGCACACTACTGGGGGAGCGTATAACAGCTGCCCGCCAGAACGGTCAAGGGAGCGAAAGCGTGACTTGAGCACTCCGAATGTGCGCTCCACTATGCCCCGGGTTGCAATGTGGGCTGTGTTGTATCTTACCTCGGGTGGTGTGGTGGGGTTCCGAATTGGCGTCATCATGTGGGTGCTCAGAGGGTAGGCACTGTCCCCTGGGGAGGTGGTGATGGGTATCATTAGTGGGGTTATGACATTACTCAGTATCTGACATGCATGCATGTGCTGTAGCATTTATACTCACCAAGCAGCCATATATCGCCATGCCGCCCAGTTTCTAGGTCCTGGTTTAGGGTTGACATTCTGTAAATAAAACTGTCGTGGGTGGACCCTGGATAGTTGGCATATACTGAGGTGATTATTCCCTGGGCATCACATACTACCTGGACGTTGATGGAATGCCAGTGCTTGCGGTTTCTGTAGATGTGCTCTGATGCCCTGGGGGGACGTAGAGCCGCATGGGTGCAGTCAATGGCACCTAGCACTTTGGGGAAGTGTGCCACCCCGTAAAAATCCTGGTCGACAGTCTGCCTTTCTGCAGGTGTTCTGGGCAGGTATATGTGCCTGCGGACTGATGGGCGTGCAGTCATGATGGCCAAGACCTGGTGTAGGCAGCATGACTGCGTGGCCTGTGACACCCCCCCACTATAGCAGTTGTCCGTTGAAATGATCCAGTGGCCAAGAAGTGCAGTACATTGAGGACCTTATGCAGGGGGCAGAGTGCTTGGGAGCACAGGGTGGGTGATGTGAGGTCATCCTCCCACTCACTGACCAGGTCGAGTATTATGTGAGGTGGAAACCTGTACCTCCCATACACCTGGTCATCAGGCATCCCAAAAAGGCTGTTTCTGGGTGTAAAAATTCTGGGCCTGACTATCCTCGTCCTGCGGTATCCCACAACCACTGCTGCTAGGAACGGTATATTCATCCTGGCGTCTGTGCTTGTTTGTTGTTTGCGTGCACTTTTATGCTGCGCGGTTCCACGTACGCCTGCTTCCTGCTGGCATACGTGTTTCCGGATTAGCGCGTCTTTTTTCGCGCACGTGTTAGCCCTGTTCGATTCCATGAATACGTGTTTTGAACGTGCGTGTGGGCGTTCTGCACACTTGCCTCCTGTACTTCCCCCGTGATGCCCACATTTTCATGAGTTGTTCCCCATTCCACGTGTCACGCCCCCTGTTCCTCCTACTTTTGTTGTGTGCGCCGCGCTATGTGCGATTTCGCTGTGCGCTTAGCGCACGCTGTTTGGAAACGTGTGCACCAGCGTGCGCCATGCAGAATTTTGGCGCACATCCTGGAATTTCCTCACCACGCACTTCCATGAATCATTGTGCGCGGGTTTCGCTGCGATTTTCGCACTGGCACTGCGATTCGCACGCTTTCTCAGGCTTGCCCTGAAAATTTCAGCGCACATTAATTCCATGAATCGGCCTCTGAATGTCCTTGTGTATGGGTACAGAGAAGAAAGCAGGATTCAGATGCACTACTGTGAAATGGATGGATGAAGATCTTTGCAGGACAGAATGTTTGCTCTATTTGTTACAACTGGAAAAGA
Organism: Ambystoma mexicanum; assembly: GCF_040938575.1. Lineage (NCBI taxonomy): Eukaryota > Metazoa > Chordata > Amphibia > Caudata > Ambystomatidae > Ambystoma > Ambystoma mexicanum. Next base: position 1,196,962,938 of record NC_090921.1, on the reverse strand, counting down.
TGGGATGATGACAGAATTCCCTGCCCTCAGGTCTTTGACAAACCTGTAAGTGTTCCATCCTGGCTTCTTGATTGGGAAAATGTAGTGAACAGAGAGTGTGTCAACGGAAACAAAATTCAAGTTAAAGTGGTGACCGGCAATGGGTTGGGGAGAAAGGGGGCCCCCGAAATTCGGAATCACAGATCAGGCCATATAAACCAAACAATAATTGAAAAACATGAGTATTTTATTTAAATTCCATTTGTTTAAAGCATACATATTAAATTTTAAATTTTGTTACGAGCTCATCTCTAGATAGCAGCATATTGTTGTAGAATAAAGTGCATAGTGAAACAAAGTGCCAATATAAAACCAGACTGAAAATTCAGTCAGTATTAACTTCATGTTGCCAAGCTGTCTGAACCTCAAGTCGGCTGAAGAGGGTCACCCGGCTGGTGGTCAGAGGCTATGGCCGCATTTAACAATGTAGAGAAAACCCCAAAAATATATGGACAAGGCAATAGTAGTTCCTAATTAGAAAAAGGGGTGCCATATTGATTGGGAAAATCAGAGAGTTGCCAGAACTAGAGGTGAGTACAATACAACTTTGCTTTAGGAGAGACTTTATAGCAAGGGTTAATCCCATCTCAGCTTCTGTTTACTGTGGAAATTATGAAATATAAGGTGACCTCTTGGAAGGGTCAATTCTATTTTTTACTGTCTCAGCATTGTAGTTATATCCTTCTTCATTATCATGACTAGACCACAAAGATTCTGGAGCTACATCGATCAATTATTGTGAATCTGGAGATCAATCCCCTTTTCCAAGTGACACTGGCTTTTCTGGCAAAATCTGATGAGTTTCCTGGACAGTTCAGTATTCTTACTGGGAACACTCAAACATACAATAGATATCTCAATTTAGCTTACATAACAATTCTCTCCCTATAAGGTTGCCTGCAGCTGGGGGGCTAAACGGAAATGCATGTGTGCCACTAATGGGACCCAAAGTAGAAACACTTGTGTACAGGCGTGTTATAAATGCCACATCATTTCATATCATAGATGTTTTTGTAACCTGATGTACCACTGAAGTGTTAGATATGACTATTGCTTTCACAGTATCTGGGGATAATGGCACATCGGAACAGCACTCTGATCGATTGTGGATTTATTGGCACATGTATCTGTCAGGGAATGGATTGCCCATCAACAGCACAATAAATGTATGGACCCTCTTGATCCATCAATATCAGGGGCGGACAGTGAAGTTCCCTCTCAGGCTTATTAAAAATGTATCTTGGTCAATCTGAGGCGGTAGCAAGTTGTTAGGAATACACTTTTGGAAAGAGAAATGTGACCCAAAAACCAAGAGGCAAAAATACTCCAAAGGCTAAATAACCACAGCACCGATTTGCAAGGGAAAACAAGGTTTAGTACACGCAAAAAGCTCTAAGACTATCCCGTATAACTGAACTGACACAGAGTTCGCCACACCATGTGAGGTAACAAGGTATAGTTGTGAAACCACAAATTAGCACACATATGTTACAATGTTTTCCCACCACCCTCATTGGCTACCACCTATAGAACACAATAAAACCCCCCTGCAGTTCCTGGGCTGATTGGCCACACATTATCCGAACTCCTTTCACATCTCGACATGGGTTGTTACATCGTCACTGTTGAATCCAGGTACAGGATTGACTAAAGAGCATATTGATTGAATAATACATTATGACCATCACATGATGTGCACCCCTCTGACCAGGGCACATTCACAGGAAGGCTGGCGAGGCCAACTCTGCTTTGATAGACAATACGCCTTCTCATTACACCAGACATCAAGGCACACACTCACTGCACCCCGGTCCTTTTACTGAATTTACTGGCATCAGTTCTGCTCCTCGTGTCCAAAATCACAGAATGTTCCAGACATGGCTCCCCCTTATCTCCTTCAACCTCCAGGTGCCCAATAATGATGTGCCTAAGGCTCCACTCTTGAGTCTTAATTTCAGACATTTGTTTGCAATAGTTGAGAAACAATGTGTAATTCAAATGGGGTGACTGCTCCTCGAATAAGGGTGGTAGTGCTATAAATATTTGCTTGACTTGCTGGCATCCCCAAACCTTTGTGCCCTGTTCTTATACTTTGGTCCTTCAAAGGCCTCATCCTTACTTTTCTTCCCCACATCTAACATTCCTTTCCGGTGTCTTTGATCCATGCAACTGGATGCAATTAACTGAGTGTGTGAGTGAGCATGTTCCTGGGCTCACATATGATAACACAGCTCGCCAGGTAAGTAGTGGATTATTTAAAAGTATTGCACTGCTATTTATGGGACCCATGTGGCAAATGTTTAGTCCTTTGGTGTGGTGTGGTGGTGCGGTGGTGGTGTGGTGGTGCACAGTCAAACATAGGAACCTCCTCCCACGTCCTCAGAGCCCTGCATCATGGAGCAGATGGTGATATCTGACACACATGTTCATCCTTGCGCACTCACCAAAGGTTAGGCAAGATCACATCTGACACTGTTTGCCTTTTCTAATTGTCTCTGTAGATGTCATTTTAGTTTAAATCAAAACCAGCCAACAGATTGTTTTGTAACTAAACACATCATAGAAAGTAAGGTGCTGGCCATTAGTCAAAAACCCAAAATTACATGAAGTTATCACAGATTGTTTACAATTTTGACAAACAGATCCTTCCCCACTACCTCTGTGCCTTGCATCAAGAGCAGATGGAGATTCTAGCTCATGACTTGCTGCAAAACTTCATTATCCCTTAAATCTGCCTCCCACCTTTTTCTTGATATGGCATACCTCCTCATAGATCTACTCTGCTGTCCCTTGTCTGCTCAATGGCAGCCTCGATAAAGAATCTACCACCCTATTCTTCACACCAGGCACATACTTGACCACAAAATCATAATCCTGGTGTTTAATGCTTAGCCCTACTAACCTCAGCATCGCCCTGCACATCCCTTTTACCAACAGCAAATATACCTATGGCTTGTGGTCTGTACAAATCATGAATGTGTTTCCCTTGACAAACTTTTGAAAATAGTTAACACCCAACACGCATGCCAATAATTCTCTTTCTATCTGTTTTCTGGCTCAGCGCTTCCGTATTTCTGTCCACGGCTCTCTCTATCTGTTTTTTTTTTTTTTCGGCTAAGAGTTTTCTTATTTGTCTCCACAGCACTCATCGCTTGGAAACATCTGCTCTCCCTTGGCCGTTGCAAGGCAGGAAAACAGCTGGTGTGACAAGGCTCTTTCGCACTGACACCCCACTTGAAAGACACGATGGGTGGCCGCTGGTAACAGGTCCATGCCGCTGGTGTTCCTTGTTGTCAAATTGTGGTTCCCCCACTCCAAAGAGGGACCAAGTACACGGCGTGTATGTGAGAACAGCACCTTTATTTATTTAACACCTGCAGTTTTCAGTGCTCCCTCTTGCCTCTCCATCAACCCCTCACCAACCATCCATTCTATTCGCACTGTACATTCCATCCTCTACATTATCCCATACATCACGTTCACTAATGTTACATGAATGTCGCACAGACACTGAAGACACTACAGTAACTCATTGTGGAGGATAAAACCGCTCTTTTTAGCCAAGTGATAGCAGAGTTAGCCAATACAAATTGACACAAACTCAAAGACATCTAGAAACAAATGGCAATGCAAGGTAGGGTGAAGATGGTAAATTGGATGCCATCTTCTAGTTCAATAGTTTTGTCACACAGTAGAAAAATTAATGAATGTGGGCGATATTCTAGTCTCATGACCAAAGACTGCTCAAACATGGAGTCTCCCACTCTCCAGTGATACCAGGATGGCTCGGACTCTCAATGTCGGCATGTAAGTCACGTAAAGAGGTAAGCAGAGTGAAGTGCTTGCATGTTAAAGTTTTGGGTTTCCCTATTTGATTTCTCAGATGCTGATGGTGTCTGGGTCATTACTGAGTGTGTGAATGAGAATGTTCCTGGGCTCACATATGATAACACAGCTCACCAGGTCAGTAGCGGATCATTTAAAAGTATTGCGCTGCTATTTATGGGACCCATGTGGCAAATGTTTAGTCTTTTGGTGTGGTGTGGTGTGGTGGTGCGGTGGTGGTGTGGTGGTGCACAGTCCAACATAGGAACCTCCTCCCACGTCCTCAGAGCCTGCACCATGGAGCAGATGGTGATATTTGACAAACATGTTCATCCTTGCGCACTCACCAAAGGTTAGGCAAGATCACATCTGACACTGTTTGCCTTTTCTAATTGTCTCTGTAGATGTCATTTTAGTTTAAATCAAAACCAGCCAACACATTGTTTTGTAACTAAACACATCATAGAAAGTAAGGTGCTTGCCATGAGTCAAAAACCCAAAATTACATGAAGTTATCACAGATTGTTTACAATTTTGACAAACAGATTCTCCCCCACTACCTCTGTGCCTTGCATCAAGAGCAGATGGGGATTCTAGCTCCCATGGTCACCCTTCCACACACCCCAAAGGTTAGGCAGTGAGACACCTGACAGATTCTCCTTTCTACTTGTGCATATAAATTAGGTACCATTTTAAGCCAACAAACAAAACATTCAATTGTGTTCTAACTAAAAGCATCATAGCATGCACAAGTTTCTCGGTGCAGTAAAAAAGTGGTGGTAATTTTATTACCTCCAGTATTTTTAGCAGTTTAATGGAATTAATGTATTTTGTATTGCACTGTCAAATTCACAGTTTATAGGTAAAGTGAATAATTCACCTCCAGCAAAATGGAGGTAACCCCTTCACTTTACCTCCGAAAATTGGTGGCTTTAACATGCTCATTGTAAGAATCCTAAAAATCCCTATGAAGTCCTATGGACTCCAAAAATTGGAATTTACACTACAAAACAGTAGTGAAAGTGCAAGTTCAGCACGATTAAGAGGCGCAAACCTACCAGCTGCGAGAGTAGCGCTTGATCTGGGAGAGGCTGTCCAAATAATCTCTTGCCTATTTTGACTAGGCTAAAGAATGTCTCAAAATAACAGTGTCTCACGTGTAAGAAACTAAAACTATATAATAAAGATGGACCCCAAGTAAGTATAATAGAATGTAACATTAGGTTGAGGCGTGATAAAAAGGCCTCAAGGCATGCTTTTTCTAAAACGTGCGTTCAGTTTATTAATCGTTTAGTAGGCGCAGCGGCTTGTAATACACTGTAGGTGTCACGATCCTAGGATAGCATGGTAAGAAGCAAAAACAATGTTTGTTACTTTTGAGGTCATAATGGGAGCTCATGAGTCTCATTGAAAGGCAATGAATGCACAATTGTTTTAGTTAATTTACAAAGCCATGTTTACTGGCTGTTTCAAAAAGCCCACAGTGGTTTCAGCGTGTCCATCCAATGCATTTCTGCCTGGGAAGAAGTCAAAGAGTTCCTGGTGTGTTACTTTAATGTGATAACTTGATCTTACTTCACATCTCCGAATGGTGTCATGGTAGAATGCGTTCTCATGAGAGGAAAGATCAGATGACTGGGACAGATGAATAAAGTTCCGCTGGTCATCTGAAATGTTTCAATGGTTTGGCATACAAAGTGGGAAAGGAGGATTGTATTGTGACATCACATGGGCTAGCCAGCGGTGGTGTGGTATGTTTTGTTGAAACCAATCACAACACAGCAATATATACTTTTTCATAACAGTTGATATGTGTTTACCAATCAGCATTGTGCAGAAAGACTTTTTGTTTTGCAAAATCACTAATGCTAATTAGTTTAGGTTGTCATAATAACCTTTGATTTAGGGGTTTTACTTCGACAGTGCTTTTTCATACAGTTCTGTGCTGTGCACTGTTTGAAATTGCTGTTTCTTGGCCGTGGATAAAGCAGTGTTCCTTCTTGCTCGGCCTACATTCCTTTTTCGACTACTTTTGTCATTTTAAAGACCAAGCCATGCAGTGACCCCCTGGATATTATCACTTGTAATCTTGTGGTAAGACAACAGATCGAATGGTGGTAATGGTAAACTAGTTTGGCAATAAATCAGTGGATGTAAATTCCAAATTACCACCAAACTCATAATGAAATGTAATAAACACATGGTTTTAGCTTTTAAAGAAAAAATCACAGTTGCCTTTCCTATTATTTAAAAGTGAATATATTTTAAATGTTGTTAGGATAATTTTGTTTGTTATTTAAAGCAAGTGAAGTTATGTACTACTGTATTCTGCTGAGAAAACATTTACCGGCAGATTTAAAGTTGGGTATTGGTTTTGAATTAACTGTATTGGTCTTAAATGCACTATGTCAATTCAAACCTGCATTGTTTCTTCTATTTATTTAGACAGACGGAACCACACAAACTCTATTGTTTTTTTGTCTTTATTTTATTGTGATCTTTGATTTGCCATCTGTGTTTTAGGTCAACTTCCCTGGTGTTGTGAGAGAGGAAACACCCTTGACTATATATTATCTATGTTCAAAACCACCTGTATGTGTTTTTGTTGCAGAGGATGGAAGTGGGATTGCTGTGCATTGAAGCCATTTTACTGGGGTGGCCCATGTCTCTAAAAGTTGTGTGATATTGTTTTGGTAGCCAGTAGGTACGAACATGTCTTCACAGAAAAAGCACATTCCTAAATAGAAATTTGTGCACAAGACCACTGTGATGAAATTGTAATGCTCTGCACAAGTGGAGGGATGAGAAGTGGCAAATCCACCCAACTAGCTCCAGTGAACTAGCAATGATCGCAATCTTTAAGGTAAAACGGACACAGCCCAAAGGGTATACCTTCTTCCTCTTCTGTGTTAATGTGGGCCAAGGGAAAGTTATGCTCTCCAGAAGAGATGTAAGGTGATAACAGTAGCAACCGGGACAGCAATGGTACAAAGAGTCCAAAATAACATGATGTACAATGAAGGGTCTATAAACATATATATACTTTAATCAATCAAAATACAATAAACTAAATAGAACCACTAACAAAAACCTACCCCCGTGGATATAACACAGACAATGCAGAAATGATATTGAAGACAGCTCTGAGAACTTGAGCCAGGGTGATCAGGCAAGCAATTTAAGCAATGTCACTGATTAAATGATCTTTTTTTATACATTTTGAATTTTTTTTACTTTATTTGATTCAATTGATTAACAATTTTATTTACAAAAAAACAGAAAAGAGACAATCCCTAATTGTTCTCTTGATAGATAGTCTTTGTTTCCGATCAGTGTCTTTTAAGAAAAGGACTGAAAGTCACTGTTGTCCATCAAAGTGTACCTGAGGAATAGAGACTCTTATCCGTAACTTAGACTTGGTCTTGGGTGGTTTTGACAGCATTGATCTGGGCTGCTCTACACTTTCCTTGTGGTCAAATTGAGTGTGAGATGCATCAAGCTGTGTTGATCCAGGTGGAAAATTTGCTTCGACATGGGGTTCTGTGTCGTTCAAGTTGGTGTTCGATGCAATGCAAACCAAAGGGTCTATCAGGATCAGATTGGCAGTCACGTTGGTTCAAGGTCAAGTTAACACTGGTTCAAGTTGACACATGACATCATCACTTCCAGCAGTACAGGTCAGTGTTCAAGTCGGGTTGAGGTGAGATCCTGTTGGTTTGAAGCAGTGCTCAAACAAATGTCAAGTTGAAAGCTTCCACAGCAGTGATCTAGTGTTTGAGTCAAAAAGTTGATGAGTGATGTTGGTGCAAGGCAGCGTTGTGTCAGTTCAAAGATGCAACAGAGCAGTTTGAAGTCATGAAGTGCCAAAAGCAGCACTCCATGTCCTGGAACGGCTCGAAGGCTGTACCGTTGAAGCAGTTTTAAGGTGGCTTTAAGGACCAAAGCAGGATTCCAGGATGCTTTGGACTTCTTGTTTTCCTGTGAGATGCAATCCTAGCGCAGGAAGACATGGCGAGTCCTGCTGGCTCTTTGCTCCCGGTCCAAGGAATTTGGCTGGCAGCTACAGGGGCTTCTTGACCACCATTGAGAAGCCTGGTTCCAATACAGATGGTAGAAGCAGGCCTTGGCCCACAACCTTTCACCCCAATGTTCCATGGGAATACTTAGAGAGCAGAGCTTTCCTTTGTCTTGGATGTGTCCTATCTTCAGCTCTGTTCTACAGGACTCTGGAATGAACTGCACTGCCAACAGGAATCCAAAGGTGTATCCTTGGTGTCCAAAGATAAATAATAAAAGGAGTTGATTAAAAGTCAAATAATTACTGGAGATTAGACAGCCGCAAGTCTGATGTAAGGAGACAAATCCCTGTTGCTGTAACAAGTCACCTTGCCTTTCTGCATCATTCCCAGAGTGCTTGTCCTGTAGAAAATGGAGGGGATAGGAAAAAGACCCTTCAACAGAAAACCAAGCTGGTGTAACCCCTTCCCAGGTCTCCATTATCCACTCATGCTTCCTTTAGCTCTGCCACCTTTCTAAGCCTCCTGATTTCAAAGTTCCTTTGTTATGCAGCTGCCAGATGTGGGCCAGATATTTTTATGGGAGTGCTCCTTTGGAACAGGGTTCCTGAGAGACCTCCTAGTGAGAGTTCTTCTGTCCTGAGGGGAATCAATGGAAGGCACACCATATCTATTGACTTACTGGGAGCAGTGGTTATAGCCAGGCTTACCATGAATGATATCAAATTGATTTGGCTTTAGTAAGTGTGTGCTAACAAGAGCCAACACACCATAACCTGGAATGGAATATTTTAAAGATTACACTTCCAACAGACTTATAAAACAACTACCATTACATACCAGATCAGTATTGCAGAAGTAAAAATGCCTCCTGTGCCTGCATTCCTGACAGCTGCTCAGTTACAGCACCTGTCAGAAATGAGCATGTGTGCATTGAAACAGTCCTAAAGTGCAGGTGCTGAAGTTGCCATGTGACTGGTACAGCAAGAGCACATGTATGCACTGTGAAGGCATCATGAAGTACGACACCCACAACAGATTCAAAGTTGAAACAAAAGTAATTTATTAACTCCAATGTCAGGATGGTAGGAAGCCTAACTTTCCCTATGCTAAGGTGGGATTTCCCTATCAGAACAAAACTAAGGAAAGTCTGAGTCAAAGAGTTTAATTTAAAAGGCTGTCTGTGTCCAAAACCTATTCATGTCCTCAAAACTAAAGCTAACCAATGTGTATGGATGTCAATACTAAAAGAAATAGTGCTTAACTCACGGTTTTGAGCTTCTTCCAGTTCTTGGCTTTCTTTCAGCTCCCCTTCCCCAAGTGTGAGAAAGTTCCACAAAAGTCTCAAGATCACCTTTCTCCAGTTCAAGGTAATACAGTTCCAATCAATCCTTGGGGCTCCCTTCCCCAAGCTCCAAGCAACACAGTTCAATCTTCGGGGTTCCCTTCCCCAAGTTCCAGTTAACACAGTTCAAAAGAAAAGTGTCTTGAGGCTTTGTTCTCAAGATGACACGTGCAGTTCTTCAAGTCTCAGGGTTAACTTTCCCAAGACTTTAACTCCACCACTTGTACTTGATTCAGTCTTTTCAAAAGAAATGTAACACAACTTTGGTTTTCAACATCCAGGGCTCACTGGTCTGGGCGCAGTTGTCAGACCACACGGTCCACTCATCAAGGGTCACGCAACCAGGATCCCTAGGTTCATTAGCCTACTCAGGTAAATCAGTATTTGCCCCTGTGTACCAAGTCACCTTCAATTAGTTCATTTGTGTTGGCCTACAGGCTTTATGTGCAGTTGTACACTCTTCCCTCTTCTCCTTATTAGCCTCTTGCCACTGCCATCACATGTCACACATCTCTTGCCAGCCTTTCGCCTTGCTGCATTTCGTTCAATAAAAAAAGTTCACTTTCGAGGGGTTTGTTCATACGCCACCTTTCTGTGGCATTCTTTACACTTTATTTTATTTGTGTATTTATAATGCACCGGCAGCCCGCTTGCATTGGGGCACAGACATGGACACAATTAAACGTAACAATTAAAACGAGACAAGCAGAGCTAGAAAATGTAAAAGGGTACAAGGATTAATCATTTGAAAAGGAAGGTTTTCAGAGCTTTCCTGAAGATTTTTAAATCCGGTTCAATCCTGAGAGCAAGGGGTAAAGCATTCCAGAAGCAAGCCACTTTTGCGGAAAAGGATCTACCGAGGCCCATGGTACGTTTTGCCATGGGAGCCTGTATCAGCTGGAAGAGAGAAGGGATCTTGTGGGTTGGCATAATGTGGACAGAGATTTAAGATATTCTGGTATAATGCCGAAAAGGCAACAGTGGACCATGGTGCCCATTTTGAAATCGATCCATTCCCGGATGGGTAACAAGTCCAGTTTTTGCCTTTGGTCTGAAATGTGTGTTCTTCCATGGGTATTGGTCACAATTCGAATCACATCATTTTGGATCACCTGAGATCTCTTAAGGTTGGTTAGAGAAGCTCAGCTAAGTAGGGATTTACAGTAGTCTAATCTGGTCAGAATGGTGGCTCATGTGATTGTGATGCAGTTTCTCTCAGAGATAAAGGGGCTGATGTTCTTGAGGAGGCACGTAGATAGTAATTACATGTATGATTCACATAGGTTATGTGGGCATCTGCATTTAGAGAGGCCTCCGACTGAACCCCTAAGGTTTTAACTTTCAGTTGGGTTTTACTTACGTTGGACCTCATTCCGAGTCCGGCGGTAGCTGTGCTGGAAAAACCGGCAGGCTACCGCCAGACCTGGAATGATCTACTGGCTCCAGACTTGCCGGATTTACCGGGGCATTACAGCCCCAGTGGTCTGGTAATTCCAGAGGCGGAATAACGTTACTCCCCATTCCCATCGAGTCCCATTGAACTCCATGGGGATGGGGACCATGGAAACACCGGCACCGTAAATAACAGGGCCAGTGTTTCCATTTCCGTCTGCTGGCGGGTGGCGTTACTATCACCAGGTCAGACCTGGCGGGAGTAACACCACCCCCCTGCAGAACTCGTAGTTAGCCGGTCCGGAAGCAGTGCCGGTACGGTTTTACCAGCACTGTTAAATCCAGACCGGCTATCTTGTAATGAGGCCCATTGTCTTTCATTGGGAAGCTACTGTAGTCTGTGCTCAGTTTGTCCCGGGCCTGTTTGGATCCATAGATCATTAGCTCTGTCTTTCTGCCATTCAGGCACAGCCAGTTCTCGGACATCCAGCTATCAATGTGAACATATATATTAGACAAGGTTTTGGAGTCTTTGACATCAATCCTTGTAAGTTCCAGGACGATTTGGGTGTCAGCGTAATCTGTAAAAATTACACCCAGCTTGTCAACGATGTATATGTTGAAAAGCACCAGGGAGATAGATGCGCCCTCTCGCACTCCACAATGGATAAGAGCAGAGGAAGAAAATGCAGATCCTCACTGTATTCTGGATTCACAATTTGAAAGAAAGGAATGGAGCCAGTCCACAGCTTCCTTGGAACAATGGCCTGGGTCTTTTAGGCAGATAAGAAGGTCTGCATGGTCAATGAGATTGAAAGCCGCAGAGAGATCCAATAAGATCAACATCCCAACCTTCCCTCTGCCCGTGATCTCCAGCATTTGAATCTGAAGGTCAACGAGGCCAGTCTCAGTGCTGAATGAAGGTTGAATACTAGATTGTCGATTGTGTAGAATGCAATTGGACCCCACAAAAGATTGTAGTTGGGTGGTGGCAATTTTGTCAAGAATTTTAAGAAGAAATTGGCAATTGGTAATGGGTCTCAGGTTGCAAGGTTCTCTGGGGTCAATGTTAGGTTTTTTGGGATGGGAGTGACTGTAACTTTTTTGATGACATTAGATACATAGTTTTCCCTAAAAGAAGCATTTACTAGATATGTCAAGAAAGGAGCGAGTAGGTCCTTGTGTTCCAAAATCAATGTTGGTGGAAGGAGATTGTAAGGACACGAAGTAGTGCACATGGAAGACAGCATAATGGACATATCTTGGATAGAAATGTTTCCTTTTCCATAGTTTGTTATCACATGGGTACTTTGGCTGTCCTCTGATATTTGCTTTGCCCATATAGTTTTATTCCATTCACTATTTAATATGCTTAACTTCAAGGTTTCAATTAATGTGGTGTTCATTATACATTCAATATATTTGATTTGATGTTTCCATTTAATTCAGTATTCAATATGCATTAGTTGTGCAAGATTCCATTCAGTTCGGTATTCAATGTGCATTTGTTATGCTTAATTTCAAGTTTTCATTCACTTTGGTATTCAATGGACATTCGTTATGCTTAATTTTAAGGACTGTTACTTATATTGGATCCGATGGGAGCACTCCATTGTTCGAGTAGCTATCCACGACACTCAGTGGGTCTCTCCATCCCCTTCTGGCGGATCCCGTGGCCTTCTCTCTGTTTCTGAAGCCGGTGGGCCAACCTTTGCGAGCTCCACTCACTTGCTAGGTGTTGTCGTGCCCACACTGGCAATTCAAATGCTGCTCTCATGATGCGGACCGTGTCCTCTCTTTTGCCTGCTCACTCATAGCTCCTGCTGCCCTCTCTGTAATATGGAGTCTCCCACACCTGTGGCAACTGCATCGTCTGCTTGCTTTGGGCCCCAAAAGCCCTCTGGGATATCTGCCAGCATCCAGACTCCTTCTCCGGTGCCACCATGGCTGCCTCCTCATAAAAAGGGTTGCATGCTGGTCTCCCCCCACATAGGCCTCTCTGCTGATGTATGGTCCTCTGTTTAAACAGCTGCAACCCCTTGACAGATTGCAGTTATGAATCCTTAATTAGGCTTGCCTGACTATAATTTAAAGGACATGCCTGACCCTCAAAGCACTCTGCAGACATCTTCCTTGTCCCAGCACTAGAGTGGTGAAATTAATTAGTGTTCATTACTCTTGGTTGCCTCTATCTCGTCCAAGCATTGTCAAGTGTCAAATGTGGGAAAATAAGGGGAGCTGGTTTACAGTAGCCTATACAGGCTGGGCGAGGATGTGGTTGGTCTCCAATAGGTAAAGGAGGATGCCATGTCACTCCAGTGGGCACCCCTCTCGCAATCCGATTCTCCCTCACTTCTCCACCCCTAGAGTTAGGATCCAAGAGTGATGGCCTTTCCATGGTCACTTGAGAAGAGGATCCCAGGGAAGTAGAAGTGAGAATACCCTTCAGGTTTCTCACAACCCTATGCTTTTGGCATGGAGCTTTTAATCAAAGAGGGCCTGTTTAGCAAGTCTCCCTTTCAGAAACAGGGTCACGTGCATCATTTTATGTATTAATGAAGGTAGGAAAGCCAGGGATTTCACACCTTCGCAAGATGACATCCCATCACAATCTCAGGTAGAAGTGCGGTTGTTTTGTTGTGGGGAATTATATGGTTTTGAGGGACAACCTCAAACACATTACAAACTGATTTCATAAATGTTATTACAGTTTTTCTATAGCACGTTTAGCCAAATGTTTTAATAAAGTACAAATAAGATAGAAGAGAAAGGATTGAAAAGAAGTGATTGCAGTGTTTTTTATAAGATTTATCATATGAAATACGGATTTGTTTTGATATATACATTTATAATTGATGTGTGCTTTTTCATAATGACTATTGTAGTGCAGATTAATAACACAGTCTGTGCGGAATAAGCTACATTGCGCTAGACTGTTCATTTGATTATCCTGAAATGATAGACCAGGTAATTGATTTTTGATTCATAGTCAAATATGTAGTTAAAATGCCTTGAGCAATGCTCAACATTAAAATGACACACAAATGGCTGTTGGGGGTGTATACATCAGATTGGACCTTTGGAACATATGTTATGGGAATGTGTAAGAGTGCATGATTTCTGGCTGAAAATGTGTGATATATTGGATGAGGTTCTAGGTGAGATGATTGCCTAAGACTTTAAAACGCTGATCCTGGGGGATGATATGCTTTTGGATTACTTGAACACCTGCCAAAAGAAATGGTTATTTAGGGGAACTGCAGTTGGCAAGAACATGATTTTAAGAGGATGGAAATCAAGAGTGTCCTGTTACGTTCATCTGGTATCCACGGGGACGCCACACAGCCATATTGGACACTGGTATCCTTCTCAGCGGTTCCCAGATGTGGCCTGTGGATGAGGTTCTGCCTGAAATACAGGAGGGCTATGTTCAAGACTGGCCAACTGAGGTAATTAGCCTCCCACCACCCTGTATGCCTTCAGCCCCTCTGGGGCCTCCCCTCACCTTATTGTTGAATTAGGTTTTCTCTCCATCCTGTCGTCTTCGTAGGGGCGCCTTGTCCTTTGTGGGCGATCTAGTTACTTCACTGACGCCGGCACGTTTGAAGTCTTTCAGGTAGGTCTTATTGCTGATTTTTATATAGTGTTGTTTTTCCTGCATGACTTTCTTGGTTTAATAAAGTCTCTTTCTCTTCCTTAGATATGCAGAGGTTCAGCATGGCACATTGTCTGAGTTGGGCCTCGCCGGTAAATGGTGGCGTGTGATGAGCGCTATGATGCAGTAAGTAGGCGCTATGCGCAGCGCTGTGATGTCTTTCCTTTGCTGACCTGTTTTCTCTTCTTTTCTCATAGGTCGGTGTTCTCCCAGGGTGTGGAATTCGAGGCGATGCTGGCCGAGGGGCGACCTGCCAGGTAAGCCTTTCGGCGCAGTTCATAATGTTGTAATGTCTCTAATACCTTGTTTCTTTCCTCTTTCAGATCCGTCGGTCCGGGAGACGCGTTGATCCTAGGAAGCTGTTTGCAGGAGCTGTGGGCGGCTAAAGATGAAGATTGCAGGTAAGATGCTGCTGCTAATGATGTTCCTTTTGTCTCCTTGCAGGTGCTGCTACTCCGAGGTTTGCGGGTATAGCTGGACACGGTGAGCGTCACGTTGCAAGATTGCAAAGTAACGTGAAGCGTGTTATCCAGTTCGGGTGTGGTTTAAATAGTTTCAAGAAAGGAGTCCATGTAAAGTAGTCCCTAAGCTACCACACCCAAAACACTATACCACATAGCTTGGTTCCTAGGAGCCAAGCTATGTGGATGCCTCCATGTTGGCTGACAGCTTCAAAATAAAGTAGTCCCCTGAGCACATGTTTTTTCACAGTGTATGAGCCTGGCGCCATAGGCGCCAGGACTGGCTCCAAGAGGGCCTAGGAAGCGGATGCTTGTTAGAGACCCGAGCCCAGATCTCTCCTGGCCCATGGGCTTGCCAGAGGGGTTCTGGAATGTGGGTCATGACAGCACTCCCCCCAAGGCCCCTCCCATGGTGTTTCTTCTGACCGGCCCAGGTTTAGTTGGGAAATTCCGATGATATTTCTTGATCAGACGTGGTGCATGAATGTTCTCACAGGGTTCCCAAGATCTATCTTGGGCTCCAAATCCCTTCCAATCGACTAGATAGTATAACTTGCCCCTAGAGTACTTAGAATCTAGGATACCTCTGACTTCGAATTCTGGTTCTCCGTCAATAAGTATGGGCTTTGGTGGTGTACCGGTTGCACTGGCTTTAAAAGAGACACATGAAATACCGGATGGATTTGTAGATTAGGTGGTAAATCTAGTTTGACGGCCAATGGGTTGATAATCGCCTTGATAAGGCCCTAAGTATCGAGGTTGAAAGGTCCGGGTTCCCTTGATGGGCACAAATTTAGCGCCCAACCAAATCTTGTCTCCTACCTGATAGTCAGGGGCTTTCTTCCGGTGTTGTTCGGCAAATTTCTTTTGTTTTTACTTGGCACGAATAAGATGTTCCTTGGCCTTTTTGAAAGCCTGAGTGATGGTGGTGTGAAGAGTTTCACTGCTGGCAGTTCCAAGTTGGCTGGGAGATCTAGTTCAGAAGTAGGTGGGTGTCTAACATAAAGGGTATAAAAGGGTGTTTGTCCCGTACTTGAATGCAAAGAATTGTTATATGCATACTCGGCTATCCATAGTAAGTCTTTCCAGTTCCTTTGTTCATGGTGCAGCATGCACCGTAAATATTGCTCGAGAGTCTAGAAGGCCAGAAGGTAGTGCCGCCAGGCCTTAAAGGCGGACTTGATAGCCAAGAGTTCTTTGTCAGTGATGGCGTAATTAATCTACGGAGGTGAGACTTTTTTTACCAGAAGGCCACAGGGTGTAGCTGGCCGGTTTCTGGGTCTCTCTGTGAGAGGACAGCCCCCATTGCCATACTGGAAGCATCAGTTTCCACGATACAAGGGAGATCTGGACGAAGATGTCGCAGGATTGGAGCAGAAGTAAACCTTTGTTTAAGTTCCTGAAAAGCTTTCTCAGCTTCTTCGGTCCAAGCAAACTTTTTATTGTTTTTTTCGTAACAGCACTGTGATCGGGTGCACAACCGGAGAGAAGTCTGGGATGAACTGGCGGTAGAAGTTTGCAAAGCCCAGCGTGCTTTGTACCCCTTTCAAAGACGTTGTTGATGGCCATTTCAAAATGGCGTCTACTTTGTGCATGTCCATCCTGATGCCTCCTGGAGTAAGGATAAAACCAGAAACTCAACTTCGGTGACGTGAAAATAAAATGTTCAAGCTTTGCATATAAACGATGTTGGCGGAGCTTGGCGAGGACTGAACAAACGTGCTTGATATAATCTTGTTTCGAGGTTGAGCACACTAAGATGTCATCTATGGAAACTAGGGCGCAGATATCAATTAATTCTCTCAAGACGTCATTCATGAAATATTGAAATGCTGCGGGAGCATTGCATAACCCAAAGGGCATGACTTGATATTCATACAAGCCGTATTTGGTACAGAAAGCGGTTTTCCATTCATCTCCACTTCTGGCTTGGACCAGGTGGTATGCTCCTCGAAGGTCCAATTTGCTATAAATCTGGGCATCTTTGACCTGGTCTAGCATTTCAGGAATAAGTGGCAAGGGGGAACGGTTCTTTACAGTGATCTGGTTTAATGCGCGCTAGTCAATACAGGTTCTCAAGTCCCCTTCTTTCTTTGGTACGAAGAACAAAGTACTGGCTGCCGGGGACTTCGATGGACGGATGAATCCGTTTGCAAGGTACTGGTCTAAATAGGACTTCAAATGAAGATTTTCTGGTTCCGTAAGGGATTTGTGCACCTGCAACAAGGTCTGACAGTCATAGGGCCTGTTTGGCGGCAGTGTGTTTTCTTGGTCCTTTTGGAATACATCTTGGAAATCGTGGTACTCCTTTGGTAAGGTATTAGTTACTCCCAGAGTTGATGCAGTCACTCCGGGAGGCGTATAGATACTGAAGTCAGGTTTCTGTTCTTGATAATAACAGGCAATAGAGAAGTCACTGGGGAAGGTTAATTTCCGTCCCCCCAGTCAATCAAAGGGTTGTGAGTAACTAACCATGGCATCCCTAGTATTAGCCGGGACTGAGGTCCCTTGATGAGATCAAATGAAATAGATTCCCGATGTCCGTCCTGGCACAGCAAGGTTACCCAGGCTGTGCACTGGGTTACGGGTCCGGAAGCGATTTCTGTCCCATCCACAGTGGTTACCTTGTCCATGGCCAGCCTGGAACATAAGGGAAACCCCATCTCTGCTGGCAGGTCTTGATCAATATAATTTCCACTGCTCCGCTGTCGATGTATGCTTCAATGGCATGCATCCTTGACGACCGTTGGTTGTTAATTAAGATCACTGGTATTGCAAAGTGCGAGGTCAGTGACTCTTTCCTCTCACTCGACAAACTGACCTCTACGTTTGATGAGCTTGGCAGTTTTCCGATTCCTTAACTTCATCTTTTTCTGTGGCCCTGACGATCCTCCTTGGGGGTTTTACTGGGCAGTCTTTCAGGAAATGTCCTGGTTTTCCGCAATACATACATAGTTGTTGTTGTCTTCTTTTTTCCCGCTGTTGTTTTGTTAATGGAGGTCATATCCCTCTGATCTGCTTGGGTTCTGCAGTGTTTTCTTGCACTCGAGATGCGTTGTCTCTTGGTCTAACATACAAGGCCCGAGGGTCCATTTTGGATCGGTCGGCTTTTCGGTCTTGCAACCGGTGGTCTAGCTGCACGACTAAATCTATAAATTCGGAACAGTTTCTGGGAGGATCAACCACCTGGGCTAGCACGTCTTTTAATTCGCCTCGTAAGCCCAGATGAAATAACATGGTTCTTTTGTTTTCCAGCCACCTAGCTTCGGCAACCAATCTATTGGAGGTAGCAATGTATGTGAACAATTCCTGATTCCCCTGTCGGAGGGATAAGAGTTCATTGTCTACTGCTTGTTCTCGGGTATGGCGAGCAAAAAGTTTTTCCATTTCTCTCTGGAACCCCCCAAAGTCATGTAACAAAAGATCATCATGGGTCACCAACAGCACCGACCAATCCGCTGCACGGTTACCAGTCAAATAGTCGAAAACATTTGGTTGACAGACAATTTGGTCGACACCATTTGGTCGAATGCCAAATGGTCGAATTTTTTTTGTTTTTTTTTTTTTACCTTTTTTTGTTTTTTTTGGGGGGGTCCCCCCCCAACCCCCTTTTTTTTCTTTTTTCTTTTTTCTTTTTTTCCCCACACGAAAACCCACAAAAAACATATATATATAAAAAAAAAAATTCGACCATTTGGCATTCGACCAAATGGTGTCGACCAAATTGCAGTCGACCAGTTTGTTGTCGACCAGTTGACTGGACACCCCGCTGCACTACCACTCAGGTATGACAAAACAAAGGCTACCCGAGCTTAGTCGTTTGGGAATGCTCCAGGCCTACAAAGAAAGTGAAGGTGACACTGATTCAAGAATGCTGCGTACTTCCGTGGGTCGCCTGCAAACCTCTCCGGTGGTGCCTGGGGAACTGTTCCAGGTAACATGATCTGTACCGCAGTGGAGGTAGTGGATGGTAAGGTGGGGTTTTGCTTCATTGGATTGCTTCCAGGTAGAGGCGTCTGTCCTGCCTGTGATTGCACGGCACGTACTGCCTGCTAATCCATTCAGTGCGCTCTTTGGTCACTACTAGGTCTCTCGAGAAGGCATTAGTCTCTTGTCGGGCAGAGTGAACCTCGGCACGAAGTTCCCCTAACAATTGGGCTAATTGGTCCATTTCTGAAGTCTCCATGATGCCCAGGTGGATTGGTTATGGCAGGCTTTGCGTTCTGTTACGCTCACCTGGTATCCACGGGGACGCCACACAGCCGTATTGGACACTGGTATCCTTCTCAGTGGTTACCAGATGTGGCCTGTGGGGGAGGTTCTGCCTGAAATACAGGAGGGCTATGTTCAAGACTGGCCAACTGAGGTAATTCGCCTCCCACCACCCCGCATGCCTTCAGCCCCTCTGGGGCCTCTCCTCACCTTATTGTTGAATTAGGTGTGCTCTCCATCCTGCCTTCTTGGCAGGTGCGCGTTGTCCTTTGTGGGTGAATGCGATCTAGTTAGTTCACTGATGCCGGCCCATTTGATGTCTTTCAGGTAGGTCTTATTGCTGTTTTTTTGTATAATGTTGTTATTCCTGCATGCCTTTCTTGGTTTAATAATATCTCTTTCTCTTCCTTAGATATGCGCAAGTTCAGCGTGGCGCATTGTCTGAGTTGGGCCTCGCCGGTAAATGGTGGCGCGTGATGAGCGCTATGATGCGGTAAGTAGGCGCTATGCACAGCGCTGTGATGCCTTGCCTTTGCTAACCTGTTTCCTCTTCTTTTCTCATAGGTCGCTGTGTTCTCCCAGGGTGTGGAATTCCGAGGCGATGCTGGCCGAGGGGCGACCTGCCAGGTAAGCCTTTCGCCGCAGTTTGTAATGTTGTAATGTCTCTAATACCTTGTTGCTTTCCTCTTTCAGATCCCTCGGTCTGGGAGACGCGCTGATCCTAGGAAGCTGTTTGCAGGAGCTATGGGCGGCTAAAGATGAAGATTGCAGGTAGATGCTGCTGCTAATGATGTTCCTTTTGTCTCCTTGCAGGTGCTGCTTCTCCGAGGTTCGCAAGTATAGCTGGACACGGATGCCAAGGCTTGTTTGAAACCCAAGCCCAGATCTCTCCTGGCCCATGGTCTTGCCAGCGGGGTTCTGGGATGTGGGTCATGACATGTCCCCTGTTGTGAAGGATTGGATTGATGAAATGTACACATTACCTGAAATGGAGAGGACAATCTATGGTAGACAAAAGAAAAATTCCCTTTATGAGAAGATTTGGGGAAAATTCTTGGTCTTATACTAGTCTCCGATTTTGTGTGGATGAAGAGGGAGGGGGTTTGGAGGAGGGGAGACAGGTTTTAGGTTGTATATATATTGTAAGATGCATATAGTTGGGATATTTGTGAATGTTAAGTTGATTTGATATATGTATTTTTATAAGTTATTGATCTGATACTATGAATGTCATCTTAATCTTTGAATCTAATGTAGTGTGCTGTTATTTAAAATGAAAATAAAGAATTGAAAAAAAACATTAAAATGACAAAACCATGCCATGTCTACATCATTTCCCTATAAGGATTGGGTGACCAAATATTTTGGACTATGAAAAGACCAGATGAATAATAATGAATAGAAAGAATTGGAAAGAACAAGCACCATTTTATTTTTTATTGTGTATATAGTTCATATAAATGTTCACACAAATTTATCGAAACATTCTAAACAATTAATCATCCATAAATTACAATACATTAACACAGTCAAAACATTTTTCAAACCGTAATAATTTGTCAAAATAATATCAAGCATTACAATTTATCATACAATGCAAAACAATACCATATTATACATTCATTATCCTAAAATCATCATAAATATCCATACTGTTATCACTACAAATTCCACTAAAACACATAATTGGTTTATAAAAATCATCCAGCTTCCTCTATATTCAACAATTGCCTTTCCGTTCCTCTCCAAATCTAAATTACTGCTCTCAACAAACACTGACTCTAGCCTGAGACACATCTCAGCCCAAATAAGTCACTTGTGATTTCCTTTAATTTTCCACATTAGATTTCAAATATTGTAGATAGGGAGAATGATTTGGAGGTCATGATGTTATATAACATGGTAAATAGTTTTTACTTGCTGTTCATCTTTACATAGCCTGCTTGAGCGTTTTTCTTTTACAAGGCCTAACCATGCCCCTCCAACATCTAAAATCACCAACCTATTAAATCGTAGCGCCATACAAATCCTTTGAATTACAGGAGAGGGAACCAAATTTATGTAATATTGTGGCCTTTTAAACATAAAGGGCATCATTGCAAACACACTAGTAGATTTAATTGTAGCCATTTTGTCATGGCTATTCAACCAACTTTCCTTTCACCCAATCTAGGAAAGGCACTCTTTTTCTCTTCAAAGGCATCACCAAAGTCAGAGATATACACATTAAATAGGATGGCAGCCAGAACACATCCTTGTCTGACACCCGTCCTAACTTGTATCTGTTCCGATAATTTGCCCATAGTATTCAGTCTGATTCTTGAGAAATATCCTCATATATCAACTTGCAGGTATAGAGAAGGTGTGGAGGCATAACCAACTTCTCCAACTTTAGCCACAGTGTTGTCCTATTGCTGTATCAAAAGTGGACATAACGTCCACAAACAACATGTACAGGGGTAGCAACTATTTCGCCTTTGACTGCTCAAGAAGGGTGTTTACAACAAAAGTATTCATATTTGTTGAGCACCAAGCCAGTTTGAGAGCTACAGAGGGTGTTTCCAGTTTCAACCCAATTGTTTATCTCCTTCAGTAATAGAGAACAGAAAATCTTACTGGAGACGTCCGTACGTGCTAACACTCAGTAATTCACTGGTATGTCTTACTGTCCTTTCTTATGCACAGGGATAAGGTGAGATATTTTCCAAGAGTCTGGGATTTTTCCACTAGATGTTTTTATTCAAATAAGATCTTCAGAATGTCTGCCCACAATATTGGGTTGGCTTTTAAAATTAATTACACACACCGTCAGGTCCTGGTGCTCTTGAAGATTTGAGATGTATTATTATATTAATCAGGTCTTCTAGATTACATTCAATTTAATTGATGTTTTTTTTTACCACAACGTCAGCGTTACCCGAGAATTTCTCAATCAAATATTTTTCCATACAGATTCAGTAATACAACACTTAACCTTGTTGCACCCTTTATTTGCCGGTGACTTAAACGTAGCCCGTCGTTTTTTACTGTATCCAGTGACTAGTACTTTAAACATGCTTTGCTAAGCCACGTTATTAGCAGACGTCCTGTTCCTTTTGAACAAGTTGTTATAACCATTTTTCACTTTACGTTTCATCAGCTGTTTATTGGGTTGTGGGCAGCCAACTTTGGTTATATTCTGCAGTTCTTGGCTCATCTTCTTTTTTCCCCTCACATATAATTTTATCATCATACCTACCAACATTATGTCCCTCTTTAAGGAATTGGCAGTTACCCATTGGCATAGAGCTATGAATATGATAGAACAGCCACAATACAATATCATTAGCAGTACCCTTATAGTGATACACACCCTGCACCTCATCAATCCACTTTCTCACCTTATCAAGTTTCTGGCTGTCCACCCCAGCCTATTTCCACTACCATTAACATTCACTGAGCCAAACTTATCAAAGTAGGTGTGCAAAATGGTTCCATGTGATAATTCCGTCGCAAAAATATCGTGATACAAAAATATCGTCATATTTTTCGGTGAAATTCACAATGGACCCTAAAGGGGGACACCCCCCCAACCCCCACATCATTTTTTAATGTGCGGGGGACACCCCCGCAACCCCCGCTCCCACATAATATCCCCAATAAAAAATATCACCTATGGCTAACCAAACGGCCATATTTACAGCAATATTTTAGTTGGGGATATTAATACCTGATACCTGTAAAATGCCAGGCAATTTTTATCTAAATATAATTATAGCATGATTACTGAATTCTGCAAACAATATTTGCAGTTCTGTCACCAGCGGGGAACACATTTTCACAGACATGGATAGGAAAGAAGTTCTATTGCCAGTGCGCCAGATAGGTGATGTGGGAATATCCCCCTTCACCGCGCCATTTAGAATTGGCAAATCAAGATCCTCAAAAAAGTTTATCCACTTTGTGGCATTCTTTTTTTGGGCACTTATACTATGGAATTTAGAAGCGCTATTGGCCAGTGTGTTTTTAGTTTTAGTTCACTGCAAATAATGACATTCATGTTGCTATCAATTACTGACTTAATTCCCAGCAAATTGAATACTTTAAAGTTAAATGTCTTTTATTTTATTTATTTATTTATTTCTTACACGCTGGAACAACGCCCATGAGCATAGATGAACAGAGACAAGACTGACAATAAATAGTGACAATAAATAGCAAAACACATAAGAGAAACATTTCAGTCAACCAAACCAGAGAGCCAAGGGTGAAGTGAATAAACGAAATGGCTAGGTTTATTTAAAGAGAAAGGTCTTCAGCCTACCTCTAAAGATTGAAAGTGCCACACAAAATCTAAAATCCGGTGGGAGGGCATTACATAGCTGAGGAGCGGCCACTGAGAAGCAGTTATTCTGAGCATGAGAGAGCTTGGCAGCAGTATTTTCCACCGGGCTGTGTTGTTTGCGTGTAGTGCTCGCTTAAAGGGCAACCACCTAATCCTTTTGGTTAGATATGCTGGACTTTTTCCATAAAGACATGCATGCGCAATGCACAGTGTTCTGAATAGGATGCAGTTCTGTACTGGCAGAACACACAGTGGAGTGATATTCTTGCTGCAGACACATGCTCTGTTCTGTGAATACAAGTCACAGCCCTGACTGCATTATTCTGGACCACCTTAAGCGGATTAATCTAAATGTCCATAGTACATAGGCCACCAGGAGGATCATAAATGTTTATCAAAAGTAGTTTATGATTAGTTTCAATGTGCACTTCGTCCACAATAATATTTCTGACAATCTCTATATCCAGGCACTCATTAGATCTAAAATGATTAGCTACTAGGATAGCTAGGCCGCCCTAGGGGCAACATTTTTCTCCCCAAATGGCATGCAGGAGATATACTGTGTAACAATTAAAATCTGTCTTGCCTAACAGCCACGTCTCCTGAAGTAATATAATATCAGCATTGAATAAATCCTTATTGGAGCGATCTGACCTAAATAAATATGCATGTCCTTGGGTATTCCATGATTTGATATCTAGGCTAGATTAGGGTTTTGTCATAATTGGTGGTAAAAATGAACATAACCACTCCCAGTGAGATTGTATATCCGGGTCCCCCCTGCAACACTACTTTCAACTCATCTGCTTGCTTAGAGATCTCATTCCCCTGTGCTTATATTGTTCTGGTCCTTCACAGGCATTTTTCTAAACAGCTTACACTCTACTTCATATCCCCATTTAAGAAGTGATTCTAAGTGTGAACTTATCAGGCAAAGCACTTCTGGAGAGTAATAATGAACCCTAGTTACATAATACAGACATGGTTCCAGTTGCTCAACAAAACTGAAATCACTACTTTCTAATACTCTTAGGGATAAGAGATTACAAAGGATTTCAAATACCTGGCTTCCATTTATAGGCTGCTTTTCACCATCAAACAGGCTCACTATAGTAAACTCTCTAGGGCGAAGGGTAGAAACAGCATGAAACACAGACCTCTCCCGTACCGGTATCACATTAATTTGATTTGTACCTTTATTAGAAACTGAGTCAATTAAAACATTTTTTCTCAAATTGGCTCTTGTTCAACTGGACACTATCAACAGAACTTACAGTGTTTGTCTCAAAAAATCTTTCAGTCTCTTCCGTAGCACTTTGATCGGTCTCATCTATGACCTCTTTATGAAATACACCTGTTTTTCCTTTGGGTTCCCAAGAGACAATTAACCAATTAGTTAAATTGTTGATTTTATTCGTTGCTCTTTTAGCTCTTCATGCTGCTCTTTTTCTAGATTTTTTAGATGAAAACTGGTTCTTATTTATTTCAGCCACCAATAGTTTAGCATTAGTTTCTACCAACTCCTGAGGTTTAGTTACTTCTTTAGCATGTTTGTTCTTAATTCTAAGTTCTTACCTTCTTGATAGAGGAATATCTTAATCTTCCTCATCACTACCCACCAGAATCTCTACCTTAGTTGATTCCATTATTTTCAAATGGGTTACCGGTAGGATTTCATTAGACTGCACGTCATTAATAATAGGAGTAGTATGAGATTGAGGCATATGTATTTACCAGAACAGGCCCTTTTTTGTTGAGATAATTCAGACAAATAATTAGAGTTCTTTTGTACCTGACAAAGAATACTCTATGTTAATTTCAACATAATCTTGAACGTGAAAATTGTAGCCCTATTATGTACATCCTGCTCTTTAGATCTTTCATTAGCCATGCCATCTACATTTGCTTGACTACTAACAGCTGCAGTGAAGTCCAAGAAGTCACTTGATATTTTAGGGTTTTCATCCATAATCCTCAAAAGCTGTGGTGAACATGAAAGTCTTGCAGGATGTATAGTGAAGTGGCTAACCTCAACAACAGTTTTTTATTATTATACCCAGCCATATAGGTATTATGCCATCCAGCTTCTAAATTCATAATTTCATCATGAAGGGAGTAGCACAAATTCAACAAAGAATTATTATTGTCAAATTCAGCATTAGTACACGCTAAAGCACTATTCAGACTTTGACATACTTCCGGTATTGGGTGACAGCGATAATTATAGTCTGGCCTTTGAAGAAATCTGTTAGTCTGTCCTTAGTCACTTCAATTATTGGTGCAGTTTACAAAACTGTGTTTGCTATTTTTGTTATTGAATGCACAATTTAGGGTTTTACTAGTTTTGCCATTTTTTCCAGCAGACTTCTGTTTTCCATTTCTTAGACTCATGTTTTACGGCATCTTGGCACAGGCACCAACAGTAATTATTTATTTCCAAGATGCTTTTTGGAGCTAAGGCAGCTCCACTGCCAATTTGAATCCTCATGCACTGCTTTAGAAAGTCCTGTCAGCAAGGCGCCAGGGCAGCTCAAAGGTCAGTACGACCCACTGTCACTGCCTGGGATAGTAATGCCGGCAAAGTTCTACATGCAGCTCAGGGGGCAGTAGGACCCGCAGTCACTGCTTTACCTAAACGTATTACCAAGATCTCCCAAGCAGCTCAAAGGCCAATTGGACACACAGTCACGGCTTGAGATAGAGATGCCAGCAAAGTTCCACATGCAGCTCAAAGGCCACTATGTCCTGCAGTCACTGTTTTAAATAATTGTGTTACCTCCCAAGCAGCTCAAAAAGTAATGAAGCCGATAACCCTTTCTTATGGTTGTAAAGGTAGATCATCAGGTGTTACTACTTGTTAGGAAGACCAAACAATTGAAGGTGTATAACAGAAGCAAAACATCATGAAAATTAAGGGGAGGAGAGAACTGTCCATGCATATGTTTTGTATAGGTAAGAGAGGATTGCTTACTGTTAGGGAGAATTCTCATTTCTGTGCTAATTCCTTTCAATTTTAGAGACCCCCAGCTCTTTTGCTGAACTTTAGAACTTTTTAATTTTTATCCTGGAGTGAGACATTTTTCTCACTCTCTCATCTATTTTTTATCTGATTTAGACTCTGTGTTTGGAGTCTGACAAACTCCATAGGCATCACCTTGTGTATTATGACACACAGCACCCTCAATAGTCGATGAACCATCAATGAAAAGCACACCTCCCCCCTCAAGTGCATCTTCTTCCACTTTGCATGTCTCAATGAACTGCTCTATGTTATTCGTGCAATCATGAGCCCAGTCTCCCGGCTGAGGGACATCTGCCAAAAATATTGCTGGATTTACTATTTTGCAGTGCACTCTATCTTCAGTCCCACATTTGACAATATGATCTCATATCCTGATGCCCTTTGTGTTGTCAATGTGCTCTTTGGCTTATGTAGTATCTCAAACAGGGCATGTTCCACATAAAGAGTGGTGATGCACCCCATTGTCACGGCTGATGACCTTTCCACTGTGAAGGCTGCAGCTGCCACGGATTGTTTGCATGAATAATGTCCTCTCATCACCATGTCAAGCTGTCCACTGTAGTAAGCAATTGGCTTATGGCCCATGCTTGTTTTCTGAGTCAGTACCACTTTCATCACTACACCGTCAGTGTGGGAAAACAGGAAAAAATCCCTTTTGTATTCATCGGTCCATAACACTGGCGTGCCACATATTGCCAACTTCAGATCCTCAAAAGTGTCAGTCAAGTCTGTGGTCCAGGTCAGTGTCTTTGTCCCCATTTGGGCCTCTTTCAGTTCAGTCAAGAGTGGCCTAGTGTATGTGTTGTAGTCAAAGATCCATGCTCTGCAGTAATTACACAACCCCAGGAATCATTGCATATCCCTCACTGTTTTGGGCTGTGGTGTGGCAAATATTGTTCCTGCTCTATTTGGGGCAATGTGCCTGCCATCTTTAGACATAATCTGTCCAATGTAAAGCACCTCCTTCTGACAGTAATGCAATTTGGCCTTGTCCACCTAAGACCCCTTATCAGCTAAGATTGTCAGCATGTGTACTGAGTCCCTCTGGCACTCATCTTTTGTCTCACTGCAGATCAAATTGCCATCAATGTACTGCTAAACCATGCTCTCTGTCTGTATGTTGCTCAGATCCATCTGGATCACTCTGTTAAACATAGATGGTGATTCGCAGTACCCCTGTGAGATACAAGTATGTTTCCACTTCTGGTTCCATTACATAAAGCTATTTAGGTCTGTGAGTCTGGGTGTAGGGGTACTGAGAAAAATGCATTCTTTAGTTCGATGACCGTGAAGCAGGTCGCTTCCGCTGGGATAGCACATGAAATTGTTGCAGGATTTGCTACCACTGGATAGTCTGCCTCTACAATATGGTTCAGTGATCTTAAATCCTGAATAAAACACCATGACCCCCCGTTGGCCTTGCACACAGGGCACACTGCAGTGTTGCATGGAGAGTCTGATGGTACCAGGAAGCCTCTCTCAATGAGGGCATTGATGGTTTCATATAGGCCCTCATCTGCCCCGTTAGTCAGGCGACTCTGCAAAATTGCTCCTGGTTTCAATTTGATCTTCACTCGCCCTATGCTTTTGATACAGCCCACGTCATAAGGACTGGTGGTCCACAAGCGGTCAGGTACCTTGCCAATGTCCTCCTCCCAAAAAGAGGGTGGAGCCTCCAGCGCCATCGCCATTCTCTGTTGAACCTCCCTGTAATGTATCTGTAATCAGAATGTCACACTCATTTCAAACATCATCTCCAGTTCCAGTTTCTCTTCCCCGAAATATGTCACTGTTGTCAGCCTGCACCCTTCTGCAACTGCAATTATTGCTCCCCACGCCCCCTCCCTGTGTCACATGTGGCATGCACTGCAATCCAATCCTCTCTTGACAACACTGCCTCAATCTCAATGGACACTGTCGTTCCCTCTGGCTCACCCAATGGGGTATCTGGTCTGAACAGGTACTTGTTTGGTACTCGCCACACCTTCCCTGCGATGCCTGTCATCCATGCACTGGCAATGTCTGTCCCATACTGGAACATTTCTGGGTCCAATGGCACCCCCCTCTTTACTGTGCTCCCATAATATTCTTGGACAATCTGTTGTACATTCAACATGTGTATGCCTGGTGTTGAGCAGTTTATTCCTTTGTCTGTGAATGATATAGTCATTATTATTCTGCTGATGATGTCACGTCCCAAAATGTTTGCAGGTGTCTATCGAGAGTAAAGGTAGTGATAAGGCGCTATTTCCTATAGATAAGGAGATGTTATCGGTGAAAGGAAACACTTCCCGAGCCCCAGAGAATCCCTGAGTGTTCATGGCATCGCCTGACAATGCAAATGTCCCTTCTCTAATGCATGACCTAGTCACCCGAGTGTCAACAAGAAAGGAAAATGTTTTGTCACATATCTCCACCCTTATCTGCAGGATTGGGTGTGATCGGCAGGATGGGACACATCAAGTTCGTCTGTGGGCTGTCCAATTGAGAATATATAGATAACCTGTTCCTAGTGAAAGGGTTGTTTTCCACCATGGTAACTCCTCCCAGTCGCCTAACTGGTACTGTCACCACGGTGTCCATGGGCTACGTGGTGTGTCTGTACCTGTGGTGGTGGTGGTGGTGGTGTTGTGTGTGGCATCTGCTAATATGAGCCTGTATTGGCCCTTGTTGCTGCTAGCCCTGAGCATAATAATCTCCTTATCCCCCTTGATACTGCGGCTGCCCCTAGACCCCCCAAGTCTGCTGGGCCTCTCCAAATCGGCATTTTCTTGAAATATGTCCTTGCTGCCTACAGGTCCAACACTGTGGTGGTTCCCTCCCCTGTCCTTGGAAACCCCCCAAAAAGCCCTGTGCATTCTTTTGTCCCTGTTGCCCGTATCCCTGAAATCCCCCTTGATTGTGATTGTCCTGTGGTCTGAAACCGCATCCCCTCTGAAATCCTCCCCTTCCTTGGAACCCTGGCTGGAACCTGCCCCGCCCCATGCACCCTCCTCCCATGGGCTGTGCGTATTGCTGTGGTTGCTGTAGTTGCTGATACTGCTGCGGCGGTGCAGGTGCCTTTGGGGTGGGGCTGGTTATCACTGCCCCTTCCATTGCATAGTTTGATCATTTATTTTGTACTAGCTTGGCCTCATCTGCTTTCCTTTCTTCTGTCTTGTGTTTAACTTTCTCCTGCCATAGTCTACAGTGGTGTACTATGGTGAGCTGTATTTCTGGCCATCCCTTCGCTTCCATCCCCACCAGTTTATTTAAGCACTTTTATACTGGTTCTAGTAGTCCCTGCAATAATATGTGATAAAAGATCGATATCGTGTTGTCCCATGGCTCTCGACCTTCAGGGCGCCAAAGCTCTTGAATCTCCTGAATGTATTGAACAGGGTCCACATCCTCACGCATTTTGCATGACGTAATTGCCCCAATGTGTGACGTGTCTGGATACCGTGTTCACAATGCTTGCCAAACTGCCGCTCTGCAATTTGCAAATGGCGACCTGTCATGTGCTGTGTTCTGTATCATCACTCCTGGGAACCCCGCCCTCTTCCATATGTCATCAGCTGCGTCACCCAGCATCGAAACCAACAGTCCTTTGACATCACCTACTGCCAACCTGTGCCCCGCCATCAGTTTTTCCATCTCATAAATCTACTTCCCAGCTCCCATGCTCAATGATGCTAACCTGCATTTAACATTTTCTTTGTCTGTGTTTTTCCAAGGCACATACTGAGGTCTCGTCCCTCCCCTTTCTAGTAGTGACATCTCCGAGTACACTGCCCTCTCTTCTGGCGTCCTTCGCTATTGTTGGACTTGAATGGGCCCCCTCTCGTCTTCAATGTCGGTGCATATATCCACTGATTCTAGCCTAGGAACTTGTCTGCTCTTGTCATAAGTTCTAGACAGCTGCCCCCTTGAGTGGGCTATTGCTGTTTCCTCCCTCCTCCATCCTGGGAGATCCCTAAGCCTGTTGCTTGTTCTCCTTGCTCGCCCCCTCCTTCCCTCTGTGCATGGTCCCTACACTCCCAGGAGGTCCACCCATCTGTCCCCGAGGATTGGGCCTTGCCTTGCTCCCCCATCTCATCACTGCTGTCTCTGTCGTCATTGTCAGACTCCGTCCCAATGGTACTACAAAAGTCATCTGCAAAGCTTAATCTCCTTGATGTCAAATCTGTGTTGGGTTTCATGATAAGGTCAATGTCTATTATATCATATTTGCTTCCTCCGGCCCAGCCCCCTAGACCTCCTCCACTGTCAGCAACTGTGCCCCTACCTCCTGAATTGGTATATCTGGCTCTACTAATTTCTCTTCCTCATGTTTATTTCTCTCCCAGTCGAGAGCTACCTGCGTCTTCACCTCCCTTATTGCTCGCTACTTTCCCTCCTTGTGTGCTTGTTCTCTTGCCATCCTATCTAACTGCAACTTCCTCTGTTCCCTTTCTGCTAACTTGCATTTCTTTTGTTCTGCTATTTCTCTCCATCTCTCCGCTTTCTCTATCTGTCTCTCCCTCTTCTCTCTCATCTCCCTTTCCTCTCCTTTCCTTAAGATCCCTTTCTATTCTTTCCTCATGCTCCTTTTCCATGAGTCCCTTCTCCTCCTCCCTTCTCCGTTCCCTATCTTCCCGTTCCAATTTCCCCTCTCTCCTCCTCTCTCTGTCATCTCTGTCTAACTTTACCTCCCTCTCTGTTTCCCTTCTATCCTCCTCCTGTATGTCTGCCCAGTCAGATGTCTCGCACGCCCCCTCCAGTTCTCCAATTGCCTTGGTCACCCCTTCTGCCTCTTCCGTTGTCTTCCCTTTGAGTTTCTGAAATATCTGTGCTGCTATGCATTTGTCTGTGCCTATGCCCTCAAATTCTGCTTTTGCACGCTGCTGTGACTTGCTGCTGACGCTTGCATTTCTGGGTGGCTGTCCCGTGCTCCTTGGCTTATCTTCTTTAGTGTATGGTGGTGGCTTATATGTCAGATTTGGTTATCCCTCTGCTGCTCTTATTTCTCTTACTGGGTACATTGATACCTGCTCATCATCTGTGTCGTCTGATACTATGCTTGGGGAAGTGGGGGGAGGAGCAGAGGGCTTTGCCCCTTCCTCCTTCACCTCATGCTGGTGCAGCATCCATAGACGCCTCGCCGCTTCCCCATTCTCCCTCCTGGAACATGCACCACCACTCCAATATGGCCATACGCTTGGTCAGTTGTTTCTCCTTATAGGTACCCTGTATGTGTGTCAGTAGTGATTGCTGCACATCTCTGGAGAAAATGACGCTCGGTGGCCATGGCTTTGTTAGTTTGCCTTCAATGTTTTTTGGGCCACTCTATACTGTACTTGCAAATCTTTTCTTTATTGGGTGGCAAAGTCTTACACAAGTGCTGCAGGGGAGTAACTCCCCCACTAGTTCCCTGATACATTTTGACAACCTGTTACCTGACCTCAAGTTGAGGCTTTCGATAATCCACTATTTGGGAAGGAAGTCACCAAACAATAATAATACATTTCAAGTTCTACAAGCCTCTTTGGCTCTCTGCCTTACCAGGTGTGACCGCGCACAGCCCCTCCTTCACAATCGCTGCCTCCTCAGGCACACTACCACAATCCTGCGCATGCGTCTTCAACGCACCACCATTGGTTCACCCCGACTGCCAATACCAAGTTCACAACTGCATCCTATGTACCAACCTAAGGGTGACGTCACCAGCTGAATCGCAATACAGGTAGATGGACAATTATATCCACACAACAATGACCCGTTGCTCCAAACCCACACAAACCCCAAAGCCGTCTTCCTGTCTCTCCAGGACAGAGTACACCTCTATTCTCTTGTGATCAAACTGCACACGATGCATCACCTAACGTGTGAAACGCCTCTCTCAAGGAGACTTAACCAGTCTATTCACCTTCTGCAGTCTAGGATAGCTCCAGCTAACCCTAACGGGAATACCATCATCTATGACCCGTGCTAAAACACCCAATTCACAGGAATACCTTTATTCATAAATTCTCGTCATTCAGCCCTCTAAGACCGAATGTGACCTAAACATAGAAGAGTGTACTTCTTCTTCCGCTCCAGTCCTTACTCACAATTAACGTGCTAAACAATACTATGACATAATACTAGACAATACTCCACTAGTATTTATCAATGCCCCCTGCTATACTCTGCACATTCAATACCCGCATTTGCTCCCACAATTGCTGTTAGTCTGGGCCAATGCTTACGTTCCGTGCTGCACTGGCACTGCTCAGCTGCCGGCTCCCCCATCAAGGTGCTCTCCTCCCCGTTGTGATCTGCCTGGACAACTCGCCATTCCGGGCGGGATGATTTCTAAATGGCTCCTGACGGCATTTTCAACAGGCATGCGTTTCCCATTCTTCTCGAAATACTTGCGAAGTCAACCATGCTCTGCTACCAACTTTTTGAGTTAGAACTCCCAGGTAGGTTCAGACTATTAGGAGTTTGCAGACCCAGAACTCATGGAAGGCTCAACTCCTTCCCTTTCCCAAAAGGAACGTAGGCCCAGAGAGACAACAAGTTCACACTGCGGTTTATTACAGCCAAAACCAACAGGGATCGGTACACAGAAGAATAATTCCAGGCACGTCTCGGCGATCTCTGGCTCGCAGGCCAGTTTTGTAGCCATATTGCATCACACTGACATCACAACCTGGACCCCTCTACAGTAAACTTATCGCACCCTATGATTGGGCATTGAGTTGTAGTCCACCTATAGCAGACCGTATGTCTGTCAGTCCATTGGCTCTCCCATGTCAGATGGCTGTCCTGGCCTTTTCCCAATTATCTAATACTTTACAATGTTGCAGTGTGAGGGTCTTGTCATTGGTTCTTGCCCATTGCTACCCACCCCTGGGGTCCTAATTTGTGTTTGGCTAGAGCTGATATTCCCCAGGCCTGGGATCGAAATGGTTCTCAGCTCGAGCTGTACCTTCTCAAGGTAACAAGCACAATTATGTGTCTGTATTGTAACTTGTGTGCACCACCAAGACTGTGCGAGTGCCTGCTCATATCATGCAACCCTCAGCTTCTCTGTAATGTCTATGTTTCAAGATTCTCTATATGGATGCGTGCGACTGCTCCTCTTTCCGAGCTGCTAGTTTCGATTCATTATCGGCTACGGCCGGGTCACGTGCTCAGAGACTGTGTTCATATTTATTGCACTGGTGTTACTGCAGTTCAGGGAATCGAATGTCACTCATATCTTGGTGGCATTGACAGCAGGCCCTCTCCCACATGGTTGCTCTCCTGTTCGTGCTGAAATCAGTTCGGCTCAGTTCAGCCTTTACTGAGACGGTTGTGGCCTACTGTAATTTTCCTAAGCAAAGACATGGCTTCTACTTATTTGTACTATTCTATAGTATCCATAGGTTAGTTGTTTATGGCTCTGTCAGGTCCCTTAGGTGCTCTTGCAATTCCATAGTGTTGGTTGCATATAAGCATCTGCAAGCTTGCACCAAATCCTTGCTTCTTGCGGTTTCTGCGTTTCGGCGGTCAAGCTAATGGCAAATAAGAAAAGCAATGACAGTATGTATATGTATCTGTCCTCGATCTACAAAACTGTATGCATGTGTTCTTCATGTATTCGGGTGTTTGGAAAATGTCCCGATGTGCGAATGGCATGTGTGCTTCCTATCTAACGCTGCTATGTCCTGGTGTCTCGAATGGCATTGAGCACATCTTCTTGGCGCTTTAGTCGAGACTGTCAACTGATGTGTCCCCAACGGCACCCAGAGGCTCTTCATTCACACTGGGTAATGCTTGTACTATTCCTGGGCTGTAGCGTTGGCTGAGAGGGGACCTTTTGACTTATTTGTCTACCATGGGTGCACTGGGAATTGGTCCGAACTGTTATGAGTGATCATGGTTCTTTCGGGTCTTCTTCTGGGACATGTGTTTGGTAAGGCGGGGAGGGGGGTAGGATCTGAGCACCCCTCTTCAATTTAATTCTAAAGCCATATCATTTAGTTACAAGAAATATGTCCTAAGATAATAGATCAATACTTAGGACAGTAAAGTTGCAGGGTAAAAAAACATCTGGGCATAGAGATTGTAGCTAAAAAAATCTAAAGTAGGGTATCCTAAAGTGGAGGATACTCCTGTCTCCTGCACACTATCTAGGCTGGTATTGCCTACCTTTGTTGAATACTTAAGCTATTACAAAATAGTTTTGAGGGAAAGTAAAATCCAACAAGATGCAAATAGATTGAAGTTTGAGAGCTCAACGCGTATTGGGATACTACAATCCCTTCATCAGGAGCATAAGTATCAAATCTGTTAGAGAATAAATAAATAAATCAATGTTTTAGAAGATTAACGTCTTCAATATACAATAAAAAAAATAAGAAGACTTTTATGGTCTCTTAAATCCATGTACCTTTTTCAAGAGACCACTGTGCAATTGTGTTGTGCCTTATGGTCGCTTAGAGACCACTGTACAACTGTGCTGTGCCTTATGGTCGTTTGGAGACCACTGTGCAATTGTGTTGTGCCTTATGGTCATCTAGGGACCACTGTGCAATTGTGTTGTGCCTTATGGTCGCTTAGAGACCACTGTACAATTGTGTTGGGCTTCATGGTCGCTGAGAGACCACTGTGCAATTGTGCTATAGCTCATGGTCGTTTAGAGACCACTGAGCAATTGTATTGTGCCTTATGGTCGCTTGGAGACCACTGTGCAAATGTGTTATACCTATGGTCGCTCACTGACCTCTGTGCAATTGTGTTGTGCCTTATGGTCGATCATTTAGGACCTACCACCTAACGATCGTTAGCTGCATTGATTCCTCTCAGTACCCTAGGAGGCTCTTCCAGCCCACCCTGAACCTTTCCACGCCCGCCTACCTCAGGCCTAGGCCACTCATCCTGACTGTGCCATCCTCAGCACACAATCATGCCTATAGTCATCTGCAAGCTCTCCGCCACCACCACCACACTGCTCACCCTCCTTGCAACACTCACTACTATCCAACCCTACACTACTATCCGCCCCCTCGCACTCACACTTCACAGCCCACCCCCCTATCCCACACAACCTGCTGCCCCGGATACCTCTCAAACCCACTCACATCGCACAGACACACCCCCTGCACCCTGTATCGCTTGAATGTAGAGACTGGATAGACTCAGAGCTTGCACACAGACCACTAAACTCAGCACACAACCCCCCCCATTGAATTTAGAAACTACAGACTGAGCTCCCGCACCCTCTCCAAACACATCCCCCACTCTGGACACCCTGTCATCCACAAACAACCACCCACTAACCAAACCACATCCCACAATATCACCGCACATAATACATCAGTCACGTCCACCACCCGCATCTCCACAAACGAACCCCACGCACCTCACATCAAATGTGCCCTCCTCAATGTACGCTCCCTCCCAGACCATGCATCTGACATTCATGACCTCATAACCAATAACAATATTGACCTACTAGCCATCACAGAAACATGGTTACATGAAGCATAAGGCCCAGCTGTCACACTTGCACTACCACCTGGCTTCACTATACTCAGACAAGACAGACCTGAACGAACAGGAGGCGGAGTAGCCCTCATCTACAAGGAAAACCTCCAGCTCCGACCTGTTAGCCACTCCTCGTCCAACAACTCTGACCTCTTATTGACCAAACCCACACTGTCACCCAACAGCACTATCAACATTCACCTACTATATCGCCCCCTAGGCTCCACCGCTGACTCTCAGGAAAACATCACCCACATCCTGAGCAACAATATCGAAAGCTCCACCAAAACCCTTCTTCTAGGAATCCTCAACCTTTGATTTAATGATGCTAAAGACAAATCTGCAGTCGCCTTCTCCAAAGATCTTAGTGACCTAGGCTTCACCCAAAAAGTATAAAGTCCCACTCACACTAAAGGCCGTATCCTAGATTGGATTGCAGACCATAATTGTCTCTCCACAATCACCTCGATCTCAGCACTGCCATGGACCCGACCACAACTGCATAGAATTCTCAATTCCTATCACCAAAAATCAAAAAACTCTGACCCCGGTGGTCGCTGCACAAGTCAGAAGTTCCAAAAAACTCAAAGAAGATAACCTGCGCCCCTTCTTCAACACCCCCAAACTTGCACCACCTTTTGCTAATTACCTCAACATTCTGGCAGACATCTACAAAGATGTTGTCACGAAAGCTATCAATGAAATAGCACCACTTGAATGGAAAAAAGAAAATAAATCACTACACACCAACTCCTGGTTCACTGAAGAACTGCACTCAATGCGATCCCTCAAAAGAGCAGCTTTAAAAAACTGGCAATCTAACCCATCCAGCAGCACCAAAAACGATTTTAATTTAATCTCCAAGCAGTACAAAACAGCTATCACTGCTG
Organism: Ambystoma mexicanum; assembly: GCF_040938575.1. NCBI lineage: Eukaryota > Metazoa > Chordata > Amphibia > Caudata > Ambystomatidae > Ambystoma > Ambystoma mexicanum. Next base: position 1,196,926,280 of record NC_090921.1, on the reverse strand, counting down.
CTATCACTGCTGTCAAAGCCAACGCTTTCAACACACAAATCTCCAATGCCAAATCGCACTCTAAAGAGATCTTCGCCATCTTCAACGAGCTCATCTCCCCCCCCAATACACCGGATGAAATAACTAAAGATGAAGCGTGGTGTGCCAGCATTCAAACTGCCATGCTACACAAAATTGACCTCCTCCAAAAGAAAATCAAAGACCATTGCAAAGCACTACCTCAACAGACAGGCTCCAAGCCTTCTAACGCCCCATCCTCCACCTCTAAGCCCACCATACCTGACTTCTCTTTCAGGGACGTCACTGAGACAGAAGTTGTCAATCTACTAAAAATTCTCAAACCCTCCCCTTGTAAAGGCGATATTTGCCCACCAATACTCATCAAGGACTGCGCAGACTGCTTTGCGCCGCTCTTTACGGCTTTCATTAACGCGTCTTTTAAAACAGGCATTATCCCTGCTAGCCTTAAAGAGGCCTGAGTCCGGCCCCTCCTAAAAAAAAACACCCTCGACCCCCTACAACCTAACAACTACAGACCAATAACCACAGTGCCATTCCTCCTGAAACTACTGGACAAAGCCGCACATTGCCAAATACAGCACTTTCTGGAAACCCACTCCATCCTTGGGTCGAGGCAATCAGGCTTCCAGAAAGGACACAGCACAGAAACAGCTTTGGTGGATCTGAAGAATCAGATCACCAAATCATGGACAAGGGCAAGCCAGCCCGCCTACTCCTCCTAGATCTCTCAGCCACGTTTGATCTAGTTGACCATAAGACCCTCACCTCACACCTCACTCTCTGCTAACTTTTCCAAAGAATCAGCGCGATAGGTCGCCTCCTTCCTAGAAGGTAGAGCCATGAAAGTCTTCTCGGACATAGCCAATGCCACTCCCACAACAATCCACTGCAGGGTCCCTCAAGGATCCTGCACTGCACCCACACGCTACAACCTGTTCACTAAACCCCTTTTTGACAAACTTGACTCATACGGCATTACATACATTAACTACGCGGACGACACACAAGTACTTCTACCCCTCTCAGGCTCATACCACGACGACGCAAAGGCACTCCACTCGATCTATGCCATCATCCAGGCCTGGATGGCTACAAATGGCCTCTGCCTTAACGGAGACAATACTGAAATCATGATATTAGGTCAACAGAGCACCCTAGACAAACTGGACATACTGTACGCTAACTTCTCCATTGACAACTCTATCATCCCCGTCTCCACAGCGGTAAAGACACTGGGAGTATACATAGACTCCTCTCTATCCATGAACAGACAAGTCAGCGCAATCACCTCCTCTTCTGCGCATACCACTAAACTCATAAACGCCATCAAGCCATACCTCTCCAAACCCAACTGCCTCTCCATAGCCAGAGCAACCATTGGAGCCAAACTGGACTATTGCAATGCCCTCCTAGCGGGCACTTCAGCAAAAAACCTTAACAGACTCCAAGTCACACAGAATAATGCTCTACGGGCCGCCCTTAGTATCCCAAGAAGAGAGCATATCTCTCATGCCAGACTCTCAGCCCAATGGCTCCCGGTCAAAGAACGGATTACACTCAAAATCCTCACCCTCGCGCACAAATGCCTCTCCTTCTCCACCCCGTCCTATCTATCAGAGACCATCTCCAAACCCTCCTCCGCCCGACCCCAGGACGCAATACACCAATTTACTCTGCATCCCACGCATCAAAAAAGCCAAAGCCGGTGGCCTAAGCTTCCCCTACATTGCAGCCAAGACCTGGAACGCTCTTCCTGCAGACATTAGAGCGGAACCCTCGCTCCCGATTTTTCGTAGGAAACTGAAGACCTCCTCCCTTGCTCAATAATCTGTGACCCCCACCATGCCATATAAATATTCTGCATTGCGATTTGTACAAATATCATATTGCCTTTGTAAATAATGTATTCCTTGTTATTATTGTATTATTGCAACTAAGATATGCCTGTAACAAGCGCCACGATGCCCCCGGGCTGACGTGCGCTCTACAAATTTGAATAAAATAAAAATAAATAAAAAGAAGATTTGCAAAATCTTCAAATGTTGGACTATAAGGTATCTCACAACCTAATTGTAGCCTGGTACTTCCTTGATAAGAGCGTCATCATTACGTGTGACAAATCATTTGTGCCATAAGAGGCCTCATGGAGAAAATAGTAGGAATTAGGAGGAAGAAAGAAAAGAAAGAAAAGAACCAAAATTGAACTGTGTGAATGTAGGTGAGAATAGAAAAGAAACAAATGTATAGGCACATACAATATATTTATAGTGGCATTTGGGCCAGTATTCTAGATATAAAGAAAAGACTCAGTAAGTAAAAGAAGTGGCAACCGATATTAAATGTGTCGATTTTAGGCAACAAATTGGTACATTGATTTAATGATAGCATACTTAAAATCTAATGGTAGATATATTGTTGCAGCATAACTACAAACATAATGAAAAGATATTATGTAGTGTCACAAAATGGTACAAAAAGCAAGGATCAGTTTGAGTATGGAATTAATGAATACAATATGCGATAAGGACCCCTCGAGACAATGAGTGTAAATTAGGCTGCACAAGAGGCAATTGTTTGCAATTCAATCTAAATGGCGTGTTCTTTTCGCAGTTTGTTGAATGTTACACATATCAAGATAAATTGGTGAACATATATTATAGAAAAGAACCAAAATGAAATTCTTCATTCGTACCAAGTGGGTAGAGAGAGTTTAGTTTGTCAATCCAGTACATTTCCCCCTGGGACAATTTTGTGTTCATATTTCTTCCACTTGGTGGTGAATGTACAACTTCCAAGATAAGACATCTGTGCTATTTTGTGTTTATGTTCATGAAAGTGGCTGTAAATGGGGGAGTTCCCATTGCCTGTGGGTATGTTGGACTTGTGTTCTGTCAGTGTTGATTGGCCTTTCTTGATGTCTGGCCAGCATAGTATTTGCCGCAAGGGCATCAGAGACTGTAAATCACATTACATATGTCACCGTTTGCGAAATGCTGGCATTTAATCTTGATTACTGTTTGTGGATTAAAGAGTCACCCCTCATGATGGTGTTAGAATTTTGTCAATTTAACCATGGGCCTGTGCTAAGTTTCAGTTTTTGAAGTAACCTCTGCGTGTCATGTAAGTTCCTCTCTGCCTTAAATAGTTGGTCTTTAAAATGTCGCCCATGTTTATAGGCTATCATGGGGGGGTTTATGAAATGGCTTACTAGTTGTAGGCCCAATTGAATTAGTCTCCAATTCTTGTTGATAGTTATGCTATATGGTGACTCTGAACCGAATACTTCATGGTATGTATGAATGGAAATTCATCAGTCTTAGGCACCAGACGTTCCGCTCGATCGATTTTTTGTTGTGTCAATAGCTCCATTTAGCACACTGTCTGGGTAACCTCTAGAGGAAAAGCGTTCTGTTTTGGTAATGCTTTCATTCTCTAAGGTTTCACTGTCTGGAATTATTTTCTTCAGTCTCAGAAACTGACTATAAGGTAAGCTGTTCTTGTTAAATGTTGAAGATGGAAATTTAGGCAATGGAGTATGTTGTTCACATCAGTGGGCTTTCTGTAGATTGTAGAAGTTAAATCATGATGTATTAGTGCAATCTCTACATCTAAGAAATGTACTTGGGTTGGACAATCTCAAGAGTACATTTAATATGAGAGTGAGATGTTTTGAGATATTCTACAAAAGGTAGATGTTCTGAATAGGTTCCACTCCAAATGGCAAATATATCATCAATATATCTTTTCCAGTATACCAATTTTGTGGACCACATTTCATGACTCAGTATGATGTTTGCTTCTAGGTGGTACATAAACAGAACCCATTGATGTTCCAGACTACAGAAGATAGTAGGTTTTGTTGATGATCATCTTCATTAATTCCAAGGCAAATATCTTATTAGCATGGTAAGCATCTCGTAGAAGGAGCATCCATTCAGTGCTTCTATTATCTATTCCCTCCTCATGTGGAATTAGATTGTACACATTTTGTACGTCTAGTGAGAAAATAATGTAGTTCGCAGGGAGTCCATGAAGTTCGGTAAGGGCACTATGGTGGGTAAGAAGAAGGTCACAAACTCTGGTTTTTCATCTCACTGGTGTTTTATAAAATTATATACTGAAAACTCCGGACTTTCCCTAAGCTATAAGGCATGCCGTACCTAACACAACTAACTAGGGTGCTCTTCAGTTATCCGTGAGAGCCCAAAACCAAAGTGCAGTCCACTGTCCCAAATCTTACCTACTCTAGCCCTAGCACTATTAAGAATGAATAAAACTTAGCAGAATAATTCCATTCTCCTATTACGTTGTTCTTCCACCAATTTCTAGTTCAAACATGTTTTTTTTCAAAAACAGTCTTTGGTGATTCTTTTCATCAAATCGTATAGTTCTCTTATGGGGTTCAGCAAGGTCTCAACCTTCTCTTTTATTTGATTGGTCCTTCGCCCTCCGTCCTTCCTAATTCATCCTAACATGATTTTAATGTTCACTTTACTGATTGTCCAATTTATATCTTGATGAGAGATAACTTGGGATCTTGAGTATTGATTCTAAGTCTCTTTTGTTATTCGTCCTATTCCAGTTCCACTGGGACAAGTATGAATGTTCTAAGAAAAATACATAATTTCTTCAGATACTTTCAATATGTTCTCTTCACTGGGACGAGTATGAGTATTCCAATAATTATTACAGGTCTCCCTCCCGGATTTCCGATTTCCTCTGTTACCTGGAGCTTGCAGGGATAACGTCACCGGGGCTTGCAAGCGTTGGACACCTTCTCTTGTCAGGTTGACTTTTCTCGCCTCACATCCTTCCATGAATGATTCCTCCATTCGTTCTGCTGTGGCATTCTTCTTTGTGGTTTCACTGAAGGGGCTATCAGCATTATGACCGGGCCTCCTGGTCCACCGCCTCTGTTTGTCATCAGCCACCATCCGGTTCAGTCACTGGATGCCTTGAGTGCTCTTCCGTTTCCCGCGTCATGGTAGGCATTAGGCCCAACAGCTACATGCCTCTCAAGGCTGTGCGTCCTGTTTCTCCTCTGAGTAGCTCAAACAGCTGATTCAAACTTGCCGGCTTCTCAATGTGGTGTTTCCAACTTCTATTTTTATGACATTGTCATGGAAAACTGGCGGACAGTCAAAGTCTTTTCTCTCGGTCAAGCTCCTATTCTGTATTTCTCTATTGTGTTTCTTTGACCAAGTATCACATGGGTTTGTTATTGTAGGTGTTATCAATGCATATGATTGACAACATCAGAGTTTGATTGATTCTTCATCCTTTTCTTTAAAATTGTTCACTGACAGGTCATTACAACCATAGGGATTAGGGAGCTCCTTCCCAGAATGGGAGGCCTTGTCTGCAGAGGGGGAGTCTCTCCCAGTGAGGTCCCACTTGCCTCTACCCCGAGGGAGGGTATTGTATAACGGACTCACCTCCCTAGCCTCACAGGGAAAGTCTCCCCCAAGTGGAGAAGTGACAGAATACCACGACTTGCCACATCACTCTCTGTCTCTCAAATAGGTTGATGTTTTTTAGACAAGAAAGATCCACGTATTAAGCCAGCACCCAAAGAAGGTGGTTTTGTGGGCTTCTTGTGTATTTTTGGCAATGCACAGAAGACAGGTGCAATAGGGAATTTCTGAGCAAAATATTCCTCTGTCTTTGATGTCACCCATTCTTGTTCAATGGCTTTGTCTAACACTTTTTTTTAATGAGATATTATATAGAACTCTTAGGATCATGGTCCAATTCGATGTAGGTAGTAGTATCTTTCAGAAGTTTTAAACAGCTGTTAGTATAAAATCTGTGTCTCTGACAACTATAGCGCCACTCTTTTTGATGTGTTCTGATATTAGACTGTCTATGACATTGATAAATAATGGGTCACAACTCATTTGTCATATTTGTTTGAAACATGTTAATAGCTGGGTTTTGAAACATAGGGATAAAGTACTTTTAGGTCTCATCTCTAGGTAATCAAACGTAACCAACCTTTCATGTTCTAATGGTTTTAAGTCAAAAAAGACTTTTCATCTTTTGTATGAATCTTGAGAGGTTTATGCGTTTGTCAAAAAGAGTGGCATTCTGGGTAGGAGTGAACGAAAGTCCCAAATTCAAAAGATCATATTGCGTATCACTGAATTGTGTACTTAAAATATTGAATACTAACTGGTTGGGTTTTTGTTTTTGGGTCTGAGATTTCTTTTACCCTCTTCGGGTCTTCTTCCATCTGAAAAAGTTGTGTTTGAGAGAGAGGTAGTGGTTAAGGTTTGATCTGCCGGTGCATCAACAGTGAGTAGTGCTGGAGTCTACGATGGCCTGTTTGTGTTTTATAGAGGTCAAAATTCTCCTCCACTACTAGTCACGTCACTGCTTTGTTCACTATTACTTAGGATATTCGTAGGTGGGCTCTTTGTGAAAGGAGTTGTATGATGTTGATAGAACTCCTATCAAGTAAAGTCTATGATTAGTGAGTTATCCAGGGTGTCCCTTCTAAATTTCCAAATGTTTCACTGTTCAATGTCGCTACAGTAAGAATCTAATGTACCATTGATTTCATCCAACAGTTTTGTAGTTCCTCACTGGATTTAAAGGAAAACACTTGATGTTTTAGTTCTGCAATTTCATTATCAATTTTTGACAAAGATCTTGCTAATTCTTCAATTTTGAGAAGGATCAGATCAAAATGTCGTTCTCAGCAGGTCTGATGGGTTCTCTCATTTTCTGTGTCTGTTCCACGATAGTCTGTGAGGTACAGCCCTCATCAAGTGCTTTCCCTTCCTCTGTGTCAGGCCTCGTCCACTGCTTGAGAGATTGCACTCGGCACACACTGTAGTTTCTCTGGCTCTGAATCTGGGTTTTGTCAGTGCCAGAGATATAGGTCATCTCTTTCTGGAACTGGTCTCTGCAAGTTTCTCAGACCTAGCTCTTAGAATCCTTTGGGGCAGGCCTCAACATATTCACTCGTCAGTACCCACTGGGTAGTGATAATTGACTCTTGGTGAAGAATACATGGTGTGCTGTGTGTATGTGGAGAATTGAGGGATGAGTGATTTTTTTAGGCCTAGCTTATAGCTTGCAATTTAAAAATGGTATCCTGCTTTGGGGCATATCTCGCCTTCTGTCATTCTGGCTTCTCCCAAGATCTGGCTCTTTTCCTAGATCTGGCATTCTTTGCTTTACTCTGCTCCTAGGTCTGAGCCTGGTCTATGACCCACTCTGCAGGGTCCTGGGTTCTCTTTCATGGGGTGGCAAATTATTATGTTCTGATATGATGTTTCACTTCTCTCTCTGTATCACTGTCAGTGATTGGTTTGGGCCAGGGGAATAGATCAGGAGCAATGTGCTTTTCTTAGAAGCAAGACAACACTGTGCAGCATGAACCCGATACCTGGCCCTGGGCTTAGAGGATAGACTCAGGAATGAAGTGTGAAGAATAGGAGCCCAATTACATGGCCTGCAGTAGCGGCCATGTAGTTATGGTTAAGTTGCTAAACCCATAGGAAGAGCACTTTTTGGGCAGTTTATAACCTCGCTCCCCCTGGACGAATCTTCACCAAACTTTGCAAAGAAAGTATATGGCCCACTTTGAAATTCTTTGCAAGGTTTGGTGAGGTTTGGCCAAGGAGGGCAAAGTTATGGCGGGGGTCCCACATTGTCTTTTATTCCCATAGACTGAATGGAGAACATGCTTTGCTCATACCTACAGCCCAAATCGCTGGATGGATTTTCACAAAATGTGCGGCAGGAGCAGTGGTTTTGTCCCGAAAGCGTGCTTTTGTAAATTTGGTGAAAATCTGTCCAGTAGTTTTTTTTTAAACGCCCAAAAAGTAGGTCTAATAAAATTAGTGCTAGACACACTTCCCTGTTCGCTTTGCGAACAGGACACTGATTGGATAATCAGCTTGCATCGTGTCCGCAGACATATGACGTGTTCGCTGATTGGTTGGGGTAAAGCATGAGGTGCGTCACATTCTTTTGATGCGCCTGCCATATTGGATCTGCAGACATCCGCGGACAGTTTGGCATTGAAGTGAGCATAAATCCAATTTTGGGGAGTGTGTTGGTGTGTAGGAGTGCTTGGAGAGGGTGGGGTGTAAGAGATGGGTCAAATGCTGTATTTGTTTAGGTGGGAGAAGTCCGTGATGTGTTCGCGGTGTCCGCGGTCACCACGGTTATCAACAGACATATTAAACACTGGGCGCACTACTGGCTATTTTACATTACTATGATGTTGGTTTTGAGTCTTTAGTAGAGCATTGGGTGAAGAGGGTATGTATTGAAGAGTTTGTGCGTTGGTTGTAATTATTATTTTAGAATGTTAATTGAAGTGGATAGGTTTTGAGGTGGATGTGTTATGTTTTTCGGTTGTGGTAATTCGGTAGATGTTTGCTTCTAGGGTGTGTTATGCTGCGTGGCTGTGGCCATGGCCTAGAGACTTCGGCCATGCACCCAAGACTCTAGGCCCTGGCCACAACCACTGCAGCATAACACACCAATGCTACCAAATATTTTGGCTATGGTATGTGGGCTGCTTAGGGGATATGTTTTCAAAAATGTGAGTACTGATTGGCATTAGTGTAATAGTGTGTATAGGATAGTGAGATGATGTGTGTTAGTTTGTTTGTTGGATTGTGTTCAGAATGATGGCATTGAAGACTGTAGGCATTTTGGGTTGTATTTATTGGTGAGGTGTTCATTTGCATGGCTGTGTTATGTTGCAGTGTTTGTGATTCTAATTATTATATACTTACTGGTTCCTTTGTTGAGGTTGTATGCACAGTTTTGGTCAGGCCGTGCCGTCAAGATTGTATTGTTTGGCATAGTACAGTTATGAACCAGATTTCTTATAGTTGAATGTTGTGTTAATATCATTTTGATATGGTGGAAGGTGCTTTTGCAAATAGGTCCATAAATGCAAGCTAATGAATGTCCTTGTAGTCCTGTGTATTTGCGCACTGGACAGGAGTCCATACTTTGTAATAGTTTTATTTTAAGTTTGTCTTTGCCTTTCACATACTGATCGAGGAACTGGCATAAAGATGTGAAAGATGTTTTGCCGATGTTACACATTGATGTGCACGGCCATTTGTTGACTGGACGCATTGGTTCAGTGGAATGGAGAGTCTTTTTCTGGGGATATTTTTGTGAGCAGCGTTTCTTGTTCCATAATGGTATTGTTGTGTTTTTCATACCCTCATCCGCTGCTATGTATGGCAATTGTGTTTCTTTGCTTTTGTTTGTATGCTTCTTCATTGAAATATGGTTCCTTGCTTGTGGTGTGACTCCATTCACCTCCACAGATGTTTGCGAAGCTATCTTTGTTGATATTCATTTATTGAGAAGTCTTTTTTGTAGTTTAGTAATTAGTTTTGTTAGTGGTTTCATTCTGTTTAAAAGGAAAATAAATAATAAGGACTCTATGGTGGAACATTCTTTGTAAAATAATTTGTTTTGGTGTGCTTTCTTGTGGCTACATCGAGATGTATAGGTGCAGTGTTAGCACTAGTGGTAGCTGCAGTATTGTTAATCACTTTCTGTTTCGTTTTACATTTTGAAAGAGGAGGCAAAGTTTCTTTACTGGAAGCTGGTTTTGTTTCGCTTAGTGACTGTATTAGCTGTTTGTTTGAACTTTTTGTACAAATTATGCTAGAGGTGGATGCTTATTTTGGACACTTCTATTTTGATTTTGTCTACTTCTGCATTGCTTTCTACATAGTTTCTTTTTGGTAGGCATTCTTTGGGGTCTGTTGGAGAAAAAAGAATGTGTGGGTTGGGATGTTGTGCAGTGTATGTGTGCTTTTTGCATGAGTGTCTGAGTATGATGGTAAGCATGCATGTAGAGGTGTGTGATTGTGCAATGGGTGTTACTTCAGGTTAGGAAGGCTATTCTCGTATTTGTGTGTTACTATACTGGTGTTCAGATGACAATACAAAGTATGCACCTGCTGAGGGGCAAGCAGTAATACTGAATCTAATGCTGCTGGGTTAATACAATTGTTTGTTCTACAATACTAGAATTCTACAGTGTTTGAGTAACAGAACATTATGGCAGTATTGTACTTACTTTTTGGATGGAAAGAGTAGGTTTCTTCTGAGTTCTGGTTCATACTTTAGACGCTGCTGGTTTTCAGGAGAGTGGTTTTCACTGTAATTGTGAAAGGAAGAAGTTAGTAAATATGTTTGTTAATAGCACTTTTGTTAATGTAGACATGAATTTGGTTATTTTTGCAGTAGAAGTGTTTTTTGATAACTGTGCATAGCATGTAGCATCCTTTGTATATGTGCATTCTGTATATTTTACTTAGAATCTGCCAGTTCAACTTGCCTTAGAAATTACTACAATAGTAAGCACACAGAGCACACTTGGCTTTTTAATGCGGTGTTATTGGATGTTAGGAGATAGGTGAAATAACTATATGCTTTTCTTGCTATTTATACAGGGTAAATGGCAGGAACTGTGGGGAAAAGCATGCAATGTATGCATTTGTGAATGTGTGGGAAATAAAGCAGAAGGATTTGATGGGTTCAGCAGCTTATTACTCTGCAGAATAGTTGTAGGGGAGATGGTTCAAATAAGAAAGCATGGAAAAGTGGCAAAGGGACAAAGCAATTTTCCCATAGTGCAGGTGATTAGCAAACTACTGGGTGATCCTCTGGTGCTTGGTGACTGGAAAGTCTGAAATAAAGTAAGGGTGGTAATGAAGGGTCTGGTGCTTGCTTTGTAGACTGAAGGGAAGGGGGGATATGTTACATGTGCTGGTTTACTACACTGTTTGTACATAGTTGCACATGATATGATAGACATGACTGCACCTGTGCATAGTTGAAATCTGTTGTAAATTCTAGAACGGAATGGACAACCAGCTGGAAAGGGAGAGCTTTCTCGATTGGAAGAAAGGTTGTAGAGGCAGTGGTGTTGTTTCGGTTCGGAGCCTTTCCAATGATATTGGCTATCTGTGTGAACGAATGAAGATCCTGGCTGCGTGTCACTTTATAACACCTTACAAAGCCTTTTCCCACAATTATACAGCTATTTATCCAATCGTTTAACATGAAATGACACTTTGTTAGACATCTGTGTGTGTTGTGTCTGATTACTATCATAATCATTCCTAAAGGAAGTTCAAATGATAGATTATATGTAAAATATACAGAATGTATAGAAAGGAAATTGTATGTACATCCTATGCACTATAATGCATTAAATGCTATTATGGTTGAAATGTGGACACATATGTGGCAGTGGTTACACAAATGACAGAATGAATGAAGAGAATAACAGTTTGCACATTACAGTTAGTAATATGGGTAAATAACATTTTTGAGAGCAGACAGCTTTGCAAGTGACACTTGATCATAGCAGATGGGAGAAATGACAGTAAGCTTTTTTTACAGGTTATACAGGGTAAGTGGCAATTACCTTGTTTATATGCATTTATACAAGAGCTGTACATGTACTGTGCAGAAAATATACATACGTATAGTTTGTGTTTGTGCATGAATCTGCATGCAGAAATCTTGGAGAGCTTTACAGTAGTTGTTGCTGTAGGTGCTTTGCAATCACAGCCCACTTGTACTCAGACTGATCAACTGTACATCTAAAGTGCTGAACTGTAATGATGGAGTTAGATATATAGTTCTTGAATGTGATTGGTGGATGGTTGTGTGACTGCTTAACAGTAGCCAAAGAGGGAATTGTGCAGAGAGTGAAGTGGAAAGGGTAGAAGGGCTGCCCCAGTGGTACGTGCTCCGTGGACACTGCAGGTGTTCGCGGACAGAGCGTGCCACATCCGGGGTTTCTGAGCATGAAATGGGAGTGTATTTTGGGGATTAGCCAATCAGGTGTTGAGGGTCTTCTTTGTATTGAGAGAGGCTCTGTGTAGTGAAGATGGCAGAGGTGGAGAAAGTCAGAGTGTTGGTGGTTGTAGATATATTTGTGAATGGTTTGGAGAAGTATACTAAATCTATGAATGTGGCTAACAATTTTGACATAAAAGGAGTGGAGGTGGTGTGGTGCACTGTGCCTGGTTTTAGTTTGCAGGCAATGCTGGATGTTCGTCAGGATATGGCTAGGTTCAATAGTCTAGATGTAGTTGTCCAGCACTGTGGTGCTGTGCATTTGGGCTATGTCAGTGCCCCTACTTTGTTGCAAAATCTGCAAAACCTGGTTCAGGCAGTCATGAAAGTCCTTCCAAATGCCAAGGTTATTTTTTCTGCTTTGTTACCTAGGGCACTATGGGACAATAGTTCTGTTTTTTGTCCTTAGCAAAATGTTGCTAGGTGTTTAATTAAACAAGGCATGTTTGTTTTTATGATTAGAGCTGGGATATTCTTTTGCAATAATGACAACATTGAATCTGGTAATGTTGTTTACTTTAAAGCAGATGGAATGTCCTTATCTTTCATGGGAAATGCCATGCTGTTTTGGAATATAAGGATTGCTTTGGAGAAGCTAATGTGAAGATATTTGGAGGAAAATTAGGAAAAGAAAACAAAAAAGTACAAAATAAAAGGTTTTTCTGAAGCATCTTCAAAAAAAAAGAAAAAAACGCTCTTTTCAGAGCCAACCTCAAAGAGTAAATGGGGCACACTATTTACATTTTCATTCCCCACTCTCAGATTTTACGATTTGTCTGCGGACACTGCGTATTACATACAGGGATTTTGAGGCTGAGAGGCATGCAAATGAGATTTAGCAGGGCAAGGGATCAATAAGGTTTACTGGATGTGATGTGTATGGAGAGACTTTGTCAGAAAGTCTTTTTCCTGAGAGGAGAGTAGATAGCCATGGCTGTGTCTTTCAGAAGGCATATTGTCCGGATTTTGGGAGACTCGTAGACAAATTGGTTGGAGGTGCATGCAGATCGCTGGGGAGTGGCTGCACATCTTGTATTCCCTCATGTGGAAGTACACTGGCATGGAGTGTGTGGAATGCAGTGGCGTGATTTGGTACCTCTTTGTGCTACTTTGGTGACACAGTGTCATCCAGACATTATTATTAATCATTGTGGAGGGAACGGTTTAGGACATGTCTCTGGAATCTCTTTGCAATTTGCAATGAAAGAAGGACTTGGGAAACTCATGGACATGTTTCCAAAGTCCCGAGTAATTTTTTCTCGTATTGCACAGAGACAAATGTGGCTGCATTCTTCTTCATTTGGTCCACGAATGGAGAAAGCGAAGCGCAATGTCAACAAGGCTGTTTGTGCCTTTTTGAGAGATGTTGGCATGTCCTCTTTTCACAATGAAAATATTATGTTTCGTAGTACACAAATCTTTTGCAAAGATGGAGTACATCTTACTTATGCTGGCAATCAGATTTTTCAGCGAAATATACAAAATATATTGCGACCCTTTTTGGAATTATAGCAATCCTTTTTCCAGTAGGTGTTGACCACTTTAAGTTTTCATAACACACACAAAACACCGCAAAAAGGCTCTTTTCAGAGCCACCACTACCTTCTGCAGAAGAATGCAATGGTTTTGATAGGGCAGCACCCCAAAAATTTTAAATGTATGCGGACTGTCCGCGGACTTCTAAAAATGCAGAGGGCCCTGCAGCATTTCATTGGCACTTCTATTTTTAACTATGAAAGGCGGCTCTGAAAAGAGCCTTTTTATTTGGTTTTTGTTGTTTTGTATTTTTTGGGGGGTTTTCAGACATGACACATAAGGAAAGGAAGGGAAGGCAGAGTAAGGAAGGGGCACCAACCACAGGGATAAGAAAGGGGAGGTGGAGAGAGGAAGATGTAGGGTGGGCCTTAATCGGGTAGGTGGCAGTCCTTCTCATGCTTCCAGACCGCAGCCTCGAAAGCACTTTGAAGGGTCTCCCCCCTGCAGAGTACTGCGTCGCAGTACATACACAATACTGTGACCTTTGAAAGGTAAGTATCACGTATGGCTGGCGAGGCAGCTGGAGGGATGTGCTGCCCCACAGGGGTGCCTCTTGTGATGGCAGGAGCAGAAACAGAGGATGTTGCAGAGGAACTCAAACTACTACGTTTATCGCAAGGTACAACCTTATGAATAGCCCCACCGTGGAGCGACCTTAGGTGTCGCTTCATTGAGGTAGTACCGTAGCTGTACAAACCTGGTTTGCCACGACCAACTGGCACTGAGTGCAGCGCACCTTGTTTGCACAAGCTTTCGGTACTCCATCAAGAGTGGCAAACAACCTCCACACCCAAGTTTCAATGGTGAGTGCTAGTAGTAGGGACTTCCACTACCTCATCCTCATCATCCTCATCATCCTCCTCTGCATCCTCATGCCTGTTCCCTCTGCAGGCCCTTGCATAGGTGGTGTTGATGGAGGGGTAGGGGGTGGTGCTGAGACAGAAGTAGCACCAGCAGCAGCCATGGATGCCATCAGGACAGCTGTCAGGAATTTTCCAGAAGGAGTGAATGCAGTAAACTTTCACAGGAAAATACCTTGGATTGCTCAAAGAAGTACTTTAAAAATGTCTGGGGGCCTCGACTGTGTTAGCGAACAAGGACCCACACTGAACATGGCAGCAGTCACATGATGATATTGTAGACACGTTCGCTAAATCTAGGAACACGTATGCTAAATCTAGGAATGTGGCTAACAATTTTGACAATAAAAGGAGTAGAGGTGGTATGGTGCCCAAAAATAAAAATGTAAAGTACACATAAAATAATGGTTATTAATTGGTTTATTTAGAGAAGTGTAGTGTCTACCATTACTATCATTGTTTTCACTCATTTCATCCAGAAGAACATTTTCTTCTAGCCATTCCCCAAAGTACTCTACATTTCTGTGTACCCTAATACAGAAAGTTTATAAATATATGAAATTAATGTAGTGTACTTACCAGTTGCTTTGTAAGTTTTGCTGTTACTGCTGCGTTGGTGTGCTGTTGATTTTTGCTGTGCAGTTTCAGTGAGGTAATTCTGCTGGAGGCACATGTTATTTTCTTTTGGTATGTTCCAGTATGTTGCATATGCTATGCAATTGGACTGTTGGTGTCTTACATATACAGTTTGCACTTCTTATTTATTATTGCATGTCATTTATTTATGTGCTCCTCTTTGAACATGTTCAGTGTTGTTTTTTATCGCACGATACAACAATGTAAGATACCCCCTGAGTTTTTGGAAAGTGTTGATGTTGACCGAGTCCGTCCGCGGACATGCGCGCGGTCCGTGGACCTCAGAACTACTAGCATGGGGCAGGGGGGTTCAGTATGTTCTATGTTACGTGTATATGAACTAAAGGAATTCTACTAAACACCTATCAAATTCATGGCATCTATATTCAGTGAAACAAAAGTGTTAAACGGGGCGTTACAGTTAAATTGAGCTACTAAAAACCTATGAAATTCAGTGAAAAAAACTTTGTTAGACGGACATTATGGTTAAGTGGCTCTAGTATAAACCTGTGAAATTCAGTGAAAAAACGTTGTGAAAGGGATGTTATGGTTACAAGTAAAACAAAAAAAAAATGAAATTCGCCAGTTATAGTAAGCTAAGCAACCATAACTGCCGCCACCATTGTGCACTGCTAAGACTAACACTCAAGGCATCAAAGATGACATCACAAATGTCATTGATGACATCACTGATGACATAACATGTGCATTTACTTTTCATGAAAAGTCTTTACAAGGGATTCTTATTATAATGTTGACAAAAAAGTGTCAAGGATGATTGGAATAAATATTATGATCTACATAGTGCATTAAGCAATACATTGATATAAATAGCATTCTATCATGAAGTTCTTTCCAGTATACTAAGGTACTCATGTAAAAACATAGGCATTGTGTGCAACATACATGATGGAAGTGCAATATTCATAATCTTGCCATGTTGAACAGTGAAATGATAAATGCTTTCTTATTAGAGTTTTGCGTACTGTGAAACATGTAAGAAGTAGCTAATAAACCCCACTTACTACATAATTGCATTATTACAGCCAAAACACAAAGAGACAACAAGACATACAAATATGAGCATATAGAGCGAAAGTGAAGCAAACAAAATGCAGCAGTACTACCAGAAAGTGTTCATAACCTAACTGATTATCTTCATGCACAGAAATGATTGCTCTGTTTCAAAGTTGCTACTTCCCCTATGTATATGTATCACATGATGTGACTGGACCCTAAGGAAAGTAGTGTGAGTACAATGTTTACAAATATGAGCATATACAGGGAAAATACAGTAATAAAAAAACAGCAGAACTATCAGAGAGTGTTGATAACCTTACTGATTATCTTCATGCACAGAAAGGATTGCAGTCTTTCAAGCCTGTGACTTCCCCTGTGTATATGTTTCATATGATGTGATTGGACCCAAAGGGAATTACTGTAAGAACATATTTGAAGGATACGTCTACAAATATAGTACCTTTTGAATTTTTAGTTCCTCACTGTTACTGAAGAAAACCATGTGGCCTAGATATGTCAGTAAAGGATAAAAGAGGGAGCCAGACATGTGATGTAATCAGTGATGTCAACAATGACATTTGTGATGTCATCTTTGATGTCCTGGGTGTTAGTCTTAGCAGATGACATCACTGATGACATCACATGTGCATTTACCTTTCATGAAAAGTCTGTACAAGGGATTCTTAGTGTAATGTTAATTTAAAAAAAGTGTCAAAGATTATTGGAATAAATATCAAGTGCTAATCAGTGCATTAAGCTATGCATTGATATAAATAGCATTCTATTATTAACTTCAATCCAGTATACTAAGGTACTCATGTAGAAACATAGGCATTGTGTGCAGCATACATGATGGAGGTGCAATATTCTTAAGCTTGCCATGTTGAATAGTGAAATGATAACTGTTTTCATATTAGAGTTTTGCATACAGTGAAACTTGTGATAAGTAGGTAATAAAACACACTTACTACATAATTGCATTATTATACACAAATCACAAAGAGACAACACCACATACAAATATGAATATATACAAGGGAATTGAAGTAAGAAAAAGAAACAGCAATAGTAGCAGAAAGTGTTCATAACCTAACTGATTACCTTTATGCAGAGAAATGATTGCTCTGTTTCAAAGCTGTTAATTACCCAATCTATATATATCACATGATGTGTCTGGACCCTAAGAAAAATAGTGTGAGTACAACATATAAAAATATGTGCATATACAGGGAAAGTACAGTAATAAAAAAACATCAAAAGTATCAGAAAGTGCTGATAAATCTACTGATAATTTTAATGCACAAAAAGGATTGCTGTCTTTCAAGGTTGTGTCTTCCCCTATGTATATGTTTCATATGATATGACTGGACCATAAGGGAATTATTCTAAGAACATACTTGAAGGATAAGTCTACGAATATAGTAATGTACAATTTTTAGTTCCTGACTGTTACTGAAGAAAATCATGTGGCCTAGATATGTCAGGAAAGGAAAAAAGGGGAGTCAGACATGTGATGTCATCAGTGATGTCATCAATGACATTTGTGATGTCATCTTTGATGTCCTGGGTGTTAGGCAACTTAACCATAACGTCCCGTTAACAAAGTTTGTTTTACTGAATCACATATATGGGCCACTTGTTTTTGTTCACTGACATATATAGGCCAGCTGGTTTTGTTCAATGACAGTCAGAATATAAAAACTGAAAAGGTGCTATATATCTAGACCTTAACCTGTCATATGTTATTTAAGTACTTTCCTTAGGGTTAGGTCTCAACTCAAGTGCACATACATGGGGAAAGGAGCAGGCCTCAAACACACAATTCCTTTGTATACGTGAAGATGAACTTTAATGTTATTAACATTTTCTGATGATGCTGTTTCTTCCTTCCTTACTTTAGTTTCCCTGGATGTGCCTCTGATTTGTATGCATTGTGGCTCTTCATATGCATTGTTTGTACCAGTACAAGTGTTGTAAGTCTTGAATTGTTAGATAATTATTACATCTTTTAACATAACTCAAAACTCTGATAAGGTAGCATTCATTATTGTACTTTCCAAAATTACAAGATTATAAATAGTGTACTTCTATGGTGCATGCTGCAGTTATTACCTATGTTTATATTTGATTATATTTCTATATTAACAACAACATTACAATACAATGATTTTAGATGAGTACATTTTTTAATAAATTAAGTAGTTCATGATAGGTCTCTCGATCACCCCCGACATCTTGTTACCAACAATATAAACACAACACCTTGTAGAGACTTTTCATCAAAATGTATTTCACATGTGATCTCATCAGTGAGGTCATCAATGACATTTGTGATGTCATCTTTGATGTGTTGAGTGTTAGTCTTAGCAGTGCACAGTTGTGGCATGATTTATGGTTGCTAAGCTTACCATACCTGGTAATTTTCTGGGGTTTTTCAGTTTACTTGTAACCATAACGTCCCTTTAACAAAGTTTTTTCACTGAAAATATATACATATATTTATTATTTCCTTTGGGGGATGTTTTTCCCTAATCTAGTGATTCGTAATGTGACTGATTACCAGCTTCTTGTTTACAATTATGGCTAATAAGGCATTCTAAAGTCACAACAGCAGGCTTAAACAGTCATGCCTCCATTTGGAAGTCAAAAGGAAGTATTGTTTCAGGGAAACACAGCTCTGCCACTTGAGCGACAATACCACATGTTTATGCGGGATGAAGGCTAGCTTTTTCTGTAGTTTATGAGGATTTCACCTACTTTGAATGTTGTGTCTTTGTGTGCCACTCCACTCCTGGATACTCAAATGTTCTTGGCTGCTTGAGCAATTCAAGTTTGGATTACTGATGTCAGAGATTATGAAAAAATGACACCTGGAGCCAGATTACAGAAAGTGCAAAGTGTGCACGGTGTTAGCACTAGTGCAAAGTTTGCCCTATTTTTAAAAAAAAACACTTGGACATGTTAGAAAAAAGTGCACTTTATCAGGGTATGAGCACATGGGCAAAAATTGCCATTGGCCCAAAAGATGCATTTTCACTCCATTATTGCACCAGGGCAAAGTTTGCCCTGGTGAAATAACACATCGGAAATGTATCTTTTTTGCACTATGGCAAGTTTTGCCCTGGTGATAATACCATTCCTCACTGCACTTGTCATGGTGATATAGTTTTCTAATATGTCCAAATGTTTTTTTTAAAATAGGGCAAACTTTGCCCTAGTGCATTATTATTGTGAAAGGCAATATAACAAATGACAAAATCAATGAATGAATTATTGAGATCCTAAGCCTTCCTGTGTGCAATCTCATTTACGTTCTAGTTCACTATTTTTTCCTAAAAATTTCAATTGTTTACATCGTGGCTATTAGATCTTTGCCTACTCTTTCCATATTCCGCCCCTTCTCTCAAAGCTCGCCTGTTCTGCTTATATCTGCAAATACAATTATTTAATTATTGTCAGTATTTCCATTACCTCACAAACTCTGTTACTGTAAAGTCATTTGACGAAGCACTTTAAAAATCAATAAATGCAAATCCAAATACAAAAACCTGCTTCTCAACATAACCAAATTGTGTTATTGTGGGACAATCACTTGTCCTTGTAGGGTATTGTTTTCCATCACTGCTCAAATTGAGATCACCTATAAGGGATTCAGTTCAGTTTGCCAAACAACAAGGTGAACCATTTATAGCTAAAATCATCACTTAATAACCAGAAACTCCACTTCCCCTCACCCGCTCCACCTCCACACTTAGTTAATTCTAGGCCATTTCACACATTCTTTTCTACAAAACCATTGGTTTAAAATCTGGCAATGATGGGGGACCTGGCTGGCCCTGTGGTCCAAGTCTGCGTCTGGGCAAATGAGCCTGCACTTGCAATGTGAAGGAAACACCTGAGCATGTGTGAGGCTTAGCATCACATATGACTATCTCTGGCATATTAGGCTCATCCTGGCAGTATGTCATGATCTCTGCTTCCAAAAGATCAGGACTTGCCCGACTCCCTTGGAAGCAGACCCATAACCCCAGTTCCGAGTGCCAGCCAGTCCCAATTGGGACCTTTTGGACCCTATCCTGGCGCCAGTGGCACCAGGCTCATAAAGATGCCCAGTCCCAGCGCTGGAAGCGCCGGGCTCATAATGCTTGGGTGGACTTACCTGCAGCAGACCATGCTGCTTACTTACCTGCCAGTTGAACCCCTGATCCTCTTCTGTTTGGGACTACTTTTCCTGTTGGGTGGGGCAGGAGCCACTCCCTAGGTTCAGAACACTGGAACTCTTCTGGAAAGCAGGAACTCTTTTCTTACCTAGGCGTGGCTGTGGAAGGAGACACCTAAGCACTACAGGAGGCTATTTAAACCACACCCGATGGATGAATCTTGCTTTGCGTTATTCTGCATTCTCTGCAGCAGAACGCTCATCGTGTCTTCTGCTTCTGATCCTGGACCTAAGGGAACAAAGGCTTACCATCCTGGAATCCAGTCTTCAGCAGCACCTGTAAAGACAAAGAAAGAACAGGTTAGCACTACGGTCTTCAGTGGCAGCGCATCTCTTACCTGGTCCATCGGCTGTCACCAACGCCTCGCGCTGCATTCCGGCATCTGAAAGACAAAGGCTTACCTACTCTTCGCATGCTCCGGTGGTCTTCGCACTGCATTCCGGCATCTGAAAGACAAAAGAAGGTGCGTTTAAAGACATTGGGCAACTTTATTACTCACGTGCCATTACTCCTTCCCACACCGAATCCAGTGGGTATTCCAGCACCCTTCAGCTTCTCTAAAGCTCCGAACTTGTACCTGCAAGATAAAAGGGACAGTTAGTGCGCATCGTGAAGCAGGCTACAAGCGCTTACTTACGTGCTTCCAGGCGCTTCTATTCCTCACGCGGGTTCGATCCTCAAACTCTCATCAGCCCGCCATCCGCCATCGCCGGAACCCTGCAAAACAAGAGATATCATTACAAAAGACTTTTAAGACATTTGAAGTGCCCAGAACTTACCGTTCGTGCAGTTAACGACGGACAGCAGTCCTCTGAGGTCAAGAGGCCTGCACCCTTATCCAGTGAAGAAACTGGTTACGGCACCCTGCCCCGAGGCAGATGGAGAGCTCGGCGTTCACTTACCTAAGGTGAGGGTGTTAACCTTTGGGGTTCTACAGGAGAAGAGAAAGGGAAGAGGAGAGAGGCACCCAATAACCCCAGTTCATTAATCCCATATTTTCTATCTGCAGACATCTTACTCTTCGAGTCAGACATACAGTGCACAGAGGTCCAGCCCAAAGAGCCAACCGTGTGTTACACATCACCTTTGAAGATACGGCATTCACCCAGTCAAGACCGGCGCCTCTGCGGGAATCAGGTGAGCTTTACACAGTACTTATGTGATTGAGTCTGCAAGTGGCATAAAAACTAGCATTTGGGATAGTGAGGAGATACCTAGCATATGACTATACATTTACATAATGTACTAGGCTTAGCTAATATGGTGCTACTAGGTTAGATGATGCTGCACTTAGCATGCCGAAGCACTGATACATGTGGGTATGCAAGTATTCATTTTGCTTATTATGATTGCACCTAACACATGATGCTATGAATGGCATGGAATGACAATGGTCATTTGAGGCTGTATTGGCATAGGAAGGAAGTTCTACTGACCTATGATTGCTCCACTGGGTGTGGGTTTGGTATATCATGACTGCATTCATGTCATATTGAAGCAGGGCCATAGTTACTATATGATTAGAAATTGAATCACCTATTTTCTGCTTTAGATTTTACAATTGTGATGTCACAAGGACCATATGATATCACATCCTGTGAGGTTTTTAGGGTCAAAGGGTAAATGATATGCCCTTTGATGACATCACGTTTGTGATGTCATTTCCATGGCATTTTTGATAATGGACTGCCTTGGTAGGGACCTATTAGGTTTCTTAATTGAATTGTAGTATAGCGCTTCTGCGAATGTCTCCACCTGTTACTTTGCTGCCTGGGAACAATGGATACAGACACCACAACTGTCATTTTGACAGGTGTGTACCAAGGCAATACTTTAAAAAACAAAGCAAACTTGGCATATGTGTTACTTTACCATTCCATAAAAATACTGATGGCATGTCAAAGTTGCAGAAATACCCTGTGCGCTGGAATAATATTGCATATCGATAAACTATGCTTACATCAACCAACAAGAACACTGAGATCAAGTACCGACATCCGCCTGGAACCAAAACCCTATAACAGAAGAAAACTCGGAGGATCCTCTTTCTCTCACCAGGCACCGAAAACCTGGAATGACCTACCTAAGAGTATGCGGAACACAACAAACCACCTAGCATTCAGGAAACTCTTCACAGAGTAACTACAACAGCGACGCACTAGAATGCCCACCCCGTTAAACAATGATGAAAAAACACCATCCTCGGTCACTCCCAAAATGGACATACACAGAACCCAAATGGGAAATAGCCACAAAAGGAGGTCACCATAGAGAGATCACATACTCAGACCGAGACTAAAGCCCTTAAACGACTCATCCACTGCCTCCCGGCCATACCATATCCAAACCCCCAGAAGACACATTTAGATAGAATTTTTGTGAGAGGAGACCACAACACCAGCTCCAGCACCCAAGGAGGAGAATAGACACCCAACCCTCACTAATCAATCCATCAGCATTAGAACTCCTACAGAGCTCACTAGAATAGAAAGGTGAGTAGCAATTAGAACATTTACAGAGCGTGTTAGAACAGCACAGGGAGCACCTCACACAAACCTAAAACCCCGCCAGGCATAACCCCTTCGCCCACCCTGATGAGATTGGGAGGATTGGCGAGTGCCACCCTCGGACAGAGTTCTGAATGTTAGCATGTTAAACTTCATACAACCCACTAACAAAAAACTCAGCATTTTTGCAGACTTATCTCACTCACAAATCTCACACAACCACCTCTCGCACAACAACCCGCACGCAATTCACAACACTGCAACAACACATAAGACGCACCAACAGCACATGAGGACTGACATCGATCCGATACTCACACGAAAGCTCAGCACCCGGTGAATACCGGGTTGAAGCTGCCAACGGAACACCACTCCTCTCACTATCCTTCGCCCACTTCACCTACTAACCCATCCCACCTTCTCGTTTTCCGATCCGCCAGAGCGCCTGGGGACCAACTCCGTTGGTGACGGTGCGTGGTACAAATACCTTTAACATTTAACATATCGGAAGTCGGGTCCTGCTGCCTACAAAAATATCCAAATAAAGAAAATTCTGCAGTCAGGAATAGAAGCGTTGGCAGTTAATTCTGGGAGCAACAGATTTATGTGATAAAAAGAGCAACATGTGTTTTTAACGTAACACAAACCATTCCAGAGGTTATTGCTGGATTGTTTTGTGCATATGTCAAATAAATGTTTTCCTTCAATGGAAAAGTGAGCACCAGAAAGCTCAGCTAGCTAAGCTCCGGACTTCCCTGTATAAACCTTACTTGGGTGATCGGCACGAATCGTGTCCAGTAAAAGTATCGAAATAAAATCAAATTACCTTTTTTTCGAACCCAAAAGGATTGAAAAAAAAGAGTTGAATGCTTTTTTATTTATTTATATTTTTTTTAGTTTTGCATGTAAAAAAATGTTTTTTTAAAAGAGAAACGGGAGTTTGGGGGAAAAAAATCAACCCTTTTTTCGATCCTTTTGGCGTCGAAAAAAAGGCATTCGATCCTTTTGTTTTTGAATATTTGATCTAGAACCGCTCGAATCTTGTCTGTGGTCATTGTTGTTTCAAGACAAACCAATTAAGTAGTTACACTCGAATGTAGAGCGTCACCTGTTTAACAAAAAACGTTGAGAAGTTGTTTCTGAAGTGGTGATACATTCTGAATAGGGGCAAATGTATGTTGCGAGACAAAGAGGCACTCTAGTGTTTCAAGAAACTGCAGAAATAGGATAGACTAAAAGAGTATACCATGCTTCTGAGAGCTACAGTAAATGCTTTCTGCTATTCAGAGAAAACAGCCAGCAATAACACACTACTTTTCCTATTATATAATTATTTCATATGTAGTGCAATGTGTTTTTGTATAGTACAAATTCTGTTATTCTGATGGCCCCTTGGCTCTACGTCGAGTAAGACATGGGGGGGAGGACAAGGTTGAGGGAAAGATGATGTTGGTGATGGAGAGTTAAGATGTTAAACCTGAAGTGCTGATGAGTGCAGATCGGAAGGGTCCCTTATCCTGACTGAAGAAGAACCACGCATCTGCTTGGTTTTCCACGGGCAAGATCTGCCCTGAGAGCCTGAGCGGGTTCAGGGACTGGCAAGAATCTTTAAAATCTGAATGATCTTCATGTGTGCAGGTGAGTGGAGTACTAGCAATTGTTGACTTGCAGCATGCATATGTCTAGGTAATGGGTATAGTTTAAGGTGGAAAGTAGAATGGTGAGAGGTTAGTGAGTTTCAACAATGAATGGCCAACATTCGAATTACAACACTCAAGAAGCAATACGTCAGATGCACCTCCCAAGGATCAATGCAGGAGATACGTGAATGAAGAAGCAAAATATGAGATGCAACAGACAAAGAAAACTACATGAAATGACACATATGAGATGAAATAATCAAGATGCAATATATAAGTGCTGACCATGGATGCAAAAATAAGCTGGCAGGATTTCAGATGGGACAGTCCAGGCAAGACATGAAGTGGCAACATCAAAGATTGGTGCAGCAACATAAATATGTACAGTGCCAATCAGGAGAGATTTAGGATTTGAATACTATCCCTTTTCCGTTTCTATTACACTGATCATGCAGCAGACCAGTCTCTGCTATTTTACGATTCCTTCTTGAGTCTGTCATTACTAGAATGACCACAGACACCAGACTGACTAGCATTCGGATGCCTTTCGCCTCCCGGCTTCCACTTTGGTAGTGTTGGGCTACATATGTGTTTCTGTAGTCTTCTGGGATATTTACAATCGCTAACAAGTGAGTGAGGGTTGGCATTTGGCCGTTCGCAATCTCCTACAGATATTTTGACTTCCTTGTAGATGCCTTCAATGTTCTTCTAATAGGCATGCTTCAATGGGATCCATTCTTTTGCAAATAAACTAGCATCCATCTATCCCCAGTTAATACTTCTGTAACTTCACCTAAGCTTCTAGTTTCAAAGATCAGTGACTCCTCTGCCATCCCTACCTCTAGAATAAACAAACAACGCCAGTTGTATCTGTGCGCACTATTGTATGGCCCCATGGCAGCAACTTATTTATATTGCGCTGGATAACAAACATAAATAAATAAATACAATGCACATATTGAACCAAACGTATTGGTTAAACGCCTCTTTTACGTATTGGTATTGCCTCTTTCCTTTTTCGGTATGTTTCCCCATTGCTATTTTCATCTAAATGTCAGTTCTTGCGCTTCTTACTTTGTCCAACACACTTAAAATAAGATTCTCCCAGTGTACAACAGGCAGGTGAGGAGGGATTGGTCCTTTATTAGCATGTCTAAAGAACACGTTTTCAGACTTCATTGTCTACTTTCACAAGCCATCAGTTTGGTTCTCATCTTTCTCAGACCTGAGTAAGAGGTCAGAGGAAGGCCCATGTCAGAGGCTGGAGGATGGGATGAGGGTGAAACTAGGAACAGAAGACATCCACTTGCTCTATGCGGCAGGATTTGCGCCAATACTCCTGGGGTCGCAGGAAAATTTCATGTAATGAGCATCAGAATAGATTTGGAGCAACCAGTTATGCAGTCTGTGGAGGTTAAGCTGCGGGCATCCATGGCCCACCATAAGCAGACACACACACACATGTTTTTTTTCAAAGAATGGCAAAAGTCTGTGAGCATTGCTGGTGCAGTGGTCCTTTGCCCTTGTGTGTCCTTACCCACAGACAACCATATAGTTCAGTAAACTGAAAACTCACAGAGGTACCAAATACCATAGAATCAGAACCCCACTGCAAGTAATAGTGGCAGATGCTAAAATATGTCATCAGAGATGTCAACTGGATGCTTCAAAACACCGGCCAGCAGTGCCACGGTTTATGCTGCCAACCAGTTACAGAAACCTGACAATCTTTTAGTCCAAAAGAGTAGCATCCCAAATCATGCTGAAACGTCTTGCACACCTAATCACCCTTATGCAGTTAGCCACATCTCATATGCACCAGAAGGAGAATAAAAGAGGAATAGAGAAGACTATTGGTGTTGGAGTTAGGAGTGCGGATAGCAAGATAGAGATTAGTGCATAGTGGCATGGCCAGAGGAGAGAGAATGAGGAAAGCAGAGGAAAAATGAAGTCGAGGAGTGAGTATAACAGATTAACGGAGGGAGATTCACGAGCTGGAAAGAGAAAGAGAAAGAAGAGCAGAGGAGAATGAGAGAGAGTCAAAAGTTGAGGAAAGAGAAAGAAGAGCAGAGGGAAGGGAGGGAGTGTGAAGTGCAAAGGTGAGGGGGAGAGGACAGTGGAGGAGGAGGTTAAAAAATGGTGGAATGTCTGGGAGGGAAGGAGGAGCAAAGAGAGGAAGCAATGAGTATCAGAGTGACTAGAAAGGAGGAAAGGGAAAATAGCTGGAAGGAGGAGGTGAAAGAGATTTGGCCCAACCACAAGGGCCACCAGAGAGAGACCACACCAAGAGTTCAATCACCTTGAGAACGTTATAAGTCAGTGGAGGAGTAACGTTTAAAAAGGGCAAGACTGCCCAAAAGGGGGTAGTTAAACCTGAAAAGCCAGAGTCCAACATTCCAAAAGATGATACTGGGCACCTTTATAGACTACCCAGGCCACCATTTGAGGTGCCAGGTGCACCTACATCCAGAATAGCCATCAAAACTTCCTGTCAAAAGCACCAAAAGACAAGACTCTCCACGGAAGCCCAGAAAGAGTCCCTATCACTAGAATCACCAAAGGCCTTCAGTGACTATTGTGCCGCTTATAGGGAGGAGTTGTTTAGAGGGAGAGAGGGATGTATATAAGACCATATTGCAAAGGAAGTTTATCCAAGCTCTGTTTACTTCAACAATCCCACTCCTTGACCAAATTTAAACCTAATCTTGTATTTTCAGTTGTTTCTAATAAAGCGCATTGACCCTAACCTTCGGCCTTGAGTTGCATGTTGATCTCTTGGCTGAGACGCAGGCCACTGGCAGAACATCTAGCTTCCCTTCAAAGTTGTCAGTAAATGCTTCTCCTCAAATAAAATACTTTTTCATATTGTTCCCTTTGACCGCATGACAAGTTTGAATGTCAAATGCACAGCATATTCTACCATTTACTATGCTAGCCTCTACCAGACTCTTCTGCTTTCCTCTACATTATCAGAATGTTATTAACTTTAGGCCTCTCCAATATAAACTTCCTTGATCTTTAGAAGCATCTGACAAGCTGCCCCCTAAAAAAAAAAAATAAGAAAAAATAAATAAGGATTTCGACAGTGTGAGGTAGTGGCGGTGAAAACTGAGGGAGCACAGTCTGCAGCACACAGGGAAGGAATAGGTTAATCAGGGTGTGCAAGACGGTTATGGGAATGAAGGATTGTCAGGTGTGCGCCCATGTGCGAAGAGAGGCAGAGTTGGTTTAATGGTTTTTGTTCTGTCTTTCTTTAAAAGGAGGAAGAGGTCCGCCACGAAGGAGAGGTTGTGCCACAAGGGGCCGAGGAGGCTGCAGGTAGCGGTGCAGAAGAGGCGTTCATTTGGGGTTATTCGCAAGCCCAGGGAAATGGTACCAGAGGACTGCCGTAAATGGATGCAACTGCGGAACGGAGTAACAAACTAACAACGTAACAAAGCCCGACTCTCGAATAACGGCCAGAAGAGGTGTAAGAGGAAAATTAGAGATCACCACGCACGACGTCACCACTGACCGAGCAGGTGAGCCTGCTGAAGATTTTTGGGGATGTTGGGGAGAAAGTGGGGAAAGTGCAATGCAGAATGCCACCACCGAGGGAACAGATGAGCCTGAAGAAGAGAAAGGAGGGATGGGCAGGAAAAGGGGTGGACTCTTAAGCGGAACGCTGCGACTGTGGGATTTGTTCATAACCAACATCGTCGGTACCAGGACTTCCGAAGTAGAGGACGAACATAACATAAGGGAGCTGGGACACAGGGCAGGGAGTGAGGTAACCACTGCTCTGCAGCCAGAATGATGGACTACTTGTAAGCAAGAGTTAAGAAATAAATAAAGAACCACATGCAACTCCCCTTTAGTCTCAGCATAGTACGAAATCCAAGCAGTGACAGACTGTATTCTAAGTTTTGGAATGTTATCTAAGTCTTCAAAAAATGCAGACAAAAGAGTATGTCCACCATTTTGTAATTTTTTACAAATACAATGTACAAGTTCTAAATTTATACTACAGAATTTGAACAATATATAGGGATTAAACATTCCCCTTGTAAACCCTGAGGTGTGAAAGTCTCTGACTGGGCCAATCTATAGAGTTGCGGACCTGCTTATATTCTTCATTCAACATTTCTTTTTTATAGGAGACACAAAATATTTTGAAGGCACATCAATTCCTGGTATCATCAAGAAAGAAATGTTGAAAAGAACTTACCATACGTCGGTGTTTCTGTTGCGTGAAATGAAATGCTGGCAGCCATTGTAATTGTAACAAACAAACCTGAAACAAATTGAATTCATTTGTATACATTAGAGATTTTGTAACAAATAATAGTGTATGTTTGAGTTTCTAGCTTTTAAGATGAACACCCTATACACAGGGACAGGGGTGATTTAAGGTTATGGTGGTGTAGTAAACACGTGGTAATATCTGAATTACTGCCACTTTAATCACACCACCATCCCACTTGTTTGGTGGTAATGATGAGGAGGTATCTCTAGCATTTGTTTGGCGATATTGCCTCCATAGCACCAGAAACTAGAGGAATTACTGAAGTGAAATTAAGACCAACAGCAATTGCTCTAAAATCCCCAAGGAGTCCCAAAGCCACCGAATATTGGGACTGACACAGCCATCCTGACACTTGTAACTGGGAGGATTTTGCAAGAGCAGGAAAGGGTAAATGAGTTCTGATGTAATTTCTCTCGACTTACAACCAAACTCATAATGATAATAAGACCCATACATTCGAAGCTGAGACATTATTGTATCAAATACTAACCTGCCAATTAATTTCTTATGGATGCATTTCTGGCCTGACATATATGTTTTAATGACAGCAAGTGATCCTTTACTGCTCTTATTTCAGACAATTTTCTGTTCATCTTCATCATTTAAAACAATTTCTTCCATTGTGGGATGTTTTAATATATAAATAAAAGATGCAATTTTAGATAATTAAATGAATGATGGTTACATAACCATTCCCAGCTACATATCATTATTATTGCAGGAACATTGGAGCCAGATCCATCAACTCTGCCTATTAGCAGGCCCAATATAGAATACAATTCAATTATTACAGTTGGGGAATAATATTAGGGTGCTTTTGCGCTCCGGATCCCTTGGTCAATAGTGTAAGCAATCAGCAGCAATCAAGTCAGGATAGGTGAAATCCCACGCCTATTATGAAAACAGGGAACTAGAAATCCTTAAAAGAATTAGATTGCGCTTGATCACAGTTCTGATGTTTTGACAGTAAAAATAACACCTTGTTATAGTCTTAAATGTTTATTCACACATTTTAGAGAGCATCATGTGGTTTAACCAATCATTCTATACAAATTCTGCTCTTCTACCCTTGGAAAATATAATCAACACATGTTTCGACCCATTAGTCTTTATCAAGACTATCTCACTATTTAGGGCAGTTAATTAAAATGACAAAACCCAGATTAACAAGATAATGAATTCATAATCAGAAATCATACTATAATGGTAAACAACACACAATAAACACAACACAAAAAACAAGCAAAAAGGCAACATAAGTTATTAAAACCACATATAGTCACATTGTGAAACAAAAAACAAAACAAAAACAAAAAAACAAGATTTGCCTAACAATTATTATGTTATGATACTTCTACGTGTCAACATGCATCATCACAGGGGCTGTTTCCACAAATCCAGAGTACATGCAATTGGTTTTAATTACCCTACTGGACTTCTATCTTGATTGTATCATTCCCAAACAGTGGGTCCCAAAAGTGTTCCCCCTAGTGCTGTTCATCCTAAATTATTTGGTCACTCATCCAGTATTCCATAAATTGAGAATTGCACTATGTTCATTATGTAGTTGTTTAATATGTTATTGAGTCTCATCTATATAAAGGATAGAATTGGTGTTAAATTCTTTAAAAAAATAATTTGGGTTCTAAGCAGCATTCTATGCCATATTGGCACTCACATATTCAGTTAAGAGCTTGTCCTGTTGTTCAAGTCTGATGATCAGTGGTTACTGTATTCTGAAAAGAAATGTATAAAGTCTTGGGGTCTTCAGAACATTAATCCAAAAGGATGCTAATGGAAAGTAATTAATAGATTCCCCATATCCATATAATGTCTACACTTACCTATCTTTTAACATAGAAGCACTACCCTTGTTGGGGTGTAGAGTTCTCGGAGTGCCAGGATTATTCTCTTTGCGTCCACCATCTTGTTTTAATTATATATGCGTATGTAACTCATTGCAATAAGTAAATATACATTGTAGACGCGATCATACGTGTTGGGAGATTTTGATAACATAAATGCCACCAATGAAAGCATTGAATTAAATTTAGTAATTCAATTTTAGTCTGTCAATCTTAAAGTTAAGATATTTAAGGAGCACAATATACAAGATAATTGCTCTTGAAGATGTTACAGCGATTATGTGCATTAGGAGATTTTGAAACCCTAACTGCCAAATAATGCATTAGCTTTAATATGTCAATACCACTTCTACATTCCTAACGTTAGGATGATATAGTAGCCTAAGGGAGTAAAATAATGGAGTCATTGCTCTGAGCATCCACATAGTATCCTAAAATATTCGATATAGAAGTCTCCAATGCATTACAAAGCTTGGCAAGTCAATATCAATCTGTCATTCTAAAGGTTAGGATAGTGTGGTGGCTAAAGAGTCATTTGTATAAAATTACTGGTTAAACCACATGATGCTCTTTAAAATGTGTGAATAAATATTTAAGTCTATAACAAGGTGTTATTGTTACTAGTTCCTTGTTTTCATAATAGGGGTGGGGTTTCACCTTTCTTAACTTGATTTCTGCTGATCTCTTACACTATTGACCAAGGGATCCGGAGCGCACAAGCACCCTGATATTATTCCCCCAACTCAAGGGGTCAGTGGAGCCAGGAACCAGAATTAATATGGCAGAGTACTTACTTAATAGAGATGAGGAATAGGGTGGCACTCTTTGAACCACAAGGAAGTACCAGTAATGCTTTTAGAGTGAATACTCAATGGACAAAAACATTAAGGCAGAAGTTTATAGGACTTGAATGACTCTCTAAAAGGGAAATTAACAAGTACTGGGAAAAGGCCTCAATGACAAATTATTTGGAGAATGACAAAATCCCAAGGGGACTGAGAGTTTCAATCTTCCCCAATTCTGATGATAGTGATGATAACAAATTAGCTGATAAGTGGGGAGAGAATCTGAATGCTAGTTCCAAAGTTATGATCAAATACTAGTGGAACATGCTACTAAGGAACATGATAGAATCTTAAAACTAATTGAGGAACTTAAAATGGAAATAGCAGACATTGATCATCTAGAGACAGCTAAACAAAAGAACAACAAAACAATGAATGATATTTTGAAAATCTATCCGGATTAGGTGAAATTAAGAACATTTTGTAAATATTTTAGGGATGATTGAGATTACAGAGATGATAGGGTGTACACTTTTCAGACCAAATATGATGATAAAAGGAGATCATTTTTCAAGAAATCAACACCAGCCTCCTCAGCAGTGAGTTTGGATGTAGACTCAGAGGAAGACCAGACTACTAGGGATATAACAACACAGCAAGCCAGCATCCATAGGATGTTTTTGTTGGATGAAATAAAAAGATACAGGAAAGGGATACAAACAACAGTAACCAAACATGTAAGATCCCAATTACCAACAGTAATACATACATTAACACAAAGACCACTGACAAGGGTAAGAGGGGTGGCAGAGGTCGACTCAGACAAAGGTTTTTAACTTTTGAGTTAAAGTGGAAAACATACATGTAGATGATGATGAATTTTGATGCATGTTAAGTGTGATTTTATAGACAAATGTCTGTAATAAACCAAATGTCTCAATAAAAAAGAAAGAAACAATCCAGACAAGAACAGATATGAAGGGTGGGGAAAAACCTTGGAATTCAAAGTTTGATGTCAAATGGAGAGAGCCTGAGAAAAGAGAAATAAGGGTGGAGAAAAACCTTCAAGTGAACTTGTGCTGCCTTGAAGGTCAGAACAGTGGGTTTCTAGAGTAGACAAAGATTAATTCAGTTGCATTTGATTTATGTTTAAAATAGCCATATATTGTTTTGGCCACCTGTACTATATCACTCATCCTAATCACCTACGTGACAAGATATACATTCGTTTTTAACCTGGCAGTATGCTTGGATTGATACAAATGGGAAAAGCTATAGACAGTGCAAAATGAAAATATACAGGTGCTGTCAAAGAGTGTATTTCTTTCTTAGACATGAGAATTCTAAACTCAATATTTAAAAAAGATATCTGTTCACTATTGTTTATATTACAAAAGCATTCTTTCTGACAAAAAAATAATTGGTTAGAGCTAACACGTCATTTGAGCTCTTGTTCTTCGTCGGTACTCGTATTTACCACCCAAATTTATACACTTCTAGGCATAAATGCCTATGCAATAATCATTCAAAAGTCTGTTTGTATTCATTAACTCATTAAAATTGACAAAGCTTCTTTAGATCCAATCATAAATCAGACAATCAGTATAAAATCGTGAAAAGTAGATGAAAAGGTTCAGTAAAAAATTGTGTTGAAAAGAAAAGTAAAAAAGGTTTTTTAGTTCAAGTTATATGTCATGCATGTTAAACATACAATCGACATTCCCAAAAAAGAATAAACAAAGAAGTAACTAAAGCTAACAAGAGATAAAGAAACAAGAGAGAGAGAAAACAGAGTTAGTTGCATTGTTAATGCATCATTGTTCGTTACAATGCGCTTGCAAGCACTATTTCTCGCAAAAATTGTGAAAATGTGACTTTTAACAAATGAGTTGTTGGTGAAAGTGTGTCTGGATGAAAACCATTAATGCGCACCAGTGCATGATCCCTAGTTATAGGGGCTATTTAATCGTTGTGGGGTGTTTTTGCTACAGCGCATGATAAAACTGTAGCGTGCACGATGAGTTTAAGATACTGTATATGAGTTTATCTATTTCCAGGGGGGCTACTACTAATAAAAGGAGTTCATTAAACTGCACATTAACTTTTGAGGGTGCACAGAGAAGCGTCCTGATCTCTTGGCATTTGTGACACCAGTCTTAGGCACTAGTTCATAGCGCAACGTGAAGTTCTACTTCTCTGGAAATAGAGTCCATATCTAAGAGTATACCGGGTTTGTATAACAGGTAGCTTGCTGGATTTGGCGCACTGTTTACATGATGTGATTATCAAAAAGTTCTGTTGTTGATAATAAAATGTGGGTGAAAAACTGGAGTATATTAGAATTGTCACTCTGGAAAGTGTACTTAAATTGTCGAAATGAAAATATACTGGGATTTAAAATTGGGAACATACCTTTGTGGGGCAAACTGGGACTTTCAAACAAGCAGGCAAGACTGATTTTTTAAACTCTGAGTACCCGATTCGTAGGTGCATGACATAATAGAAAAGTGTTGTTCAATGGAGATGCAACACTTAACATATTCTGTTAAACTAAGAATGTGGCGGCCGGGCATCAGAGCCTCAGCTTTCTCATTTGCCTGATTTACATTCTGACCATGCCCTAGTGTGCATCATTATTCAGGGAAAACCCTGTGAGAGCATTCTCCTTTGCATTACATTGCTTTTGCATGTTTAAATAAAATACAGAACCTGAGGTGTTGTTAAGCAACACCACTTTTCTAAGCTGAAGGCACAATAAGACTGAATAAGAAAAGTAGAAGCCTTCTCAGAAATCCTCATATTGACATTAGTGCAGTGCACACATTGCATCTGCATTGAAAGATTTTTAGGAGTTTTTGCAGCTGGAACGCATGGCAGCTTCCCACCAACCCCTCCACCCTCCTCAGAATAGTGGTGCTGGAAAATGTAGGGGAGAATGTCGGCTTGCCACTCTGGTTTTTGCTACAGCTCAGAAACTGGACTTTCCATGGTAGGGCTTGGGGGCATAGAGCCTCTTTTCTTGCTTGGGACTCTTGGGGGAAGGATACATAAATTATTGGCAAAAAACTATCCAGGCAAGCTCTTCACTGGCTGCTGCATTTCCATCCGAGGGCAGTGCCGGCTGTGGCTCGCAGGACTCGCACCGGCATATTTGTTGGGGGCACTGCCCGGGGCCGGGCATCACACGCATGTACCTTATTGTAGTATTGTAGTTATCTATCTGCACTGTGTGCATACAGTGCTGCTAGTAGAATACAGCTATGTCACATAGAATGTTATGGGACCGAAGAGTTCCAAGAGCTTCAGTTGAGGACACAGGATGGGAGTACCTTACTGAAAGGATGTCATCTATGTATCTCCCTGCCTTTCTAACTAACTAGCCCTGTAACTAAGTAATAAACTTACTTTTTATATATATACTGGTCTCCTGGCTTTACCTGTATTCAGATGTCTTCTTATCATCCCCGATATTACAAATGGCGACGAGGATGGGATTGACAGGTGTTTGCTGGTTCCAGTTGATGGATATATATTTGCCTGTTGATCCCAAGATAAAAGGACCCACTGAAGAGATTATGTTGTATCCTGACATTATGGAAATGCTTATGGGAGAGGTCTTTGATGAGCCCAGCAGTGATACACCTCAGCGCCAGCTTCCATGTGAGATGACTTCATAAATCATCTGCATCAAGGTATAAATCCTGCAAATATGTTTCCCAGCAATGGAAAATATGCCCAGGAAAACACATCTTATTTGAGTAGCGACGTGGCCTAAGTCCTGTTGGGGATAGGAGGACACAGTCTCCCTTGCAGGCTGCCAAAGAAGTGGTGAGCTGGAAAACGCCTGCCTTTCCCTCCTTTCTTTCACAAGAAAAATAAGGTACTGTAAATGTTGTGAAAGGATGACTGAGAAGAGGAGATGTGAAGGGATTCATTAAGGAAAATTAAGGGCATTAAGGACTGGATTTAAAGGGGGCAGCAAGTGCAGCGCAGAAAAAAAAAACTGCTTAAAGTACTGTAAAATAAGGTGCAGGAAGAAAAACTGCTTAAAGTTCTGTAAAATAAGGTGTGCATTATGAGGAATGGCAGCCAAGAAAATGCAGCAAGTTTTTCCTGCTATCAGCTTTCAGTAAAATAAAGCACTGCAGAGTACTGTAAAATATGTTACTTTAGAAGAAATTAAATCAACCCCTGCGGTAATGAGGATTATAGTATTGACATAAAGCAGCCTTGTCATAAAAAAAAAAGATGAGACGTTATCTCGCACTGTGGCCAGTAATGTCATTACTGATGTGAGCGCTCCTGCATTGCCGTTGGAAATGATCGTATTCAGACGATCTGCTTTCTTTGGTTTATTTTTTGAATATGATGACGCAATGGAATTCGCTGGGGGTGTTGGCAAAGGTAGAATGCTGGTGAACTAGTGTTCTCAGCAACCCCGACAGTACATGAGTCATAGAAGGGTTCGGCAGGATGATGAAGAGTCGGATTTTCTAGATACATGTCATCAGTATGAACATTAGAAGGAAGGGCTTAGCTACGTGCCCAAGGTGATGACTAATGCAGAAAGAGCGCATTGATGAAGACGGGTTTCTGACACAAGGAAGAGAAGAACTGACGTGGAAGAGCCGACGTGCATAGGATACAGTTAATGCAGTTTTTCAGAGAAGATTAAAGCAGTCAATTGGCACAAGATCTAAGCGAAAGGAATTAAATGAGGCTGCAGTAAACGTGATTGCAGTTTTACCAGGATCTAAAAAAAAAAGTAAATTAAAAGTTTTTTTATTGATTAGGCATGAAGGTTGGTATCAAAGAAAAAGAAGAATTGATTATCAAAGAAAAGGTACTGTTTCAATTTAATTTTCTGTGATGGCAGTTAGTAAACTGAAGGGGAGCAGGTACCAAACGAGGTGTACCTAATGTTGTTTAAGTAGCAGGTATTATGTAAGGAACACTACGAGTAATTCATGGACATTAGTTTGTGCAACACATATGGTGTTGATGTCTTTAAGTGGATTCTGACATGGTTAAAGATGCTAAGAAATATTTCTGTGACGTAGGTTAACATTTCTGTAGAAAGTATGTTATGGTCACAATGAATTGATGTGCTAGAGAATGTTGATATGCAGAGAATGTTGACAATGTTGGTAGGCATGTGTCTGGCCTGGCTGGGAAGGTTCAGAATGCATGCTGTGAGAGAGAATGTGAGTGCGCAACAAGTCTTAAAGGTGCAATATGGAGAGTATGGGTGCACAGTAATTAGCTGTATTGTATGAAAAATTAGTTGTTTTGCATGAAATAAATTACAAAAGGGTAATGTGCACTATTGGCTTGAATTGCTATTTGAGAATTGCAATTGAATATGTAAACTCTCCTTATTAGAGGATATTTTAATGTTTAGGTGTAACAAGTTTTAGGAGTTTTAAGTGCACGATCGCTATAGAAGGTGCAGTAAGTTGAATTGTATAAGTATTTGTGAAATATTAATATTTATGTGATGTTTAGTGTTTAACCAATTTGAGGATTTGCAGGATTAGGGTTATGGTGTTATGCACCCTGGACTTATAGGAACCCATTGAATTAATTATAAATCATTTTGTATGGGAAAATATATTGAGAAATGTTTTACTAAGTGAATTTACATGAAATATATAGTAATGTATGGTATTTCGCGTATAATCCATATGGGCATATAGTGATGTTTGTGTTTAGTAAATAGGTGACCATGACATTGGGAGTATAGGTGAATATTGGTCATAGTGAAATGATTTAGGCATGTTTAAAATTACAATGCCATTGTAAGAGTAGGCATTAGTAAATTGCCATTGTGATTACAGCATTAATTATGTTGTCTGAGTGGTAGCGCTCCTGGTCAATGTGAGGTATGTTAGTCTGTTAATGTGGATGTGGATTTTAGCATGCAATGGATGCTGGTTGGTGTCAGTTTATGAAATGGTGACTGGTAGGTTTGATCAAGTTGTGAAATGAAATGTTTGGAATAGTGAAACCCGTTTTGATTTATTAAGCCATGATGTCTAGAGTATGGACTAATATATATATATATATATTTATTAATGACATAATGCAATATAATGCAATGTATTATGACACTGTATGTTCATAGGAGAGGTAATGAAATGCGAGGTGTCATAATGGAATGTTAAGATATGATAGTGTGTATGGGTTAATGCGTATATATACTTATTAATGATTTGAATGCAATGTAATATCACACTGTATGTTCATCAGGAGGTGTACTGATATACGACGCGTAATATTATTATGGTTTGGGCACAGTTTACTAGCTATGAATTAGAGCACAATGCTGTAGAGCACAATGTTGTGAAATGCCCTATGACATAAATTTATGAAATGAAACATATTCAGGTGAAAGTACCTGTGTGATGCCCAGATGAATTGGTGACAGGGTGAAAGTACCTGTGTGATGTCCGGATGAATTTTATGATGATAGGAATTTCAGGTTTTCAAATTCTGGATTATATATATATTGTTATAACATATACCGATATTATTGTGAGTAATCCTAAGGTAATCACATGTATAAATTTAAATGCACAGTGGCACAGCATCGTTCTGGTGCCATGAAAAAATGTAATGTATTAAATTAATGGCACAGTGGCACAGCATCGTTCTGATGCCATGTAAAAGTGCAACATTAGTGGCACAGCATCGTTCTGTACCATGGAATACATGATATTGTAATGGCACAGTGGCACAGCATCGTTCTGGTGCCATGTAAAAGTGCAATAATAGTGGCACAGCATCGTTCTGTACCATGGAATACATGATATTGTAATGGCACAGTGGCACAGCATCGTTCTGGTGCCATGTAAAAGTGCAACATTAGTGGCACAGCATCGTTCTGTACCATGGAATACATGATATTGTAATGGCACAGTGGCACAGCATCGTTCTGGTGCCATGTAAAAGTGCAATAATAGTGGCACAGCATTGTTCTGTACCATGGAATACATGATATTGTAATGGCACAGTGGCACAGCATCGTTCTGGTGCCATGTAAAAGTGCAACATTAGTGGCACAGCATCGTTCTGTACCATGGAATACATGATATTGTAATGGCACAGTGGCACAGCATCGTTCTGATGCCATGTAAAAGTGCAAAAATAGTGGCACAGCATCGTTCTGTACCATGGAATACATGATATTGTAATGGCACAGTGACACAGCATCGCTCTGATGCCATGTAAAAGTGCAATAATAGTGGCACAGCATCGTTCTGTACCATGGAATACATGATATTGTAATGGCACATTGACACAGCATTGCTCTGATGCCATGTAAAAGTGCAATAATAGTGGCACAGCATCGTTCTGTTGCCATGGAATACATAATTTGTGTCCGGTTGGAATTTGGAAGGTGTTTAAATGGACATGAATGTTGCATATACGCATGCAATTTTTTGAATATATACATTTGAAAGATCTATTTGCTCCTGGATTCAGATCTGACCGGGCTCTGTCAGTGTTCATTTTCTTCACGCGCTGTTCTTTCCCAGGTGCGTTGTGTTAATGTGGTCTTTGTTTTGTGAGTTTTCTTTTCTGTCCTTTCCTACTTTTCAGTGTTTCTATGGCAGGGTGTGTATGTGAAATAACACTGGATGGCGCAAATGACAGGTGTTTCTGAGATAGATGGTGGTGATTGGTGTACTTGTTTGGTTTGATTGTTAGTTACGTGAATGTGGATACGCTTCCTTGGTTGAGAATGTTGTATAGGTTTTACGGTGATTGGTGTACTTGTTTGGTTTGATTGTTAGTTACGTGAATGTGGATACGCTTCCTTGGTTGAGAATGTTGTATAGGTTTTACAGATGTGCAGGAGTGCGTAATTTTGATTGTCTCTGAATGCCTGGGTTGTGATATCTTGTTTGTATGTTCAATTGAAGAGAGGGAGATGTGTAGTATTGTAGTTATCTATCTGCACTGTGTGCATACAGTGCTGCTAGTAGAATACAGCTATGTCACATAAAATGTTATGGGACCAAAGAGTTCCAAGAGCTTCAGTTGAGGACACAGGATGGGAGTACCTTACTGAAAGGATGTCATCTATGTATCTCCCTGCCTTTCTAACTAACTAGCCCTGTAACTAAGTAATAAACTTACTTTTTATATATATACTGGTCTCCTGGCTTTACCTGTATTCAGATGTCTTCTTATCATCCCCGATATTACACTTATGCTCGAGTCGTTTACATGATCGCATCAAATGCACAGGTGCAGGCAGCCTGGGCCGAGTCTGCCGACCAGTGCTGATGCTGAGTGTGCTCCGACTGACAGGGAGGCAAGCTCAGGCGTTGCCTGCTACTACAATTTCAGGTTCGTGCAAAATTCCGGGGTGGTTATTTCTTGAACCCTTGTGCAGGTTCTTCTTAACACCACCTCCTCCCATCCCTTGGACGTGGTGCCCCGTTGTTCTTTCTTTTAACACTTCTCTGGTGTGTTGCTCCTGAAAATCACATCGATTTCACAGGGCTTCCAGAATGGATTTACAGTGTCAGCTGCCTTTCAGAGTCAGTTATTTTGCTTTACTGCTTTACGTTCACAAAAGCTACCTTGACAGCTGTGGCAATCATTTGGGGCATGCGTAATAAAAGGACGAGATAGGATTGGCAGGGAGGTAGGCGGGGTGTAGGGAGAAGCAAGAAAGACACAGCCAGCTACCAAAAAAATGGCCCCCATGTTAGAAGTCAAATGAATCTGCCAAGGGCATTAATACAGACATGTGTCTGAGCTACAGGGTCGCGTCCCGCTGATGCCCACAACCCCACTTCAGAAGGTTAGAAGGGTATTTATACCAGGCGAGTCATGCATGTGTGTTTCACAGTAATGTACACAAATCAGTAATTCACAAACATAACCATCCACACTCTGAAGGGCGATAAACACTGCTCAGTGCAGTTCAGTATCTGGACGTCATGGAAAAGCGTGCACAGTCCAACACAGGAGATAGAATTCTGGCAATTTTCCTACAAGCATGTGAAACATATGAATGCAAGATTTCCTGTGACGTGTTAGCTCGACATTTCATTATGCATTTGTCCACCCTTGAGTGGTATGTTGGAACCTGCATGTCTAGTCCATGGCAGGATGGCAGTGTTATATGAATCTGTGTTGCAAAGACGCGTGTCTAGTTCATTCAGGATGGCCGTGTTATGTGGATTTGTGCTGTGCTCGACTGGTCTTTTGCCAGACAAGGACCAGCCTCGGATGCTTTGAAAGGGTCCACAGGCAGGTGGCGATGCGGAAGACCTTCCCCCTTTAATGCAAACATCTTTAAAATACTGCCCTTGCTGAAAGCTAGTGTAACTAATCACTGGAGCCTGCAAGAGGGTCATTTTAAAAGCAGACAGTAATGTACATGTTAATTTCTTAAACTTGCTAAAGCCTTGAGTAAATAATATAGCTCCCTTTTACAAAGTCACATAACTTGTACTTGTTATAAACTTTACAGAAATGCTGGGATAAACTTGTAGAGTTTATCTGTTTAAAATGAACAAAGACAAGGGCGTTTGGTAACTTCGTGTAAACGTGTTTGAGACTTGCTTGTCTTGATCTATGCAAGCGCTGTTATAGAAGATTCAAAACCATGATCTTTGATAAAGTACACGCTTATGCCTGGACTTAGTATCCGTTTACTGCTGCCCAAATTCTCTTATGCTTTATTCCTCATTCTTAACACTTGGAAGCTGCAAAATGATAGTGTTGGCATTATACAAAAAAAACACACAAGAATGCAGAGAAAGTTATATCTTGGAACTAGGGGCTGCGACCTGCATAAGATCGGTTGTGGAGGAAAAGGGCTGCCACCAATTGAGGCACTTTGTGCTTGGGGCCTGCAGAAATTCAGGGTGGGGAAACAGTCTCAACCCTGCACTCACTGCATGGTGCTATACCACAATATGTGCCCGCGATCACAAAACCTATCAGCGAGGATTCAGTGGGGAGAAAAACCTTCCCAACTGTGAGCGACATTGCTTTCTGCGATTGCACCCACTG
This sequence comes from Ambystoma mexicanum, assembly GCF_040938575.1. Classification (NCBI taxonomy): domain Eukaryota; kingdom Metazoa; phylum Chordata; class Amphibia; order Caudata; family Ambystomatidae; genus Ambystoma; species Ambystoma mexicanum. The sequence continues at coordinate 1,196,885,008 of NC_090921.1, read as the reverse complement.
GATGCCATCCCACAAGTACGGACTGCTGTGCCTGCAATACCGCAGGTGTTCCTGTTTAATAGTTAACAGAGAGAGTTCCTTACCCTGGAGTTGAACACTTTGTTATGTTCCCTGCACTGGTACTAGCTTTCTAACAACTGTTACTGTGCATGGTTTTAGAATCATTGTTTTGCAACAAAATAGATACTGATTTCTCTGTTGTCTTTAGTGTGGGAATAGCTTACTTTGACACACAGTGGTGGTTGTCTAAGTTCTACTGTGTCTTGATTGCCCCATCAGCAATGCTGGAGCACACTACCAGTGAATTAGGACGCCACAAGCTGGAACTGAAGGAGGAGGCCTGACTAAACTGCTGCCCCTCATATATTTCACGGTTTATAGTGACATTTTCGAACTTCACATTTTCGAAATGCCATTTTGTTGCCACAAAAATGGCGGAAAAAAAAGGTTGAATTTTTTTTTGTTTTAATGGGGGTTCCCCCACAAGCCCCCGTTTTATTTTTTTTATTGACAGTTTTTTTTTACTAACGAAACAAAAATAAAACATGAAATAAAAAATACATTCGGAATTTTTTTTCCCGTCATTTTTGTGTCGACAAAATGGCATGTCGAAAATGTGTTTTCGAAAATATGACTGGGTAACATATTTCACATTATCTGCCTCGCCTCTAAGTTTCATTCAAAGATCCTGTCTCGCTGATCTTGTAGGCCTGCCAACATCAACTCCCTGACTCCTACTGTCCGTTTTCTGACCCTATGGTGCCTTTTGGGAGACAATGCTTGTACATGCCGTTTGGTTATTTACCACCCATTGACTGCCCATGGCATTCTAATCCCTATGAAAAAACTAGCAATGGGACTACACTCAAAATTAAATACTGAAAGTGTATACAGCGATTCATAACTCGTAATGCTGTTTCAAGGGTGCAATCTGTAAAAAGCGACTTGCTCCCGAAGCCCAACAACACAAACAAGAAAACATTTCTGAACAAAATTGCTCACAGCACAGATGCACTCAGCCAAGGGGTAAACCAAAATAAACATAGGTTAAATAAAGCACCAATGCTACTTTAAAAAAAGCCTAAATACTGAACTCCAAGAAAATATTAGTTGGTTCCCTTCAAGGTATTCGACCTAGGGATGGTACTAAAACTAAACACACAACAACCTTAATCACTTAAGTAATATTCGTAGTGCTATGTAGCACTTACAGCAACTAGAAATTCAGTGTTATAAAGTGCACCGAATAAAATCGGTGAAATCCATCTTTGACAAAGAATGCAATTGATGATATAAACAGTCCTAGACGTACCAGGGCCCCGAGCCCCATCATCAGGGATACACCCTCTGATTTTCTGCAAATGAAAAGAACAATATTGTTTTGTTAAAACCGGCCGTAAATTCACATTCCAGACCAATAGTTCAAACAACAGAAGAGAAACAAGGAAAAATTGCCAAAATGTAATAATGAGTACTTTCACAAAAAAACACTGTGATGCATAAATAGGGACAAACACGAAAAACAGTTCCTGCCACTTGAGTCCAAAGTGAAATAGAAACAAGAAATAAGCAATAATGAGAAAACAGTATTTATAAAAAAAGGATAGTATAGAGACCCAACACCACACCTACCGTGACAAATTAAGTAATCTAAAATATCTGAAAGTTCACACCCCAAGATCATCATTGAACCAAAAATCTGTGTCAACAACCGCCCTGAAGTGCAAACAAGTCAGACAGTATATCCAAAGGAGACATTAAGGGCCCGTTTCATGGAATCCTGTGCAGAAATGGTGCAGTGCTGCGCCGAGAAGGAACCTGTGCGAGCCATGGCGCAGAAAAAATATTGCGCACCACGCCTATTCATGGATCCAAAATGTATTACTAGGTGTTGCGCAAGTCACAACAAGCTGCGTGCGGAACGGCTACAACACACCCACACCAAAAAACAAGCCAAAGGTCAAACATGGTGCAAGCATCAGTCCCACCTCTGGCCCAGCATCCAGTAACCCAGTGAAATCGCATGCCTCACCTTGTAATCCAAGGCCGCACCCCAGAGAAAATGTTTGACCTCCCTCGCAAGCCCAGCCCGTACCCCAGCAAAATCGCACGTCTCACACTGCAATTCCCGGCCGCACCCCAGAGAAAACACGTGACCTGCCTCGCAAGTCCAGGTCGCACCCCAGCAAAATCGCGCACCTCACCTCACAATTCCAGGCTGCACCCCAAAGTAAACACGTGCCCTCCCTGGGAAGCACAGCCCGTACCCCAGCTAAATGGCGTGCCTCACCTCGCAATCCCAGGCCGCACCCTAGAGAAAACACGTGCCCTCCCTTGCAAGCCCAGGTCACACCCCAGCAAAATCGCACACCTCACCTCGCAATCCCAGGCTTCACCCCAAAGAAAACACGTGCCCTCCCTCGGAAGCCCAGCCCGTACCTCAGCAAAATGTTATGCCGCCTCTTAAGTATAGGCTACACCCCTTACAAAAATGTGAGTTGCCCCTATATCCTCAGCACCCATCCTGTCCAAATACCCACTAGTGCACATGAACCACTCTAGTCCACACACCACCGCCCAGCCCCCCACACCTGTGACACCACCCACAAGCAGCCCCCTTCAGAAGGGATTCCCCCACAGGCAGCCCCCTCCAGATGGGACACCCCCCAAAGGCAGCCCACTCCAGACAGGACACCACACCCTGGCCCCTTTCACCTGTGACACCCCCCACAGACAGCCCCCCCAGCCGGGACAACCCCCACAGGCAGCCCCCTCCAGACTGGACACCCCCCAAAGACAGCCCACTCCAGACAGACCGTTCAAACTTCTTATTTTGGTGGGGGATTTGCCTCCGCGCATACGCACGTCTACTTTTGTATTTTTAGAGGCTAACGGTGAGTCGCGTATGCATTGTTCCTACTCTGGGTGCCCCTGTGTATCGCGTACCTTTATTCTTACCTTTACTGTAGCTTTCCGGTGTTTGGTTATGCATTTCTTGTTTTGCTGGGTGCCACTGCTTATTGTGTAACATTTTTCCATTTTAAGGAAGCTATCCAGGTACGCAATTTATCATTTTTTGGGGTGTCTGTGCATTACAAATCTGGGGTACATTTGAGCCTTGCTGGACCACAGAAGTATGTTTTCCATCATGTACACTGTCCCCTCACTCTAATTGCCCAGGACAATTGCTTGGTGTGCCTTCCATTGTTCACTTACACCTGGAACAGGAGTGGAAAGGCCACTAGCGGGAAAGGTTGCAGAGATGGCCGGGGTCAGGGAGCTGTCCCAGCCCCAAGGGTCCAGGGACGTGCAGCAGAAGCAGCTGTCCCAGCCCCAAGGGTCCAGGGATGTGCAGTGGAAGCAGCTGTCCCAGCCCCAAGGGTAAGGGACATGTAGCTAAAGCAGATTTCCCAGGCCCAGTGGGTGATGCCATGCCCCAGGCCACTAGTGGTCCGGCATCTGTAGCCCAGAGTGGTCCCAGCCACACAGGGTCAACACCAACACCACGTGCCAAGAAGGCAAAGCCTGCACAGCAGGAACAGGCTCAACCCCATGGCACGGTACAGGACACTGGCACATTGAGGAAGAGGAATTCAATGATGAAGAACTCCAGATCCTCATGGACTACGTGACCGAGCACCACCGTGACATGTACCTGCAACCGAGGAGTGCGCATCCACCTGCTCATCGTATGGTGCATTGGCAGCATGTCACGGATCGGATCAACACCTTAGGGTTTGAGAGGCGACTACTGCTCAGGTAGAGATGCACTGGAATGACCTCACCCATCGCACCAAGTCCAAGCTTGGTGCCATCCTCGCCTCTGCTATGACAACTGAAGAGGGGTCACCAGAGAAGGAGGAGCGCACCCAACATGAAGAGACTATGACCCAATTCATTCTAATGGAGAAGGTTCAAGGTGTGGGAGGCCTGCCAAATTACGAGGGAACATCCGGTGAGTGACCAAGATTGTGGATCCTGAGTAGTGTACTCAAGAGTGAATACAACCCATGTGTTGTACATCAATTGCTCATGGCTGTGTGACAGTACTCATCCCCACTAGCATACCCACCACAACGTGCCATCTTGTTAGTTGCATCCGTGATGTCAGTGACTCTGCTCTGCTAAACATGTGCTTGTGTCTGAAGCACGAGTTACATTTCACACACTGAAGGGTGTAGATTCTCTATTCACACATATATGTAAGTGCTTCCATGCTACATAGAACATCCAAGAAGACTACCAACATGCCTCACGGCATGCCATGAGTGAGTGTGCATATTTATAGACTGTGCACATCCCCGCTGCCACTATGGCAATGACTCTGTTGTCAAATCATTGTGAGGACTGATCCTGTTACCCTCCCACACTCACCACACACTCCATGGGTCAATGCCCCATCCCTCTTGTGGGTCAATGTACCTTCTTCCTATCTCCAACTGCATTTACTTACTCTCTCAACTTCACAGACCTTGACTAGGTGTTACTCTTACAGTCATACTTCAACTGGGACTGTTTTCTTTTACCACACTTAGGGCATGTTCCCATTGTGTGCAGTCCCTGTGCCAGGTCAACACTGGTGTGGCATGTGATGGATGCGTACTTGGATGTGAATATGTGTGTCTACCTGTTGACATGTCATCCCTATGATTTACAAATGACTTATTCCATGTCTTCATTATTAATGTGGCATGCCTTAAACCACCGCTTGCAAACCGTGCTTGCTCTTGCTCTCCTTGCCTAATGCCCACTTGCCTAATATCCATGTCAGCCCACTAAGAGCAACCTGTTCTTGACTACATAGGAATAGCCTTATAATATATCATTATTAGTATATATTATTATTGAACTAAGCCTACTACCCACATCTGAAGACACACTGTATTGTATCTGTTCTCGTGCCTATTAGCAGCTCATTGCATACTGCAATATCTAGCCCAGCCCATTGTGTTCCTATAACAGTGTCTACACCTCGTACTCTATGCTTTTCTGGCAACTCAGATCTACTGTACTGTCCTTGATTTTGCCCCGAGGCCCTATATTGTACTTGCCTATTTGACCCTGCATTGCTACTAGTCCACTTAGCCCTATTGCACTGACCTGTTTCAGCACCCTGCATTGTTTACTAGCCCACTGCATTGATTTTGCCCTCTAGGCCCTATATTGTATTACCCTATTTATCCCCGAATAGACTGGCGGACACTGAAGAAACAGGACTGGGTAAGGAACTACTAATAGGACAGCCCCCAAGGAGACTCCACAAAGCTCCACCCTCCCCTTGCCAGACGACCCTGGTTTGGCCTCTTACGATGCGATTGGTTCTCCAAGGACAAGCCTTTCTTCGGACACAAATCGTTTTGTCTTTGGCACTAATAATGGGACTAAGGGTGGCCAGCCGAATTCGCGAAGGCCCGACAAAGGCTGGAAACCCTTTGGGATCTCACTATCGAACACCAAATTCCACCTGGACTCCCCCAGTGCGGACCAGCACAACAAGGAGACACCCCTTGGACACTTTCCTGACCGCTTCTCGTCGCGGCCAATACACCATCTAACGGATCATTGGGGGTCTTATATTACAGCCCCTGAGTGTAAGGGCGTATCATCACATACAAAGGGGGGGTCCCTTGCCTCAGCTAACACAATCCAATCTGGGGGCCGCCCTCAAAGATCTCACAAAGGAGTTTTTCCCCAGCAAGCTCAGTTTCCAAGTAAACGGCTAAGAAGGCAACCTTCACCTACGGACAAGGATCTCTTGTCCGTCTTGGCAACCACTCAAGCTGAGGATCCACCTAAAAAGGACCCTCAAATTGACCCCAAAATGATTACAGCTTTTGCACTTGTGATGGCCCCTTTTATGAAACTCATAGAGACGCAAAACGACCAGCTCCGGGACCATACGACCACAATTGCTATGCTGTATTCTAAAATGATTTTCGTAGAAGGCTTTGTCTCAGCAATCCAGTCTAAACTGGATAAAAATGATGAACACACGACCCAAAATCTTAAAAAGCATCATTGAGCCGATTATAAAAGAAAAAGAAACAAGGAGATCTGAAAGGCTCAGTCTTCGGACAGGGGGAGAGGGTGGTACCTCAATTGATCTGGCAACTCCGGTTAAGATTCTGAATCCTCAGGCCTCGTTGCCTACTAAGAACACAGTTGAGGAAAGCTATATAGCCAAATACATGGACACATCTACCAACACTGACACCACTGTGTGGGTGACTGCTCCTGTAATGAAGGAGGGGTGTCCTGTACTCAAAGATGGTAGCTCAGTGATCTCTACTGCATCAAACACCTTGCCGCAGGTTACATTGGATTCCTCTGAGGCATCTGTATCAAATAACAATGTCAAATTGTTCGACCTCTTTAGGAAACCTAAAACAGGCCTTTCCTCCTTGGACGAAGGAAAACTTCAAGTCAATAAGAAAGGAGAAAGAAACTATGGGAAAACTTCTACGCTACCGAAAAAACCCACAGGTCCGGGGCCCTTAAATCCTCGGAAACTTCCAACCAGAGCCAGAATAGTTACCGGACTAACTCTCCCCAGGAACCTGGCATTCTCTTCCAAATCGTTGATTCATGACAGAACATCAAAGAAAACAGGTGATGACACTGTCCCTTTACCAAATGTGCACTCAGACGAGATCAGTCGCCCTCTGGACATCGAGAGGTTGAATGAAAATGTGGACATCTCTCTCATGGACTTATCTGTCTATTCGGATATGAACACCTCATGGGATGGAAAGTCGGGAACAAATTCATCCGAAACTGAAAGTGGTACTGATGATGATGATTCCGAAGTAAACAACACAAGTAAAGGTGCCGAGGAAAAAAGGGCGGTGGCTGGTCATATGTTCAAAGACTGGGGGGATCGGCAAGCTGTATCTAAAAACAACCCATCGGCCAAGTTGACCACACCGAAAGCGGATTCCGTCAAAAAATTCACGTGGAAATCCAAAGTGCATAACCCGCGAAATGACAAGGCCTGCTCTCTGGATAAAGACATGACGGTTCCTTCTACACTTAGCCCTTTGGATTTTGAAACATTGGAAGGCAGGAGGAACCTTTTGGTCCTGAAATCCACGGAAACTAGTAACAACAAGGGATCAAGCATTGACATGACAAAAGGAATTAGAAGAACAGTGACACGGGCCGAAAAAACAGAGAGTAAGCCAGCACCTGGGCCTATTGATCAAAATCTCAACAAAGGGCCAGAGGCAAATCATGCCCGAAGAAACAACAGAGTGTTATTGGAGAGAACACTAGGTTACAAAGATAACCTGATTATGAATCGGGCAAATGTTATGAAACTTCTTCACTCTCTTGACTACCCCGACCAACTACAATCAAGGGACATAGACTTGATCGAATTCCACAATGATCATTGTCACGATAGCGTGATTCTCCATACAGGGGATCGGAATACCAAATGCTCACTCTTAGAGTTGGGTTCAAAACTCAACCTGTGTGGTTTGTGCTCAAGGAGTTGGTGGAGGAAAACAGTATACAGCCAGTAGGCCGAAAGGATTTGAAATACTCATTAGGGAATTCCCTAAAGTCAACAACCGAATCCAAAAAGGTCCAGGTGGTGCAAGTGGGGAAGATGGGCAATGGTGTTCCAGAGGTCAACAGTAGAAGAGATCACGTGTGACACTTGGACAAAGCTGGACCAAATTTGGAGAACAGCCTAGAGGACTGGAGTTGGTTGGCGGGGTTTTTAGCAGCTAAATCATAATGCCATCCGCCCCCCCTTAGTGTCCAACGCAGTCCCACGTCAAATGGTATAAAAATCATGAGTTGAAACAAAAGGGCCCACTCGCACCTCCTTGGAAATTTAGCAGTACATCTGACAACCTACAAACTTTTTGCCTGCAGGAAACTTGGCTGTGTGACCCCCCACTCCTAGACGGGTTTGAGATATTTTTAAATCCAGCAATAAAGGGTTTGAAAGGGAGACCGAGCTCAGGCCTCTTGTTAAGGGTAAAGCGCACGAGCGGCTTAAAAGTGTTCTCTTCAGTAAATAGGAACCCTTGGATTCAACTTACTACGATCTCATCTACGACAAAACCCTCACTTCACATTCAAGAGTGGAAGCTGCTCATATGCAACGTATACTGGGGTCCCACGGCACGTGTAGAGGACAGATTTATGGAAGTTCTCTTGAAAGCCATAGATGACGCTAGGATTGATTGCCCTAAACTCGAGATTCTTCTCTGCAGAGACTTTAACATGGAATGTTGCGATAAGAAGCGGAGGAAAATTGAGTTCCTGCCTCTGACTGCCTCAAAAAATATAACAAGAGGAGTGAATATGGAGAAGGAACTTATAGCGAGGAACATTCACATGGGAAATGGAAATCTGCAGGGTGACCAACCGGCCGCCCCAACTTGGAAACAGGCTAACCAAACCAGCACGTTGGATTACATTTTTGTATCGGAAAATCTTATGGGGAAACTAACATCGATGAAAGTGGTCCCTACGTCACAGAGCGATCATAACATTCTGGAACTCGAAAGTGAGGCTTGGGACAAGTTTCCATTTACACCTGCCCAACACCTACCAAATCATCTCTTGGAGTTAGTCCCGGGGGGAAACAGACTACGCATGGGAAGAATAGAGATGGGCCTGGCCTTGGACTCACTAATCAAGCTAAATTGTGATATTAAGGATCATGGTCCTAAATTCATCGAATACGCAGAAGTACTGAAGATCTTTCGTACAAAGGTGGTGGCCAAGGGAAGTCAACAATGTATTCGGCACACCTACGATTATCAAGTAGTGACCAAAAAAAAAAGCTGCAAGAAAAGCCAGGAGGCGATTTGTCAAAACCAGCGCACCAGTTGATCTACTCCTGTACAAAAAATGTAGAAACAACTACAGAAACTGGCTTTTGCAACATAAACACCAATTAGTGCAACAAGACAGTGAGAAGATGCTAAAACTGATAACTACTAAAAACATCACTGGCATCTGGAAATTGATCAACGAGACAAGTACCCCTCCTGACTCTAAGATGGTAAACCCCATAGCAGCAACAGTTTGGGAGGCCCACTTTCGTAACCTCTATTCCACGGGGAAAATCTGTGTTCCACAAAAACTTTTTATCATCAAATGAGTCCTGGGACATTAAATTCGGAAAACAGGACATTCTAGATCTCATCAACAACTCTAACTCTTTTAGGGCCGCGGGGCCGGATGGCCTTACAAACGACATCCTCAAGAAGGATCTGGAAAAATGGGCCTCATTTATGTTGAGTCTGTTCAACGAGATAAAGAGATTAAAAAAGCTACCCCAATCTTGGACGACGTCCATAATCGTGCCGATTTTCAAGAAGGGGGACAGGTCTGTGCCCACGAACTACAGACCGATCACCCTCTTGGATGTCGTGGGCAAAATATTTGCAGCAGTAATTCTGAAACATCTGAACGACTGGAGTTGGTTGGCAAACCACTTGGACCCTTGGCAATTGGGTTTCCGTAAGGGCATCGGGACATCCTTGAATGTCCTATTTATAAACACACTAAAATGCCTGGTCAAGGAAAAGAAATATAAAAACATCTACATCGCGTCTATAGACTTGGAACAGGCGTTCAACTCCGTCGACCGTAGCATTCTGTGGCACAAACTGAGGAAATGGGGTTGCCCGAACAATCTGAGAGAACCATTGGAGGCACTACACAACGAAACAACTCTCAAAGTCAGGTTGGACAGACAGGGTACCCTCTCAAATAGTGTGGAGGCCCAGAACGGGCTGAAACAGGGTTGTCGGTTGGCTCCAGCGGTATTTTGCCTTTTTATATCCGACATGCAGGAACCCTTCGAATCGGTGAGATGTTTCCCCTAATATCGCAGGGACTTCCGTGGGAAGGTTGTTGTTCGCAGATGACCTCCTGCTATTAGACCAGACTGCAGTTGGTCTGCAGCGACAACTAAAGGCACTAGAGTTGTATATACAAGGAAATGGCCTCCAAATTAACCCAAAGAAATCAAAGATCCTGAGACGGCCCAACCATTGGTGTTAAAAATCTAAGGTGGTTCCTGTTGGGAGAAGTTGTACCAGTGGTCAAGGCCATGGTCTACCTGGGAATAACTTTAAACAACAGTATCCAAGATGGCCCAGGCATTGAAAGACTCAGAAGTAAAGTCACAAATCTAGCTTCCCAAGCACTGTTAATTAAGCGACGATACTGCTCTTTTCCCTCCGACCTCTCATAGACTTTTACAGATTGAAAGTTTCGCCCATTTTGACCTATGCCGCTGAGGCACACTTTTTTCTTACTCCAGAGGTTTGGAAATTGTTGGAGGGCCTATTTTGGAAAAGAGTGTTGAGCTTACCAACATCTATCCCGATTGAAAGCGTGCGCAAAGAACTGGGTTTGTCTTCACTCTACATTTCCATGGTCTGGAAATCACTGACACTTTACGGCAAATGTCTGCATCCCCAGGAAAGAAGTGGGTTTTTGGTTATTAACGAAGCTATGACAAGAAAACAGATCCCGGCCTTAAACAAATGGCAGTTAATTTGTACAGAAATTCTGAACAACATAGCCCTAAATCCGGATAATCTCATGCAAAATCCGCAGGGGGTCAAGAGGAAACTCTTGGACTGGGACTGGATAGTCACTTTGGACAGGCTTAGTGCTTTCCCGTCTATAACTCAGGGCAAAGACGAGCAATACTGTAGGGGTACTGTGCACCCGTATCTGGACAAATTTCCCTCAAGCACAGAAAGGCATCACTTTCTAAAATTTTGTCTAAACCTCCTTCATACAAGAGAAGTTCTAGGGAGAAGAAATAAAAAGGAGGGGCAATCAAGTTCGTTGTGTCGCTGCTGTGGACAGGCGGTTAAAACTCTACAGCACCTGGTGATGAACTGTGGTTCTTTATTGAGTCTTAGAGAAAAATGGTTGGGGATGCACTTTCGAAATCTAAGCACCTTATCTATGCAGGAGAGGTGGTCAATCATAAGAAGGGGAGGAAAAGTATCCATGACTTTGGCCTTGATGAATTTTGTGAGAATTTTTTTTAAAACTGGACACTTAGCTATTTCCCTTTTCCTTGTTTTTATTTTTATTTCTTTTTCCTTCTTTTTTTCCTTTTTTTTGTTTCTGTTTTATTACTTTTCCTCCCTATATATAGCTAATGTAATGTGTGTTTTCTTCTGTTAATGATTGATTTTAAGATGCATTTAAATTTTTTCTGGAAACTAATTGATGCATTAAAAAAAATAATAAAAAAGATTTTTTTTGTGCCTATTTCACCCTGCATTGCTAACTAGTCCACTTAGCCCTATTGCACTGATCTGTTTCGGCACCCTGCATTATTTACCATCCCACTGAATTGATTTTGCCCTTTAGGCCCTATATTGTATTAGCCTATTTCACCCTGCATTGCTAACTAGTCCACTTAGCCCTATTGTACTGACCTGTTTCAGCACCCTGTACTGTTTACTAGCTCACTTATCCACCATCATTCTGTACTTTCAAGTATACTGAACCAGCTTACCACCCACGTCTGAAGACACATTGTACTGTAACTGTTCTTGTGTCTATTAGCAGCTCACTGCATACTGCACTACATAGTAGCTCAATTCATCACCGTGCCTTATCAACCCTGAAAAGCTGCAGCCACTGTGCCGATCTTCCACAGTATGTCTCCCTACCATGGCTACATTCCACAGAGTCACCCTTGTTATGGTTATCTCACCTACCTCTATTCCACATCATTACCCCAACAAACTTCCTACCACCACTCCAACCTTTCAATGAAAGTAACTCTTCTGATGTCCCACCGAAGAAGACTGCAGTCAATCCACCCCTTAGCCCTCTTTAATAGATATAGCTATTCGCAGCACCGCCCACACCGCTTATCCCTTGGCCTGTTCACATTAGAAACTTGAGACTAGGCTCTCACTTCCCTTACCACAGAGTCACTCAAAGGATGAGCATCCAACGTACTCTACCCACAACCACCAGATGCCACCAATCTACCCACACAACAGCAGGACCCAAGCCCTCGCAACCACCCAATATCACCACCACTAAAAATCCCACTCCAATATCGACCACCACTAACAACCTGAGCTAAGGAAAACTTAGACCTACTCCCCTGCCTACTGTGGGATGTTTTCATCCACGCATCCGAGCCCTACAACATCACTGTGCGTTGCTGATAGCATAAAAAGCAATGCTGCCCACCAGAAAAAGTGCAGTGAAAACCTGACAGATAAGCCACCATCCACTTTTGACAATTCCCAGACCCATCCTTTGGTTGCACACAGAGCTGTTAAGAAATTTGTTTCATTGGTGTCAACATTTGCTGAAATCATGGCCCACAAGACCACTATAAATATTCAACCTTCTTGTGGGGTGTTCCACATCACTCTACTGCAAGGATCCCCATCAAAACGATACCAGCTAAAATCATATGCTGTCAAGCTAAATCCCCTTTTTGAAAGACATTAATTCAAGACAGCTGTCAAAAATGGCTGCAGTACCATTGCACGCCACTGAACGGCGCTGGCGCTCTATAAATCCTGACAGGAGAGCCGTCTTACAGAACTGTGCATTGATCAGAAGGTGGTCTTATGTAATTAAAAGTTCAAAAGACTTGCCTGTCCATGGGAAAGATTCACACCTGCCCTTCCCAGCAACAGCCCAGGATATCACATGGCCCTGTTGATTGGGAGGGAGGGGACTTCCCTGCAGCCTGCAGGACACAACACAATAGACTCTTTCAATTGAATAGGATATGCTGATTTGGGTGTTAACTGTAAACAGTGCTCTGGCAGGAAACAGGCCATGTGACCATCTGACTCACCAAGCTTCTGGGGGCGGACCCAGGCACTTTTGTGAATTGAGTTGAAGGCAAATATATGTTTTATAAAAATACTGATAAATAATTGTAACCAGATGACAGAAATGTACAACTTTGAGATTCTTAAAATGACAATTTTACTCACGGTTCAAGACTCAGCTGGTCGCTCTGTGATGTTCTGAGGCAAAACCCCGGGAATTATGAATATTGTAGACACTGTGTTTATGCTAGAGACATAGTAATTTACTGTAATATGCCCAGAGAGGAGGTGTACCTCTGTGTAAATCTAGGTAAAAGTCCAATACGGCAAAACCCACTAAATATGAAAATAAGTTGTCATTTCTGAACCCAAGTGTCATGCGCAGTAGGAAGGTCAGGCATACCAGACACACCGTCTTACAGAATACTCATACCCGCAGTGATTCCCTGACACATAACACAGCAAGAATCTCCAAGTCACAGTCAGCCCTTCACATGATCAGGTTACCTGTGGTGCGAGGGAAGCGTCACCAACTTCCAGGCTCTGTCAGAGGGCAATATTATTTGTTCCCTCGTTTCCGCTGGCAACTGCCATGGAGATTCCGAGAGGGTTGGAGCAAGAGTAATCGACAACTACTTCCTGGTTCCAGGCCTAACTCTCGGTCACGTGCCCTGAGCTCCGCTCACGTGATCAGGAGTCGGCAGGTATAAAAGCGACGCACGTTGAACCACTCGTCGCTTCACAGCTGTTTCGCGACACTGTTTGGCGTTTTCGATTCACGTTGGATTCATTTGGTTACAGATCTCAAGCTTACAGATTACGGACTGGGTTTTCTTGTTCCTTGGATTTGGCGTTTGGTTTCTGCTTGGATTTATGGACCTTTTTGACTTTAGCTCACGTTTCACGGATTGATTGGATTACCCTTATCTACTTTGTCAAGTATTCTACGCTCTCCAGAGTTCCTAGAACTGCTAAGTTACCAGAGTTTTCACAATACTTCCAAAAATCCTCAGGTGGTAGCCAGCGCTGAGTTTGTGGCCTATTGGCTTTGAGGATTACCGACGCTTCCCTGCACCACAGCCTCAGAGTTACTTGCAGTTAGAATATAACCCTTGGGTAAGACCTATTTCAATAACAGTTACATTGTTGACAGTACTGTGTTTGTTTGTACTAATGCCTAATTCATTCCACACCTCTGGGGTCCTCGGCGGCGTCTGTTCCTGCGAAACAACAACAACCACCTGTGGCCTCACGGGGAGTGATTTTTCTTCTCTCCGTGTGGAACTTGGGGACAGAGGCCCATATATTCTTCACAATGAGTCAAGTTACGACACCAAGCTCTTAGGAAGATCAGAGTTGGGCAAGAATGTACCTTAATTCATCTGCAATGTGTACATGTAATTTCAACAACTTGTGTATCTGGGAAGCATGTGTGGTTATGAAAAATCGTTTTTCTAAGTAAATGCAAAGGTGAGGGACTTCAGCCAGCCATAAAAATAGCATCACTCTGACTCATCCTGACTCACTACTCCGTTCTCCAGTCAGAGGACAGAAAAGTCTATAGCCTATCAAATCATGAGAGGGTTGGGCATAGAGAGTAAACCGACCCACCCACTTTCCAAAGACATAAAAAGAGCCACTAAGACCCAGGAAGGGACATTCATTTTCCATTTCAAACTGATTTCTTGCGAAGCACTCTGCCGGACCAGACAATATCCAGAAGACTCCAGAAACAGAACTTAGAATCCAGACTTCAGAACTTGTAGCAGAGGGGCCTGAACCACCAGCTGAATCCTTTTTCAGCAGGCCTCAAAATCGTTTGCAACCTAACTCCACTCTTCAACAGCCGGGCTGTGCTGTTTGATTCTGGCTAGAACCCTGTGCCAGAACCCAGAAAGCAGTGCTGTATCCAAAGAGACCCTGACCAGACCGCTGTGCAGTGCCAAGAACTTTTGCCAGAACCAGAGATCCAGACCAGCAGAGCAGAGCTGACCCAGATCGCTGTGAGCAGAACCGGTACCAGAGACCGTCCGTGGCGAGAGAACCGCAGCTAAACCTGTTGACCAGATCTGTGACGGAGGCCCATTCCTTCCAAGACTAGGAGTGAGTTTCCTGAAAACTGTGCCAGAACCAATCTCTTAGTCTAAAATAATCTGATTCAAACCATTTTAACCTGTCCAGAACTGCATCATAGAAATCGTGTGTCCCTTCTGTGATTAAACCTGTAAAAGTGTCATTTGTCATTCTGAACTTTAAAATTTCATTTCTGAAAATCTACCTCCACTAAATTGTCCGTATCTTTGGAACTGCTAGGAACGAGATTTACCTTTCATTTTAAAGCTAAAATCCTGAGCTTTTCAACAAACCCTGAACCGACTTCCTTATAGTTTTTCCGTAATCGCGCTCGACGCACTCGGAAAAAGTCCTGCGAATTGAAAACTAGCTCAAACTTCTTCACCTGTCAAAAAAATAGCTGTCTTTTGCTTGCATTGCTGAAATCCGTTTTCAACTTGATAATCCCTCATGAATCACTGATAGTGTTGACCTGAACCAATCATAAGTAGCTGTCACCTACCCGGAATCTCCTATAGGGATTTAAAATCATTTTTAGCATATTTTCACTTCTTTGAAAATCACATTTAAAGTATTTGTGCCTGTGTTTTAAAATCATCCCTGTGATCTAAGCTGGCTGGGGGGAACTGAATTGGTTTTGCATTTGATGGTATTCCTGAAAACTGTGTGCTCTCCTTCCAACTCTTTACATTGCATAGGGGGGGGGAGTGAATTGCCACAAAAGAAAAAGTGATTATATTATCTCTTGTTGAAACCATTTCAGTTTATTTCTGTACTGCATTCTTTTCCATCATTGAATTTCCTTGAAACCATAAAAGTATTCTCAGCTACCTTATCCTTTCTATACCGACTGCTAAGTGATTACAAAAGCGTGCTAGTGTAATATTACCCATTGTTGATCAACATTATATTCATAAGTGTACTATCAAATATTAATTTATTTATAAAAGTGTGATATATATATATTGTTTAATTTTTAAAATAATCTTGTAATTTGCAAAACAAACCTACTTCATGCTCAGTGAGGTCAGGGGGATTCAAAGAGAGGGGCGTTATACAAGGGTTTATCATCCAGATCCATGAACTTGTCATACAAATATATAAACAAGGGCTTCCCTTGGGCATCCCAGATCAGGCATTGACTTAGTTGGAGTGCTGAATTGAAGTCCCTTAACACTACCTCCATCAAAAGAGCACTCATTAACGCTTGTTCATTAGCAGCCCATGCTACCGAGATTGCTGACCTTATCATGACTAATGACCTTGACTTCCTGGCCATCACAGAAACCTGGCTACAGCAGGCCGTGCACTTTCACTAGCCTTGCCAGAGGGATATACTATACTCAGGGCTGAAAGAAACACTGGCAAAGGAGGAGTGGCCTTAACATCAAAAACTCACCTAGGCCTTAGAGCTACTACCCTTACCAGCCTCCCATCCGCAGAACCCCTATCAGTCAAACTTGCTCTATCCCCCACTCAAACCATACTGATGCACCTCATCTACCGCCCCCCAAGCTCAACCTCGTCCTTTGACGATGACTTACCAACCTCCTCTCCTCCAACTCCTAAATTGGGTTCACAAACCATCCTCCTGGGAGACATCAACCTAGGTCTACAGGACCCAAATGACTCACACACCCTAGCTGTTGAAAACTCTATCACCCAACTGGGTTTTAAACACAGAATCACAGAACCAACACATACCAAAGGTCGAACTCTGGACAGGTTGTCTGACCTTAACTGTTCCATCACGATTCTACAGAATGAACCAGTGGCTTGGTCAGACCACCACCTCATTTTATTCTCTATCCAGGGAACCACCCCCATAACACCACTTTCACCCCTACCACTCTATCCAGAAATTGTCGTAACATCTCTATCGACAGTCTCCAGCCTCTCATCAACAACATCCTGGGCATTTCCAAATTCAAGAACCTTGATTCCAAAAAATTGGTCGACCTCTACAATGCTACCCTTAAATCAGCCTTAGACACCTCTGCACCCCTCAAACTAAGTAAAGCTAAACCATCCGCCCATCTCAATAAGTGGTTCACACCTGAATTAAAAACACTAAGAAATACTAAAAGGGCAGCAGAAACCACGTGGCGTAAATCAACCACGAGCCACAACAAAATCCTCTTCACCGCAGCAGCAACAACCTATGAAGCGGCTATCCTATCCAACAAAAAAGAAGCCTAGAACTCCCAAATTCACAATGCCAAATCAAGCACTAAAGAGCTTTTTTAGTATCCTAAAGGAGCTTGAATCCCCCCGCTCCTCCACACCTGGATTGTAGTAAGGACACAGCCTGGTGCACTAAAATCCAGGAAGCTCTTGCAGACAAAAATCACCCTTCTTTAGAGCAAAATCAAATCCAAAAAGATGAGCCTCTTAAGCTGTCAGAGTCCCAAACTCACGACAGTGAAAAGTCATCCGCCTTGGACTCCTTTCGAGTTCTCCCAGGTAACACCAAAGGAAGTGGAACACATCATAAAAAGCCTGAAACCCTCCCACGGTCAAGGTGACATATGTCCAGCTTCCGTCATTAAGGAAGGAGCTAAAGACCTAGCCCCCTTCATCTCTGCACTGATAAACTTGTCCTTTAACTCCAATCAAGTCCCCAACAATCTCAAGGAAGCTTGGGTTATGCCACTCCTGAAAAAAAAAACCTAGACCCGAACATTCCCACAAACTACAGGCCCCTTCCTTCTAAAAATCTTGGACTGTGTTGCATATCTTCAAATCCAGAAGCACTTAGAAGAGAACAATCTGCTAGGTCTCAGACAATCTGGCTTCAGACCAAGGCATAGGACAGAGACAGCGCTTCTAGATTTGAAGATCCAAATGGACGAGGTAATGGACAAAGGCAAGCTAGCGATCCTCTTGCTCCTAGACTTGTCCACAGCCTTTGACAATGACAACCACCAAATCTTAACTGGCCACCTCTCCACAGCAGCAGCCTTCTCCACCATTGCTTCGGATTGGGTCAATTCCTTTCTCTCCAATCGCACCACAAGAGTTTTCTCTCCATCAGCTTCTGCAGACCTGAGCCTCACACTCTGTGGAGTCCCTCAAGGCTCATGCGTGTCACCCACGCTTTAAAACATATTTACGAAGATCTTATTCAATCACCTGGTCAACCTGGGTGTCATCTACACCAACTACACAGATGACACCCAAGTCCTCATTCCCCTCTCAGGCTGCTACGACCAAGACTCTAAACTACTGAATGACATATAGCTTGATATCCAGGCCTGGATGGCCACAAACAGTTTCTGTCTGAACGACAACAAGACCGAGCTTCTGATAGTCGGCACTCAAGCATGCCTGTACAAACTTGATCAGAGCTACACATCCTTCATCATAGATCGAAATACGATCAAGGTCTCCAAAGTAAGAAAAACTCTGAGGGTTCATCTCGACTCAACACTGTCCCTCAAAAAAAAGTCAGCTTCATAACTGCTTCCACAGCATACACAAATAAATTAATCTATAGTTGCAAACCCTACTTGTCCACCAGCAGCTGCCTAACACTAGCCAGAGCCCTTGCGCTATCAAAAATTGATTATTGTAACACACTCTTTCTAGGCTCCTCCGAACTCAACCTGAACAACTCACTAAGAGCAGAACTTAACCTACCAAGATCCTGCCATATCTCAACCTTCAGACGAAGTGCCAACTGGCTTCCAGTTCATGACAGAATAACGCTTCGCACCCTGGTAATCAAACACAAATTCCTCACAAATACAGCCCCCAAATACTTATTTGACAAAATTTGCAAGCACCGGTCCTCTCACCCCACCAGATCTGCTCTATCCCATTGCCTGGAAGTACCCAGGTTCAACCTAAAAAGGGCGGGAGGAGCCAGCTTCCCAGTTCAAGCAGCCAACGTTGGAACTCCATACCCCTGAACTTCAGACAAGAACCCATCCTCTTGCCGTTCAAATCTGGTCTTAAAAACTGGCTGTTCAAGCCACCCCAATAAGGCACCCGTCATACTCTCCACCACCGCCTTATGAGCACTTATCTGTGCTCATGTTTGAATACCACATTTGCCATCGTCTCATGTATGTTATGCCATGTTGTAAATTGTCCGACCTACCTGTAACCTTGGGTCACCACATTTTGCCATTGTCTCATGATTTCCTGTATGTGACTCCTAAGCCTTTCCAGCGCTCAATTACCTCAGGGTTTGGTGTATGATATAAATAATAAACAAATACAAAAATAAAAATACAAATAGCATGTCACAGAGCCACATGACCATGTCCATTTCACTGCTATTAATAAATAGTTTGCTGTGCCATGTGCCATAATGTGCTTGCTAACAACCATAATTGTTAGCAATGTGTCCACTGGCTGCATGGCCCTGAGCAGGGAATGTTGTTGCCAGTCTGCATATGCCATGATCAGGTGGCTTCTTGTACATAGTGTGTGGATGCTGTTTCTCTCACGGTGACATGCCCTGCATTTTGTTGCATGATAGCAATGTGGTACACATGTTTACTGTTGTCACGTTGCACATGAATCCTCATGTCTTTTTCTGTCCTTGTGCAGGTGAGGAGGCACCAGATGCAGAGGAGGAGGAAGAGGAGGAAGACAAGTCTCTGGCGGTCTAGGCCACCAGTCGAGGACGTGGCATGGCAGGCCATGAGAATCCACTGGTGCTACAGACCATTCTGGGCCTTTCTGCATATGATTCTGACTCTTTGGACTCCAGTAGCTATGATGCTGAACCGGATGTGCAGTCCACAATGCTGGCAGAGGTGAGTGCACCAATTGGTGGAGCAGGTGGGGCTCATGAGTCTGCAGGGGGTCCGGTGCCTTCACAGGGCCAGTCAGTGGTGTCAGGGCTGTTGTGGTGGTTACGGACGCAAGGCCATGCTCCCATGTATTGGTTTCTGGTCCTGGGGAAGATGTCCAAGGGGCAGTTGCGCTCCTTCAGCCAGAGACAGTGGCATCACAGCAAGGGCCATGCTCCCTTGGCTCAGGCAAGCGTGGGCCCCAAACACGTGGGGGACGTGTGCAGCCTGGGCTGACCGAGTGAGAGGAAAAGATGTTTCGTTCCGCACACCGACAGGTTGCTGCCTTTGAGAGTTTGGCTGAGGGCATGTACAGGGTGGCCAGTTCCATGATCCCACCAGAAACACAGGTGGAGCAACAGCTGCAGGTAATGCAGTCCACAGGCCACTCCCACAGGCTGCACGTGGAGGCCAACATCAGGAGCCGACGAGCAGATCTGAGTTCTCTGCAGGCATCCCTGCTTGCAGAGGAACGGGCACACACGGAAGCCCTGAGGCAAGAGTTGCTAGCCCACAGAGCTGAAGTCCGTGAGGAAGAGGCAGCCACCAAGAGACTGTTCAAACAGGAAATGTGAACATTGGGGCAGGATATCTTGGTGGAACTCCGTGCATACTGTGATGTTGTGCATGATGACCTCCAAGTCCTCAGTGTGCTGGTGCATTCATCAGTGTCACACATGGCTGCTGCCACTGAGGATCAGTCCAGGGCACTGCATGGTCAGCCTCAAGCACCATTACCATCTTCTGATTCAACCCAGGATGGTGGTTCCAGCGAGACAAGCCTCCGGGTCCAAAATAGCTCTGCAGTCCGTGAGCCCATGGAGGCTTTTTAAATTATTTTTTTTTACATCCACACATCCACAACCTGCCCCTCCCACCGCCTGAGTGCCCCTCCACCCACGGTCCATGATGGCCATTTAGAGTTTTGTATTTTTTACAAAAAAATGTGGGATACTTACAGGCCTGGTTTTGGCATCTTATTTTTGAGTGGTCCTTTTCTGGTTTATTTTTATTTATTTATTCTTATATTTTCCTTGAGGTGTGATCTCAAGGCTATGATGTTTGCTGTGGTGGACATGCAGGCATGAATAATTCTTGCATGTTTGCATGGTGGTGAACAGGATAGCATGTGCAGGTAAATATGGTTTCTGTGTTCCATGGCACATGTATGGTGTGTGAATGGTACTTCACTATGCCTATTGTAATGTCTTCTCCCATGTTGTTTCAGCAATCCGTGAACTGCCGGTGACTGCTGTCCCAGGGAGACACCCTGCACGCTTTGACGTGCATGCTCCCCATGGCCTGCACCAAGACACTGTCCCACCTGTACCTGATTAGGATACACAGTTCCGGATGAAGGTGATGTGGGATTCACTCCGTGCCGGCGCTGTCTGTGGGTAAGCATGAGCACTGTCTTGCTTAACTTATATGTGCTTTGCATGCTAACATGCCACTATGGTTATGTAAGTGCTGCTCATGTCACTGTGTTATCTAGCTTGGTGAATTTCTCTATGGCCGCACCTACTGTGCTGTAGACCATGTCATTGTCCATCTCCAATTCAGGCAGTGTACTCCTTAATGTGGCATGTCCTTGGGCTTCCCTCTCAGTGTCACTCTCTCTCCCTCTTTCTGTTGTGATCACAATCTATTTCCTGTCACCCTCTGGCACCCTGCATTGCTCCTGCAGTGGGTGGTCTCTGCATAGTCTCTGCAGAAAATCATGTGTTGTCATGGATGTGCATGTTGTTTCTGTTGTAACTATGCATGTGAATGCATTTAGGGGAAGCGTCTCCTGATGTGTATTGTATGCAACACAGTTGGGTACCATGTACAGGTAAGTGTGGGCATTAGCGGACCCTTGTGTGGTGTTTGCATGAGAGTCTAGCACTGTGTGTTTTCACTAGGGATGACTTGTCGTGTGGGCCTCCAGTACTTCCTAATGGGTGCATGTTTCACAGGGTGTGCATATGATGACGCATCTGGGCAGGGTGTAGTTTTGATGGATTGGTGGGGCCATTGTTTTCACATTCTAAATTGTGGGCATTCTAACCGTGAGGGCCTTTCATGGGTGTTTGGGAGTGGGTAGCATGGCCGATGTTTGTGGCCTGTGAGAGGTGTTACTGGTTGTGCTGGTGTGTCTCATGGTACTTTGATCATGTGTAATGAATGCCACTTCACATCCCTTGCAATGTTTGTGGGTTTATGGATCAACAGCACATTTGGCCTGTCTTGATTATGGATCAACCATTACGGTGTGCAGCACCAGTTGAAAGCAACACACATGTGGGTATTTATGCACTTTTGTGGGATGCTATGTTGTGTACCAGCACATTAGGGTTAGTGGTGTTGGTGCTTTCTCATGCATGCTGCACCATGGTGTTTGCAGCTTCAAGTTCACCGCAGCTGGGTGCATGGTACTGCTGCATTCTATTGAATGCAGTATTTGACCAATTGTATGCTGTGACAATGAAGTCTGCATTGACCATGCTCTTTTGCTTTGCATCCTACATTTAGCATGCATTTGTCCCTGCTTGCTGTATCACATTGATTTGTGTAGTCTGCTTATGTCTTCCATAGCAGTTCCCTCGGTGGCCAGCATTTCATTGTGACATCAGCCTCTGTGCATTTATACGTCAAGCAAGGTCCTGCCGGGAGTGCAAGAGTTGAGTATTTGTGTACTTGCGTTCTAGTGGTTTGCATCACAGCTGCACTCTACAAAATGTGCTGCCAACTAGCCAACCCATCCACTGTATCATCTACACCTACTCCTTCACAGTCCCTTTGTAATGCACTTGCATGTCATTTATTTTCAAAATGCCAGGACATATTAAATCTCCGTGTGATGGGCTCTTCCAACACAACCCTCCTCACTCTGCCCCACCTACCACTCACCCTCCTCATTCCTCCTTCTCCTCCACTCCTGTCTCCCCTGAAGAAGTCACCAGCGTTGTCAACTCCATGAAGGTCTCATCCAAACAGGTGGGCACATGCTCATCCACAACCATCAAGGGCAACATCTCCTCTCTGGCCCCTGCTCTTGCTGATCACTGCAACCACACCTTTGCTGCTGTTTCGTTTCCATCCTCCCTCAAGCACTCCCTTTTGTGTCCCACGCTTACAATACCATCTGCAGAGCCTTCCTGCCCAGCTAACTACCACCCCATTTCAATCACCACCTTCTTGGGGGAACTGCTTGAGAGGTTTGCCCTCCCCAAATGGACACCCATGATGTACACCAGTGTGGATTCCAACCTTCCTGAGCCACGGACACTGCTCTCCTGAACACCCATGAAGAACTGCTAGCATCCCTCAATTCATAATCCCCTGCTGTCCTCATCCTCCTTGATATCTCATCTGCATTTGACACAGTGAAGCATTCCATCCTCATTAAAGTGCTCCATTAGCGGCCTGTGAACTGACTTAGCTCATTCCTAACCAACCATTCCTACAAAGCCATTCTGTGCCCTTTCTCCTACCCTACTTCCTTCTCCACTTCAAGAAAGTTCCTACCGACACACTTGCAACTTCATTCACCTTGACTGCCCCTCTGCCATCCTTGCCTGGTGCACTGCAAATGACCTAGGCTTGTATGCCATCCAAACTGAGAGTCTCCCTATTGGATCCCCTGCAGCCTACTTCTTCCATTCACTAAGTCCTTCCTCCATGGGCTCACCGCCTGCCCCTGCAACCGAAGCTAGGAATCTTAAGAGTCATCTTTGACTCCCCCTTTCCTTCATCCCTCATATTCTGGACATTGTGAAAAAGTCCATCTTTCAGCTCTTCCTTCTCAACGTAACTGTACCCTTCCACACCTTTCCCCCAGAGACTCAATGTTACCCATGCTCTGGTTCTCTCCAGGCTACACTACTGCAACAGCCTCCGCCTTATTTTTCATTTTCCACCATGCGACCCCTCCAGGTTACCCAGATTAGGGCAGCAAGACTTATCATTGGCTTCAGGCCCAGGAACCGCATCACTCCTCCACTACAAAGCAGTCAGTGGCTCACAGTCTCAGCACGTATTACATTGTAATCCCTGTGTATCATGGGTGCACTGCTTTTTCAATGCTTCCTGAACAAATACTCCCCTTCTAGACTCCTGCGTTCTTTTGGCAACAATTCCCTGTGTGTGATGCACTTTGGTATAGAAAGGGCTGTTGGTGTATCCATTTCCTCTGTGTGCTGCTTTATGATATGATATGATATGATATGGCATTTATAACGCTCCTGTACACAAGTGTTTCAAGGCGCGATGAGGGAAGGGAGTGGGAACAGGGGAAGACAGATAACGATCCCACTAGGTCAGGTGTCATTCAGATCGCGCAAGTGCATGAGAAGGGGAAAAGGGAAAAGTGCGAGGGTGCAGGGAGAGGGGAAAGTGTAGTACATGGGACAGTAGGATGAAGAATAAATAAAACGGCCAGCTAGTGGCAAGTGCAAGGTAAGTGCAGGCATAAGTGCAGGTAGGGGGACTGTACGGATACAGAAACAGTCTCCAGGTGCAGGAGTTGCCAGGGAGGCAGAGCAGATGAGCAACTGGCGGGGCCTGGGCCTGTGAGCAGAAAGGGTGGCCATGTGACCAGTGCAGATTCAGCCAGGAATCAGCAAGGGAGAGGAAGAGAGAAAGCAGAAGCAAAGAGGAAGGTTTAGAGGTGCTTCCGGAACCGGAGATGGTTCTCCTCAAATTTCAGGGAGGCAGGAAGGCTGTTCCAGAGGGAGGCCCCTGCTGAAGAGAGAGATCTACCACCAACTCGTTGCTTGGAGAAGCGACTGACCCTGAGGGAGTTGGAGTCGGATGAGCGAAGAGCTCGGGAAGGAAGATATTTAGGAAGAGAGAGTTGAAGGTATTTCGGCCCCAGCTCCCAGAAGGCCTTGTGGACAATGCAGAGGGTTTTGAATTTAATCCTCGCTGCCACTGGGAGCCAGTGCAGAGATTTCAGTCCTGGAGAGATACGATCCCTGGGCTTGAGGCCAAGGACAAGTCTTGCAGTCCTGTTCTGGATAAATTGCAGAGGGCGGAGAGTAGAGGCAGACAGGTTTAGATAGAGGCTGTTACAATAGTCCAACCTAGAGAGAACCAGGGCTCTTGTGACAGTGAGCTTTAGGGGGAAGGAGAGGAAAGAAAGAATACCTCTGAGGAGGTGCAGATGGTAATGAGACTTCTTAGAGAAGTCAGAGATGTGAGGACAGAAGGAGAGTGTGGCGTCGAAGATGGCCCCGAGGTTTTTTGCCTCGCAGGTGGGAGCAGGAAGAGGGCCAAGAGAGGCAGGCCAGAGAGCTGCAGGGAAGGAGGGAGTGGGTGTGCCGATGAGTAGAATCTCAGTCTTACTGGCATTAAGGCAGAGGTCATTGGCTGCACACCACACCTGGATAGCAGACAGACAGTCACAGATGAGGGAAGGAGAGGAGGAGGCCGAGGGTAGCCTGAAAATGAGCTGGGTATCATCCGCATAGCAGATGGTGTTTTTCTACTTGTTCTTGGGTTAATTTGTATATATATGTTTCCAGGAGTTTTGCTGGGTAGGGAATGTTTGAGATCGGCCTATAGTTGGAGAGGTCTTCTACGTCGCGACTTTTAAAAGTGGTTTGATATGTGCTAATTTGAAGGTTCTTGTTACGGTTTCTGTTGCTAGTGAGAGATTTAGGAAGTTTCTGTGATACTCTGATGGCGTTCCTTGTGCGAGGATTGATTTGTAGATGTCTGGTGGGCAGGGATCCATGCAGATTATTTAATCTAAACATTTTGATAATAATGATTGCATTGGGGGTGCAAGTTGGAGATTAAGCTGCATGACCATTTGTAGTCTGAGCGTAGTGTCTGGATAGGGAGAGCACTGCTGTCAATGGGGAATGTTTTTAGATGAAGGTTTCCTTTTTCATTATATGTCCTTTGACTATCTCATAGCCGCTTTCATGGGTATCTATTGCAATTGTATTTTTCTTTTTGTTGTAGACTTGATGGGAGAAATGTTCTAAATCGGTAGCACTCACAAACGTTTCAGAAAATATCTATGTTGACATTGCACATTCAGTTTAGTTTAAAGATTTGTATCTAGTTTTGTTAATGGTTTTGGTTTGTTTAGGATTACTATGGTTTTCTATGTAGTTTAAATATGCTTTCAATGAATGATTATAATGCTTATACATCTAGTTTTTCTTTGATAATTCACAAGTGAGTAGGTTTTTCTATGAAATTCATGAGGGCTCGATGATGTAATAATGTTTGTATATTTTTGGGGGAATTTTTACATTGGTAGCACATTAACATTGGAGGGTAGGATTTCCATGTCTGTTGTTTGATGCGGGTTGATGATCTGTCGGTATTACCCACTTTTGCATAATGGAAATTTCATAGATTTTTTTTTGCCATTATTTTTTGCCGCTTTGGTTTTACCACAAACTTACATAGGTAAAGTTGGTGTAAGGCATATAGAAAGGGAGGGGATGGGGGTGGAAGGAGGTTCAGGGGGTCTCCCACTCTCCCCCTCTGTTTGAGGTAAAGTGAAGGAAATCTGAGCAATCGGCATTCAGCAAAAGAAATTCAGGAAACATTCGTAGATCCAATCCGTTAAAATTATTTTTGAGGCTAATTGTTTGGATTGTCTTTTTGATGGACATAGTGGAATAAGCCAAATTTGGTGGCTTATGTATTTGTGTTTTGCAATGTGAAAGTTCCCTTCTCTTGCTTGTACATGTTGTATGAATTGTTTAAGTGGAGGATACGTGTATGGCTCTCTCATGTTTTTATCTGCACATTGAAGTTTTCTTTGTTTTATTCAGAGCTGGGTTTTGGTTGACATTTATTTTATCTATTGGGGAAAAAGAAAAATGTTTACATTTGTTTTAAGTAAAGTGTATGTGAAGTGTTTAACGTTTGTTATTGCTTATTTGTCCCTGATAGGAGATGTCAGAGCACCTCACATCTAAATAGGGAACTTCAAAAGCAGCCTGAAACTTATATGTCCCATCTTCTCAGCCACCCAAGCAGTGGAAGCCTGCCATTTTGCCTTCCAGGTCACTGGCAAGTTCTTTTGTGCTTGCCTTCTGGTTTTAGGCACCCCCTCCTCTCCATCCCCACATCATTCCTTCACCCTTAAATGTAGAACAGATTTCTTGTGGTTACCTTCTTCACGTTCCATGGCAGCCATATATTTTTCTAGTTTTTATTGTCATAAGAAACAGTGACAATGCTGTCCCTTAACTACAGTAAAAGGTATTGGCAGAGTGGAAATGGTGCCAGAGTGCTAAAGGTTGTACATTTCTTGGTGTTGTGGCATTACTGGTTGGGTAAAGTGCTGGGTTCCCTATTAAGGCTATCAATTCACAACAACATGTAACTATAGCATAGGGACAGATCCCGACTGGCGATGCATCTCCATCTTGGGATTATTGCTTAGAGAGCAACAATGGCAGAAATATACTACTGTAGATGGGCAGTTATCATACATAGGAATCTATTCTGCTTCTAGGATATTTAGTGATATTTGAAAAAAAAATTAATCAGCAATACTGGATTCACCAGGCTGCACTGTCTGGTAGTGGTACAATGCTTAAAAGGAATTCCTGCCACATCATTTGGCCCCAGTGCTTTTACCAGCAGGTAGCGTGTTGGGAATGTGAGATTATTATAATAGCTCTCTGAGGCAAACCTTCTGGGCAGCTAAGAGCAATAATGGATACATAAACATGGGTAGTGGAGAGCACTCAGCCTGTGCTGACTTTGTGTTGAAATGTTTGCCTTGGAGATGATGGGCTAGGTATTTAGTGAAGTTAAACTTTAATTTCTATGGTGGTTTTGTTATAACCGAGTGCAAGGAGAACTATTATCCTGCTAAAAATGTAGGTTGGGAGTAAGAGGTTGGTAAGGGTGGTGGGATAAGATAGATGAATGGTGGGAGGGCAATAGGGGAGGATAGTTCTAGGCTTGCAAGGACTTTGGGTGTGAGCAGGTGGCAGCATACTTCAAACCTGGGATTAGATGGTTAGATTCACACAGGGTTTGAAGCAACCTGATTGGATGTTCCATCCACTGAGGGAGCTAATTAGTGTAATATTTGACTATTATAAGGGTGGAGAAGTACTGGACCACCAAAAAAGTGACATATTCATGGCTATAGAATTTTATGATCATGAAAAGAAAAGGGAAAAGCTAACTATCCCTACTGCTAAGAGCGGTTTCCCTGCCTCAGCTAATAAAGTAAGCGGGATGTCAGAATGTCCAACAATTCATAAATGTCCACCATCATGCCAACCCTACTTCTGTTCCTAACACTTATATTCAACTAAGAATAATGTCCCTAGGAGGTCCAGAAGGATTTCTCCCTTCTACTGGACAGAGGATCTTGCCAGTTTGTCGTAAGGTTTGCCAGGAAAAAGGGGTTCCTCATTTCCTGGCTTTTTTACACTGTTCCTAACAGCCCAAGGATATGACTCCCTACCCTTGGTTTCTTCTTCTTCCTCCTGTACACAAATGTTTCAGTGTTTGCAACTACCAGGAGGCATGACTCCCTCTCCCTGGTTTCCCCTTCTTCTTTCTGTGCACAAATACCAGACGGAATGATTCCCTTCCCCTGGTTTATTCTTCTCTTTCAAAACTGCGCAGAAGAAGAGATATTTGCTTTCTCCTGCTTCTTTGCTTTCTTTGTTGATTGACTGCGTGGGTGGCCTCACTACCAGATATTTCAATGATGAACAACTGTTTCTCTGGTTGGTCCACCTGGTATACTCTCCTGTCAGGTATTGTGACTATGATGAGCACTCTTGATGCCTTGGTACTGTTTTATGGGTGCTAGTGCCAGACTTGCATGTTCTGTTGCTTCAGGTAGTCTACCTGGTGTGCTCTCCTGCCAGGTACTTTAACTATGATGAGCACCCTTGATCCCCTGGTATTATTTAATAAGTGCAAGTACCAGACTCGCATATCCTGGTGTTTCAGGTGGTCTACCTGGTGTACTCGTCTGCCAGGTACTGTGACTATGATGAGCACCCTTGATGCCTCTGCAGTCCAATATTGTTCTTGCCCTGGGGTCCCAGACCATGTATGTAGAGTCTTTCTGTGTTTGCCCACGTTTGCCCTACTTGCTAGAGCCCTGTGCAGCTCCCCTGCCACCTGCATACATTTTCCTCTGGTCTTTGGCGGTGTCAGGCCTCTTCAGATGCCGAATATCAAATGTGTGATTTCATCTGTGTTGTTCGGTTGAATTAGGTCTGTGTTGGCTCTGCAGGGGCCTCCTTTCTCCTGATGGTTGGACTTTTGTTTCCCACGCTCTACGATCTCCCGGTTCATTGAGTGTTTCTTCCTTGGCTTCCCCTTCATGCCCGTTTGACACCAGACTGTCTCTGGACTCGCTTTTCCTTCTCGCAATGTCCCTGCCATTTCTCCTTCTCCAGCTTCCTTAAACTTTGTGGTCCCTCCCTGGAGGGTAGTTCGAAAACCAGAGTGTCCCACTCATTGCTATCTCTGATCCTGATTGCTCCAGCTTCCTGGAACAAAGGTTAGAGTGGAAAGTTGCCCAATCTTGCTTTGAAACACAATTAACCTGTGAGACACTCTGCAAATTGTAAAATTCATTGATTGGGGTATTGTGTCACACTTAGCCAATTTAGACACAACATTTTGATTTTTTTGTAGATAGTTATGCATTTTATACGCTTTTAACCAGTTATTGTAGGTTTGCGTTAAACTCCTACAAGTGTGTATCATAAAATGTTTCCCCAATTAGAATTACACTTAATTCTTTTTAAGTCTCTATGTAGTTCCCTTTCCCTGTCGCAAATTTGAATTTCAAATGCATGTACGTGGTTCATAACAAAGGGTTTCAGTCTCTCAGAAATCTGTGACTGTACTTTCCAGCTTAAGATAGTCTCTGAAACCCTTTGTGGTGCGCACATTTGTTTTTGTTTTTTCCTGTGAACAGCAAGACCAGTGGAATGAAGCCCTTCGATCAAAAAGGGACAACGCAGAGCCTCCCATTAATAATCTATTTTTGGAGGAATTAGACACTAGATTTTTGCACACAGACGGGCTGACCCTTGGGGATAGTTGGTCTGAAAAGAATTTTACCATCAGCATTGCATGATCACTCTTGTTATTATTTAGCACTTCAAAAGAGGATATTCTATCCACACTAATAAACGGCACAAATGTATAATCAATAGTGGAAGGGTCAAACCAGGAATATTGAACATTATATCATTTCCAGGAGAGCTTAATTTGATCACAAGAGTGGAGTCAAGGCTCGACTTCCATTCCTCAACCAACAGATGCAAGTAATTATTTACTGACTTTAATAGGCCTCTAGCCGGACGGCCGTTTACTCCTTTCATAGCTTTTTCTATAACAGTTACAAAACCGTCAATCCACAGTAGTGCTTGTTATCAAGTTTCTTGCAGAAGAACGAATTTCCATTCCTTAAATCTGTCTAGAATTTTAACATTCATAAACATTTTAAAGCACCTATTATTGCAACAAAGGAGAGACACTACTTGATTCTAAGAAACCAGTAGGGTAGAATGTGGGGTAACAAGCTTGACTCTTCTTTTCGTTTGTTGGAGCTCTTTCCGAGAGAAAAGAGGTCTCATACCCCTTTGCGTCAACTTCACAACGAACCTTAAAAACGTACTGTTTATGTACTGTATCCCTACTGATATTTCAGCAATTCAAAAGCTCAGCCCCGAATCCACCTCTCACCACCAATTTAGGGGAAACAGTATTGTACCCTCTAATTATTTGCTCTTTGTGTGTCCTCAATACCAGGTCCAAAACCAACTCTGAATACAAATGCACCCTAGAATCATTAAACATATAATCCTCATTGAATTCTACCCACTTTAAATCAGCTGAGGTAATACCAGACAACGAGGGAGCACCGTTTTAAATAGATATTATTCTCGCTCTGATCACGGGTGAAGCCAATTTAGCAAGAAAAATTGCAGTAAAATGAATGATCAGCGAGTTAGACCAGCCATGAATATCTGTCCCACTGGACTTCATAGTATACAAAATTTTGGCACTATACCTGGTTCTCGGTTCCCCTTGTAGTGCACCGGTCCCACCATTTAAAATCCCTTTCGTATCAGACATGAGATTGATTAAGCCTCACTGCGGCCATGCTGGATCACCTCTGAGACCGGACCCAAAACATCAGAAACATCATATATAACTCCAGCATCCCCATCAACACAATTAACAGGTTTTGCCATAAAAAACACTTCTTATAGCTTTATTTTTTTTCTAAATGTCTTTTTCCTTTTGTCAAACACCAATTTTAGGTTTTTCCCTGGTCGACTGGTGTCCCATTCCAGACCCCCTGGACCAAAATGACCGGATGGACCGTCTGCACATTGGAAGGCAGGTTCTGGGTATCATGCATCGTAATTGTTCCACTTCCCACTTTAGAATTTGAGTCAAGAATGTCCAGTTCTTCCGAGGTGAATTCCTCCTGTAAACTGCGCAGAGCCTCATCCGATACAGCCTCTGTTTTGTACCTCTGTAAATCGCCCTGTTGCTTCTAGAAGCAAGGTCCGCGATCAATAAATGTAATAATAATAATAACAGCCAAACAACTGTCCTCTGGTTTTCCACCTTTGACTTTCTTTCTGGACCGACTTAAGGTGGGCATTCTGGATGTTGTAATCTTCTAAACGTTTTAACGAGAGTCCTTCTCAATTCATAAGGCATCAGAGGCAGCCTGAGAGACCAAAATAGCAGCTCTACCCTGAATTGACCGCTTAGCAGGCAACACAGGCAGATCACTCTTTTCCCTTGTTTCAGTGGCACATAAAATGTTGCGCAGGAATTTTCTAGAGGCTCTTCTGTTCCAACCTTTTTGTTGCCGCGGGTATTTACTTTTCTTTTCTTGGGCACTCAGAAGCTTGTGCTTATTGGGGGGGCATCTTTTATGAGACTTTAGAGCAGACAAATTCCCTGCCTGATGCAGAGTAGAGCAAGAAGAGCTACTCAGTCCCCCTAATGACCACAGGCCATCCACCTAAGTTTTCAAATTTGATCCCTCCCAATATTCCAGAATGAACACATTCTTCCACATTGATGTTGTTGTATAGAGGACTAAAGCTTGTAAAACCAAGTGTAATGCTGATAGCGAAGTGCCTCCTAGCGTAGAAGAATGATGCAAATGGGACTCTCCTTCCTGCAGGGCTAAAGAGGCATTCATACTACCAAAGCAACCCTCCTGGTTATTTTCAGCAGCAGCAGACTTAAAAGACCCTGATTGAGAGTGTGACTGACAAAAAAGGTTAGGAGACGCACTCAGGCGCGTGGTAGGGAGATCCAAAGCACCAATCTCCACCTCCAGACACAAACATGCATCCAACAGGGCAGTGTTTATGTGCTCCACACAACGGCTACAATAATTTTAGGGAACATCACCCACATGTTCTGACACCGGTACCCTCATGTCCTGGCGATCCATCCCAAGTGACTTGTACAGCACTTCACTGTAAAACATTTGGGGTTTAGGAGGAAAGAAAGCACTTATTTGTTCTCTTGTCTGGTGTAGGGGAGTCTCCTCATTGCTTCTTCTTGGTTGTATCTCTTACCCCTCATACTCCAACATACACTCTACAGTACTGAGTGATAACACTTGGCTCTGCCCCAACAATGGAATCATTTCCTAATGGGATATCAATGGAAGAACAACCTGGTGGTCCTCCTTTAAGTGCCCAGGATCAAAGCCGCATTTAAAACAAAAAGAAAAAAAAAACAAACATAGACAAAGTACAGAAAAGAGCACACTGAGCTGAAATGTCACACCAGCAAGGAGAAAAGCAAAGGTCTAAAAGCAGCGGTCTCAGCCTGGTCCACACCCACCTGGTGGGCTGCTATCTTCAATGCAAGGCTTCGGCCTGCGTTGGAATGCAGTTGGACTGCACTTAGCTTGCTGCACTTTGCGCCGGCACTTCGCGCACTGGCGTTCAAATATAGGTTAGCTCCTTCTCTTCTCTAAGTCTGCCACAATCCAGGGGAATCAAAGAGAAGCCTGAACACCGTACACGGCCGACTCACCTCAATAGTGACTGCATTTAGACTGTACTTAGCTCACTGCACTTTGCACATGTTTTATGCATTTTATAGTGTGTCAAAATGTCATATTTGGTTGCCCATTTAGCATTCATAATTGTGGTGTATTAGTGCAAGTATATTTAAATAATGATTGCAGAAGACATTTTAAATCCACCAGCAATTATTTATTATTTCCTAAATGAATATTATTTCAGGTTTAAAGAGGGTTGCATTGTAATTCAGTATTATTTTACTTTTTTTATTAGCATTTGCTTAAGTACAAACCTTTAGCCAATTATTAATCATATATATAAACATTATAAAAATAAGTAAGAAAAATAAAATCAATCACATCAGTGTTAATAATAGCACAAAATACTTATAAAGTCAAAATTGAAATTTTTCTACTAAGTTAAAATTGAGATTTTCTGCAAAGCCACCTTCCAGACATAGCAGCACTCGTCATGACAACAGACTCAGCACTAAATACTGCACTCCAACATTGATTCCCTGCTATGGACGTAATATCATGCACACATTCCTTATGCCCAGCCCAATATTGAGGCCTCAACACCTTTCACTGAGTCAGAAGGTGACGTGCAGTTTCAATATGTGCATTACATAAGCAACACAATCTATGCGAACGAGCCACTTTAGTCCATCTCCCTATATGTTCTTGCATAGGGAGAATGTTAAATCGCGGGTACACCATAAATCTACGCAGCTTAACAGGGAGCATTTTTGTCAGTAAAGTACATAATCATCCCTGGCTAAATCTCTGCCTGGCATACATTTGGTACATAGTTTTCCTACTTAAGGACTCAATATTAGCCACTATGTCGGCTTTGATGTTTTTTTTCTTTTTATAACAAGAGGAAAATTATGCAGTTCCAGTTTTTCGGAGACATTTGCATGTGGGAGGTTGTAAATGACAGGCAAGAGGCCCCTGCTGGGAGGGGCGCCTTGCCTTGATCATTGGGCCTTGTCCCATATCATGATTGGTCAGGGTGATGCAGGGCCTGTTATTTCCTTGTTGAGGCTTGCGCACCTGTGTCTCTCTTTCCTTATTTTCTGTTAGTAGTCAGAGAGCTGTCTTTTTAGTTCGGACACTAAGGCCTGATTATATGATATGTAGAATCTGAGAGCAGGAAACTCCCACTTCCATAGCTGCTATACCCTCATCATGATGGGCACATAACAATGGCAATAACTTGGGTCAACATTAGGGCATCAAGAAGGGCAGAGACACACCATACTTTGTAGGGGTGAGCCGACAGTGGTCATGAATGCATGGTGCTTCAAAGACTATTCCTAATAATGTAGTACTCCAAAAGCACAGTGAGAGTCAGCGTATATGGTGACAGTTTTGTTTCTCACTAATATGCATTCTTTCATGAAGAATACAAGGTTAAATTGCTAGTCAGAGAACACATTGGAAAATTGGGCATTTTATATTAGAGCCTGCAGACAGACAAAGTGTAACCCGTGACCAACTTGTCCTTAGCATCTTGGAGGCAAGAGCCATGTTAAACATGCATAAATTCAGGGTTTTGTAAAGGCACTTCAAGAAGGTCTTCCCTGGGTTGTGTGAGGACAGATGAGAAAGGAAAACAACAATGCTATTCTCAGTCTGCTGGGTTGAAGTTTTTTTTATTTTTTATTTTTATGAACAGGGCACCGGTCAAAGTTAGGCACGAAGAATTGAACAGATCAATTCATACTTGTATTTCATGTTTTTTTATTTTTTATTTTGTATATAGTGCCACATGCACATGGGCCTCAGGGTACACATTTAACTTTAAAAGAACAAACACAACAAAACAGCAAAATCAGTGAGTCAGAGAGGGGGCAGACTGTGGAATCAAGTATACATTACCCCGGTTTGAGGATAACAGGTAGGTTTTCACAGCTCTCTTAAATTCTGTCAGTGATTGGGAGGCTCTCAGCGCTAGTGGAAGGGCATTCCATTCTTGAGGTGCCAGCACATCGAAACTGGTACTTCCATATTTTGTCAGCCTGAACCGTGGTTGCTTAGGTTTATGGCTGTTGTTAGAATGCAGATGCCAGCTTGGAAGATAAACGGTCAGGCGGCCGAGAGATATTGAGGGGCAGTAGAGGTACAGCGTCTGTAGGAGAGTGCTAAAGGCTTGTGAGAAATCCTGTGCCTGACAGGAAGCCTGTATAATGCTTCTAGAGGATGTTATGTGGTCACGTATAGATAGATCATAAACTGCTTGTACAGCACTGTTCTGGGTGATTTCAAGGGAATGGAGATTAGCTTGGGAAGTACCAATGAGATGGCTATTTCAATAGTCGAGTTTGGTATTTACTAGAGCCATGGCCAGCAATGATCTATTGCAGATGTATATATAGGACCTGAATTCATTCAAGAGATTAATGACATAGCCAAAAGATGACTGTGTATGAGCCACCTGGGACTTCATAGTCAATTTGGCGTCCAAGTGGACACCCAAGGTCTTGACACATCTGGCCACACTAATTGAGACCGGGAGTATAGCTCAGGGGTAACACGTTTGTCTTGGAAGCAAGACAACGCATAGCAACACAGGTTCAAATCAATGTTTCACACTAAGAACCTGGTCTCCGTTATTAAGCGCATTATGAAACAAAAATTATAATTATAATCTTGCTGCATGCAATACTAAAGCTTGCATAATCGGAGTCCAATTTCTTGAGCCGCTGCCCAGTAGCCACATTGAGAAGCTCAGTTTTCTCAGCCTTGAGCTCTAGGGAGTTTGGGGCCATCCAGTAGTGGATGGAAGCATAAACCCCATTCGGGGTCTCAAAGTCTTGAGAATAATCACACGACAACTCTAGGACCACCTGAGAGTCATCAGCCTTTTTGGAATAACCAACACCCAATCAGTCCAGGAAGTGGAGTACAGGCCTGATATATACATTAAATATGTATGGGGCTATGCATGATCCCTGTGGCACTCCGGCAGTGATGGCGGTGAGTGTAGATTTGGCATCCTCTACTACCACTCTAGAGATTTGAGGGCCCAGGAAAGAAGCAATCCAGTCTGAGGCTCTGTCAGAACATTGAGTCAGACCTTTCAATCTGTCCACAAGTATGGAATGGTCGACAAGACTGAATGCTGCTGAGAGGTCTAACAACATTAACAGAGCAGGTTGTCCCCTTTCCACTGTACCAAATCGGTTGGATTTGATGTCAAGAAGGAAGGGCCATCTCTGTCCCATGTCTTGCTTCAAACCCTGATTGATGGATACCCAAGATGTCATTGTTCTCTATAAATTCCTGAAGTTGTAGATATGCCACCCTGTCCAAGATCTTAATGAAGAATGGGGCGTTAGTTATGGAGTGATCATTTTTGGCCAAAGTAGGATAAAGGGTGCTCTTTTTCAATAGAGGCATAATCCAGGCCTCCTTGAGTGATAATAGTACTACACTCTCCCTGAATGACAGGTTGACCATTCTCGTGATGCATGGGATTAGCACATCTAGGGACCCTTTGAGGATGTTCGCAGGGCCGATGTCTCCCTGATTGGATGTAGGTTTCAAGTCTGGGACTATCTTGAGTGTTTTGGTTACAGAACAGTGTCTCAAATCAAATTTAGATATCAGAGGGTTAGAAATGGGACTCACAGGGGCAGCTGCAGCAATGTGAAGGTCATTACTCATAGCATTAAGACTAGGTTGCCACGTGAGCAGGGCTTTTTTGTGTCCAAGTATGTTATCTGAGAATTCCTTCTGAATTTCCTGGCACCAAGTTGAATCTCTGAGTTTTTAACAGTTTGCTGGAGCTAGATCTGGCACTACTATTTCTGGTATTGTAATATTTAGACTCAGCTTCTGTGATTGCACTATTAAGTTTTTTTTACAGTATCCTTTTAATTGGTCAGGGTGTGTGCAGACGGGTATTTGCACGATTCTCTTTCCAAGGCTCTTTTCTTTAGTCTCATCTGGAGAACACTGTCATCAAACCAAGCACTCTTATTTCTTTTAGTTTTTTTAGTTTTTATTGTTTGGCTGATAAATCAACCTTTCAATGTACAATCAAATTATTACACATTACATTTGTACAATTTTATAAAGATTTCACAAACAATTTCAAATCCAAATCTTAGAATAAAAGAAGATAAAATATGTAGTACATACAGAGATTAAATATCTGTTTAAAACAGCATAGATTACACTAGAATGATTCACATTTGCATACTTGTAAAATATAAAATATCATTTAATATCATAGTGGTCATAAAGCTATTATTTCGGCTCAGACATGCTGTAAATACAGTATAGAACCAGGAATTACTAAATTCACTTAATCTCATCATCTAATACAAGCAATCAGATACACATATTCCCTTTATTTTCCCACACATACAATTTGTTTGAAGCTTGAATAAAAGAAAGGAAGAAGAGGAGGGGTTTTATTGTTGGTGCATTTACTTTCATCATTTTTTTCAAAAAAACAACTGCAGCACCATATTCTAGCCCATTCAGTTCTAATGCTTCTAGAAATTAAATAGTAGCAATTGTGATTGACGGTTTTTGAGCATCAAATATTTTAGACCAAAGCTTGTCATCAGTAAAACTCTGATGAGTATTAAACAGGTGTCTAAAATGTTTATAACGGCTCAAGGATAAGGCTGTGGAATCGTCAATCAGTTTTTTTAAAGTTTGTTTACTTCCATCCTTTTTATAAAATCGGCATACGATATCCTGTTTGTCAAGAATCACGAGTCTGGTACGATATCTTTTGTATACCAATCACAAATAGAATTTCCTAAAATAGGGAGAAGGATACTTGGTTAAATAGACAGCCATAGTCCAATATGTTATGTGACCAAATAGTGCTGGATTGAAATCTCTATAAAAGTTACATTTATCTCGAGTCGTTATCCAATCTTGTTGGTAATGTTTGAGTTGGGCTTGACATGGGTTGGTCACTAACAGCTTGATTGTTATATCAGCATCAACTAATAAATTCAAAAGTAAAATGTCTCCATTTTAGTGGAAATGGATGGGTTGATTGTAGCAGATATGTTGCTGGAATATGCAAAGGATCATGGGTTTGCACTGCCAATATGCATTTTCCAAGCAATATACATAGCTGCCAAGAGTAAATAACAAATAAGGAAAGGGCACCTAGCTTGAAACGGATCAGAGAGATCGGAGTGGAATCGGGCAGATTAAAAACCAATCGCCAACATTTTCCCTCGATCCTGTCCCAGAACAGTTGGTCTCCAGGCCATTTTGTTTCTGCACCAAAAGTTATAATGGGGACGGCTTTCTGGATATAATATGTCATCGCTGGACTACAAGTAAATTTGCCAAACTTGTAGAGTATTATTTTAGCTTGTGAAGTGACATATAACAGCTTACTTTCTATATCAGCCACATACAGATCATCATTCGCACAATCGTTAATGTTCACTCCTTGGTACTTGTAGTGAGGTGTGATCAATAGAGCGATTCCTTGAAAAGTCCAGAAGAATTTTGCTGATGACGTTTGTATTTAACACATTTCATTAATTGTGTTTTCTCTAGGTTGATTGGCATGTGATTTGCTTGTGCATATAGACTTAAACCATCAATCATCCTCTGGAGGCCTCCTTGTGTTTTGGACAGCAAAATGAGGTAATCAGCATAGATAGAGGATTTGCTGAGAACTCATCTTTGGAGCGTCAGAGTTTATATTAATACATCTATCTCCCATATCTAATATAAAGAGATTGAATAGGGTAGAGGCGAGTATACACCCCAGCTTCAAGACTCAGTATGTGGAGAAGATAGATGACATTTGACTATCAAGGGTTAATCTAACTTGCATAGAGCTGTCAGAATGCAACAGGTCAATCAATGTGACTATGGAGTGCCGACATTGGAGCTCCTTTAACCTTTTTAATAGTAACAATCTATCAATGGAGTCAAATGCTGCCCTGAAGTCTACAAAGGCTAGATATAAAGG
Source organism: Ambystoma mexicanum (assembly GCF_040938575.1). Classification (NCBI taxonomy): domain Eukaryota; kingdom Metazoa; phylum Chordata; class Amphibia; order Caudata; family Ambystomatidae; genus Ambystoma; species Ambystoma mexicanum. The sequence continues at coordinate 1,196,846,353 of NC_090921.1, read as the reverse complement.
CTGTTTACAAGTTATACAGAGGAATTTGATAGCATTGATAGTAGTGATGTTAATAGCAGTGCCCATGCCTCTGACAAAGCCCATTTGAAATGGGTCCTGATTCTTAGAGATTTGTATCCACTCATTTAGGTCTCTCAGAATAATCCTGGCAAAGATTTTCCAGGGGGTGTCAAGAAGGGCGATTGGTCTATAATTAGATGGATTTTGTCGATCACCCTTCTTGAACACTGGTATAATTATGGAATGTTGGCAGGATTTAGGCAATTTGTGATCCTTCAAAATCTGAGAGAATAAATTATAGAGGATTGACACCCAAAGTTCTGGAAATTGCTTAAGCATCGCGTTTCAAAGGCCGTCAGGACCTGGGGCACTGTAACGGCTAGATTTATTTATGTAATATAATACATCCTCTTCAGTACATTTTATGGTAAAATGTGCATTGGTAGTCGAAGAAAAGGCCTGCGTTATGGGCTCAAGGTTAGCATACAGATTGGAAAAAATATATACCCATTGGATTTCAGAAACATAATTAATTTGAATGGCAATTTGAGAATCAGAATTGGTGCTATTGATTAAAGCCCAAATCTGTGCAGAATTCTTATTATGTATTGTTTTTGACATTTATTCTCCATCATTTTGAAACATGGTAGTTTTATATGACCACATCCAGTTTTTGTATCTCGTTTTAACCAATTTCAGTGCAGACCATCTTAACTCTTCAGGTAATGACAGAGTATGTTTTTTCTCTTGTCTATAAAGAGATTTCCTTTTTTTAACGAGTGGATCAAATGTGTAAAAAGTTCTATATTTTTTCTTGTCCTTAGGATTGACTTTAAATAATTGTAACAGATCACTGACTGTACTCAAAGTCATTTTCTATATAAGAGTCAGAGGTTCTTGAGAATGTATCTTTTAACAACACTCTAAACTTTGACAGATTATCTTCAGTCCAGTGAAATCTGTTTCAAAGATTGTTAAAACAACGGTTCCCTTCATTTTGTTTTATTTTTTCTCAGGGAATTAGTAGTCATCGTCCATTTTAGATTTAATATCTCATGATCACTCTCGATTGCAGGAATTACATGAAATTGAGTCACCAGTGAAAACAATTCACTATTTACATAAATGTAATCGATTATGGCACTGGATGATCCTCTTTTCCATGTGTTTTCTGGAGGGATATCATCCTGCAATGCTCCATTTGTCATGATCATGTTCCTAGTTTTAATGAATGTGTTCCACCACAACAATCTAATGTCTACATAAGTAGATGGTTTGCCAAGACAGCGTAGATTAAGATCACCAGTTATCACAATGTGTGAGGTTGTTGGAGCCTTAATGATCAAATCCTAAAGGATGTCTAGATCTTTAAAATATTGCTAAACTGATATTGCTACCGGATTCCAATATATGTTAATTATGGAGAACCTAACTTCCTTGATTTTTATTTGAACCAATTGCATAAATGGGTTTGGGGTGGTACAGGATTCTAAGGTAACGTCAGCACTGATCTTTAAGGCAATTAAGAGGCCTTACATTGGTCTGCTTTTTTTGGGACATATAGCTGGATTTAAAATTATGTTATAATTGTCCCACGATGGAGTATCAGTTAGCCATGTCTCCGGAAATAAAACTATGTAATGCTGTTCCAGGCAGTTTGTTTAATTTTTTAGCAAGTGAGAAAATCCTCTGGTGTTCCAACTTACCAGAGAAATATATGTGATGTCATCATACGCTTCTAGTTATACTTGAGAACTACAGCAGGGGCATGTAATTTGTTTTTTAATATTAGCTATTTTTGACCGAGCATTCAATGAGTAACCTGTGTCATAGATCTCCCTCCCTACTAAGTTAGGAGTAGTAAGGTTAGTAACACTCGGTCCAACTAGCAATATTTCAAATCCCAAGGTAAATAGCTCTTTTTTTAGCTAACCATATCGTATTTAAAACCACTCTAGAGTGTAGCCATATTATCAATATTGCTATGTCTCTATCATTAATAAAATCAATCTGATCAATGTCAATAGATCCTATATCTTCTAGGGAAGGGATGTCTGCGGGAATTGCTAAAATGCTTGTTCTATTGAGGTTGTATTTGGCATAGGGGGCTCCTCGGCATCTAATAATCAGGGAATAATGATCATTTCTTTTTCCCCCTTTTTGAGGTGCAGCCTGCAAGTTGCTTAAGTTATTTTCTCCCTCATGCAGCGGTCGTTAGACTACCCTGTAGGTCTTACTATGTGATTTAGTGGAGTAGTTGTCATTTTTTTTAATGTGGGAAGGTTCCATAGTTTCATGATGTAGCATTTTAGTATCATCATTGCACAATTTGTAAGTCTGTAATGTAGAATTCTGAGCAGACATATATTGTTCAACAGCTAAGCGAATTGACTCCTGCAATGTAAGTTGGGCCTCTGTTATATTGTCCGGAGGCATGTCATTTTTCTGATTTTTAATTTTCTGTAATGAGTCAGGTTTAATTGTCATGCTTAGTATGCTTTTCTTCTTCCCAGGGTCTACAAGGGAATTTTGAATGGTTTGTTTATGGTCTATATTATTAGGGGAATAATATGCTGTGTCAGTTCTGATGTAGTGATAAACCTTTTCAAGGCTGGTTGGATTTTCTGTGAGGCCATGTAATTATCAACCCCCTTTCGAATTTCGAGTTGTCTCTGCTCAAGTGTTTGATTGTCAATTTGCAACAGTTTTTGCTCTTTGCTAGGATTTTTTCTGAGAAATCCCACAGTAGCTGCAATTATTTCCTCCTCTGCTTTTTTGTATTTCAGAGGTTGCATCAATGAAAACATTAAAAGGAGCATATGATGTAGGAGGTTTATCATTTATTTTTTGTTTGTCTCTTTTAGTTTGGGCAATTTGATGATATGTTTTTTTAACTGAATTGGATGCCATGGTTGTATTCTTTCTGGGGAGCTGGGGAGGTTTAACAATGTGAAAAAAATGGTTGCAGAGTGCATAGAAATTTGAGGCATTTTGGCATTTTTTTTTCCCTACAATGGACTATTAATTTTCTTTTTTTTTATTAGCTTTGTTCTGTTAACGCAAAGTGAAAATCGTATATGCTTGCTTTTTCATATCTGTCGGACTATTTACAGTTTTGTCTTTTACATGATTTGCTATTTGCGATGCTGAATCAATCTCCATCTCTGATTGTTGATCGGGGTTCACAGCGTGGATTGTCCAGTCAAAGCTGGGTAAAGCACCACCAGGATTACCTAGTTTTGTCTTTCCAACATTTTGTGTTAATTGGGCGCTAAGTAAATTACCTGAATTAGTATCATTTAGTATCATGGTTGGATGATACATTATTGCATGTTTTTTCTATATGGGAATTGCTCAAAGCTAACTGCAATTTTTAAAATGTATCGATTTGAGTGGCTTGATTCTTCAGCTTGGTATCAAGGGTTTTAAATAATTTTAGCAAAGATGAGATTGCTAAATTCATTGCATGTAAAGTAGTTTCTATCAGAATGGAGGAGGAGATATGAGGAATAGGTATAAGTACGCGCAGGGAACAATGATTAGGTTTTCTCTGTGTTGGCGCAGCGTAAGATGATGCTAATATTGATTCATTCTCTGTTTGATTATCAAAGAACACTGGCGATTGAGATAAATGGTCATTCTCCTCACATGCCAAGAAACAGGAACTGTTAGATTCCCAATCAATTACAGCTGGTTCAGAATGGGTTAGCAGAGAAGTAGATTGATCAGCAACAGGCGGTTACAGGTTTTCGAGTTGGATGGTAAAAGGGCATCTACACGAAAGGGGGTGGTATCAAGGTGTAAACCCTGCATAATGATAACAGGGATACTTGCTGTTTCTTTAGAAATCACACACTGTTTGTTGGGAACAGGCAGTGTCTCACAACCTTTGGTCAGGGTAATATTATATATAAACGCTACACTTGCGTTCGACTGTTCATGTAGTGACAGAGATAGATTAAGTCTAGGGATTAGCGCGGTAGCTAAAGATTTGCGACAAAAGTACCTAATATCGGTATGTGAGATTTTTGTAATGGCATTAGTGGAAGGAGTTTTGGCTGCTTGCACACTCACCACATTTTGTGTTTGCGCAGCAGCACGCCATTGTGGAGTACTGTCCATTTGCTTTCGTTTGGTGCTTAACACGGGAATGCCGACAGGCATATCAGATTTGGGGGTGTTGAAGCTGAGCCGCATTAACGCCCAACAATAAATAGGAGGTTTTGCACTCCAAACAAGTATAGCTTTGCCACCTTACCGCTGTGTTGCGACGAAGCAGCAAAGCAGTACTTAAGGTACTTGCCCGGGTGCATGCATATTTGTGGGAAGGGCCAAAGGGGGGGATTTGCCACCAGTTTTAATATCAATTACAATCTACAAGGAATAGAAATATAGATAATTATACATCAGTGTAAGTATACCTAAAGTATACGTTCGTATGGAAGTCCGTAGCAGTATTCATCTCAGTAATATATCCAGTCCACAAGCAGGTGAAATCAGCTGGGCACTCCATCAGCAAAGTCACTAGTGGCAAAGCATCACTTGAGGTACTTGCCCGGGTGCGCATGGCTTCTAAATTTGTAGGAAGTGCCAAAGTGGGGCGTAGCCAACAGTTTTAATATCGATTACAATCTCAGTAATATATCCAGTCCAGAAGTAGGTGAAATCAGCGGGGCAGTCCAGCAGCAAAGTCACTGCCTGGATGCGCATTCTTAAGGTCCTTGGTCTTTATCTTTTTAATTTATTCTATCGACAAATCCTATACGGAGGCAGATATGACGGCAGAGAGATGAGATGTCAGGTCAGTAACATTCTCTAGAGAGTCAAGAAGCAGCAGTTAGATTCCAAGAGCGCTGAGGATTTAGAAGGCGTGACATTCCTAAAATTCCAGCTCTTTTTAAGAATTCTGAGGTTGGAAGAGGGAAGGCGTTGTGCTTCAATTTTAGGCAACAAGACTGTGTCCATGTGTGATGTTCTGAAAACATTTAAAGTGGAATATAAAATTAAATATTCTGACAATTGCACGTCCAGGGCAGTGGATGCTGCACACTAGAGATATGGAGGAAATTCAGTAGCAAAGCTCTATGCAGTCTTTATCCCTCTACTTTGTGTAAATGCAGCAAGAGCAAAACCATCTCATTTGTGACAGAACAGTATAAATATGTTCTTATAATCGGGTAGTCCGAAATCAGTTTAATTGCAAAGGGCATCTTTAATGGCTCTGAATTACTTTTATGATTCTGGAGACCAAGATAAGAGTTTGGGAGTGTCAAGTCATGTCATAATCTGCAGTGCTTTAACTAGAGAAGTTTATCCTAATATTCATTGTCAACAGTACCCAGTGTGAGAAACCTGAAGACACTCTCACAACTACTTTGCAGGGATACTCAGTTTAGGCAGCCAGGAAAGGAGAATTTGAAAGCTATGAGTTAGCTGCCTAGGGGAGCAGTGAAATATGAGTAAAATAACGAATTAACACAACTGAATGCTGCCGAAGGGAGCAATTGAAGTGTGAGCAAAATATCGAACTGGCAAACCAAAGCTAAATGAATGAGCAAAGAAAGGCCAACAGTGAAAACCGACCAAATTGAGGTTACTCAAAAGATTTAAGATCTTGGGACGAGTGCCACTGGTAGCATAACATGTAATGGGTGGACCCAACTGTCGATAAACTGCACCTAGACCAGGAAGCCCCAACAAATCATGAAAGAACTAGGAAAGCTTGGGGAAGGGAATCCCAAACTCCTATCAGAACAGTGAGAACCCAGGTGAACATTGTATGCTGAACCAAGTGTGCTTGAAAAGGGATATTCAAGTCCTAGTGGAGTATTTTGAAACCTACAACTTTAAGAACTATATCTTGAACTTGTGGAAAGGAGCTGGAAGCCACTTCAGACTTTCTTTTTTAACACTGAGTTACTTTTTGAACCACCCTGCACTACATCCTATATTAGACGTGAGGGCAAACATAGGCTTTGACACAGACAGACTTTTGTTTTGGACTAACTGACTAAACTTTCCACAGGAGTATGGATTACCTACGCACATGGGTCTGAGCTTGAGGCCAAGGCAGTCGAAGGCACGCATTTACACATAAAACATGCATTCTAGGTCGAGGGAACCATTTGGACTGAAAGGCCTCCCTTGAAGGGCAAGTAAATGCGTCCCAGCGCTTGATGCATGGGAGCAGAGGGTTTTCGTGTTGTGAGCTGAAGGCTGTGTTAGCCATCGTTAAAGCTTGAAATGAGAGGTCGCTATCAGGGACACTGATTATGCTCGTGTTCCGGGGCCCAGGCACCCCTCGGGAGAAGCAGTCTCTATTGCTATGAGAACAGGATGACCATTGGATCAAAGTCCAATATAAATTGTTCATATGAAAATGCCCAGAAATAGCAAGAGGCGCTAACCTTTGAGGAAGGGGATGTGTGGTGGCATCGAATTTCTTTGCACATTCTAATGAGACTGTTCTGGTACCGCGTCAAGGTTACAAGCAGTTAACTCTCTCCTTTGCGTCTGAAACCATTCACTTAAGAACTGCTGTGAGAATGAGCAGTCTCCCCCCCACCCTTTCAGTCACTCTCCTGACTTGCAAGTACAAACACCAATCCCGATTTCAAGCGCCCAAGAATGTATGCATAAGAATGCAGGTGCTAACAATTAAACGTTTTGCATTTGGGGAATGAGGCCTTAAAAAGAAAATAGTAAAAATGCATTTGCGTGAGGTTTGGCTAGTTTAGTCACCTCTGACAGGTGTTTGTTTTCGCCATGGTTGGTCCATTATGGGACGGGGGAGCACACCTCTACCCCACCTCAGGTGTTTGGGGGGACGCGATGGGTGCCAGGGTTCCATGGGCATATGAGGAGGGTCAGCAAGCAGGGTAGGCAGGTAGGGGAGCTAGATTAAGGCCCCTTAATCTAAGGGCCTTGATCCAGGGAGGAAGGGGAAGAGGGCCAGAGAGGACCACAGGATTAATAGATGGTTCATAGTGATAATTTCGACTACAAAAATGAGGAAAGTCAAAATTTCGAAAAAAAAATGTCGAAAAAAAAAATGTCGACTTTTTTTTTCAATGCATTTTTTTTTTAAATGGGGGGGTTCCCCCCCAACCCCCCTTTTTTTAAATGTTTCCCTTTTTTTAACTCCCGAACCCCTAAAATAAATATATAATTAAAAAAAACGAAAGTCGACATTTTTTTTTTCGACATTTTTTTGTCGACATTTTTGTCTGTCGACATTTTTTTTTCGAAATTATGACTGCCCACCTTAATAGATATTACCCTGGCAGTGCGGTCAGAGGGCTCAGTACGGCCCCACGTTTGCCAGTAGGGGTGAGGGAGTTGGCGGATGCCATCATCCCAGTGAGCGGCAGCACAGGGGAGAGGCTAAGGTGGACCCCTCTTACAGCATGGACAGAAAGGGACCAGGACGCTCCTTGGGATTGATAATATGATATGGGAAGATGGCCGGAATGCCTACGCCCACAGGGTACTGGGGAGAGGGTGTACAGGGCTCCCTCCAGCAATGGTGGCAGCAGCGATGGGGTGTGCGCCCCATTATATGACAGAGGATAGCAGTTTCTTCATTTACTTCACAGCAGTGAGATGAGAAGATGGGACGGAGAAAGATGGGGTGAAGAGGAGCAGCGCGGAGGAAACGGACCAAAGGTTGCGCCAGTGGGCGAGGAGGTGAGCAAGAGTTGAACGGAAGGTATTGGTGTTTGGGGAAGGGAAATGTTAAGGTTTTGGTTACATGAAGGTGATTGCAGAGGTGTACCTGGGGGTTTAAAGGATGCACACAAAACATAGAAAAAAGAAATAAAATAAAAATAGATTATCTCAAGTTGGAACAGGAGTGGACAGGTTTAATAAAAAATAAAAAAGAAAGGAAATAAAATGGCAATGGGGAGTTTGAGTGCCAAGAAGATGATTGAAAGGGGATAATGAAGGAGAGCAGAGTGAGATTTGGGGGTGAGTGGGAGGGCGGAGGGGGGACCATATAGTTTTGGTTTCTAGTTTACAGTGAAGACGGGGGAGTGGGTGCAAAGGCCGAATGTGAGAACAGTGTGCAGTATTTAGGGAAAATAGGGGGAGGTCTGCTCTAATGTTGGCATGAGGTGTTGGGGCCTAGCCTGGCATAGGGCAAGCAACAGGGGTGTTTTGGGTGTGTAGCCCCTTCTGGCCGTGCTGTCTAAGAGCTTGTCGGTTACTGTGGGTCTGGGCCGTGCTTTTTTCTGGCCCATTTAATGGTCACCCACCCTGGACAGGGCTGAGGGGACAGGAGGCAGAGGGCAGCCTGCAGCTTTTTTTTGGTGGCTGGGGGGTTACAGCAGGAGGGGTAGTGGTGATTGTGGAATGGGCACTGACAAAGCAAGAATATTGGGGGTACAGGCTCTTATCGCTTCAAGAAGTTGAGCCTAGTGAGTCCCCCAGCAGCTTTGCTGGATTTCTGGAGTTTGTTTTTTCCATCCTGCCAAGAGTGAGACTTTTTCTCCCACTCTTGGACACGAATGTGTGTGATTCCTTTGAATGTCCATGTGTTCTATGGGCTATGGGGTCTTTTACCCCATAGGGTCTCATATGTTTTTCTATGTGTGTTACACCGCACCCTACGTGCCGTAACACTGGGGTGTCCTAGCGGACCTCCACCATAGACTCCATACCCGGGGACTGACTACTGTCTCCCCGGGCATGTAAAGTCACCATTGGCTTTACTAGACCTAAATTTACTAACAGAACTAGTACACACCATCTTATTGTGGACGTGCTAGTAGGGGTAATTCGATTACTCCTAGATCTGTTACTCGAGGGGGCACTGTCCTGTCCCCCCTCGTCGAGTTTTGGCTGGTGGCAGTGGAAACTACTTGTTATGTTCGACCCCAAACATAACCCTATGGGATTCTTCCCATTGTTGGAGATTGATACTTTTCCTCGTTAATCTCTAACATACCACCAGTTTACTTATCTTAAATAAGCTTATCGGATGGTATTTTCTGCCAGAACTCGGTTTTTAAAATGGCATCTGTGTTCGTCTCTGTGACTCCTAAACCAAAGGTTGAGCACTTTGTTCCACTTTTGGCGGGCTTCTTTACAGAGACCCTCCAAAGTGGTGACATTCTGTCTGGGTTAACACAGGGATGTGGGAGGGGGTTTAGGCACCGTGGACCGAGTTGCCTTGCCAACTCCGGTCGCACTCTGGTGTGATTGGCCCAAGTGGTGAGCCTCCCCGCTCACCACTTAGCGTGTGTTGATTGACAGCTAGGCTGAATGAATGGGGGTTTTCTGCATAAAAGCAGGGCTTTTGGGACTGGATCTTCAGAAGTCGCCACAGGACCTAAGAATCCGACGAGGGTAACGCTGAGCCGACCTGCAACGACGACACCTCCGGTGGAGCCCTGCGGAACCGACTCACCACTTCCCGATGACAGAGGAGATCTCCCTGCCGGAGAGTCTCTTCCCCTGACTGGTGGGAACAACCAGTCCCCTTTGCTTTTTCTTCGCTCCAGGAAGCAGTGGTCGAATTGCCCGTGCAGAGCACCTCGGCAACCGGATAGCCACTACCCCTGTACCGCAACCAAAAGGTGGTGCCTTGTGACGGAGCACTCCGCGGCTGGTCTCTTCCCTGGTGGTGCACGGGACTTCACTTTTCTTCGACGACGAGATCATCTCTACTCTTGGCAAAGACCCGACGTGCATCCACCACCAGGAACAACTGCCCCCGCCGGAGCTGTCTCTCCACAAACAAGGTACTGTGTCCACCTGGCTTCCCTTTCTGCCGGATCGAGTGAGGTGTCTTAATCCTCGCCTTTCCATTGGGTCACCTCCAAGCTTTCTTTAACGTGTGGTTCTGAACTGGTTCCAAACTTTCCATAACACTTTGCGATAAAGACTCGAAGCGCATTTCAACTGAGACACTTTTGGGACATATCGCCTTGCCTCTATCCGAGTGGGCCTAGCCTCTGAACTTTGTGATCTGTAGTAGACCCTGCCTTACTTGCCTTGCATTTGTCCGTAAAGTATTGGTACCGAGTTGACTTCATAACCTGTCTTATTTTTTCTCTCCCAACCTAATGAATACTAGAGTGCCATCTAGGTTAAAGCATACACCTCTGTCTGCAAATAAATGATGCCGGTAAACCTAGACTTGTCGAACTATTGTTAGGGGGAGTGATCTTTTTCTTCGTATAGTATTGTGATTGAAGTTGTCTTGCCGTATTTGTGCCAGAGTGTTTTCCATAGATGTGTCGTTATAAATAAATACCTTTATATCTTTACACTACACCGAAGCCTTGTTCCGTGTTTGCTTGTTCTACTGTGTAGATTGCCCTATATTGTATACTCCACATACTGCCTAAATCTTCTTGAGGGAAGTCTGACTGCTCAGCCACAGCTACCAAGTGAATCTGTGTGGTACAGACTGCTATCAAGTGGGTTTACTGCCAAACACCTGTAGTCCTAAATCTTTTGCAGTGGTCCCAGAGGGAACTGCACAGGTTTCCGCCTAACATTGAGCGACAACAAATATGTTCTTTGTTGTATATATTGGGAGGTTTGTGTGTCTAAATTGGAATGCTGGGTGGGCGACAGTTAAGAGGGGCAAACACAGGTCATCAAAGCGATTTATACTATTGGGGAACTAGGATTTCAAAGGATACACAGAATGTGTTTTAACTGGGAAAATATTGATTTTAGCACTTTTAGTTTTTGGATGGTGGGGGAATTGGGATAAATAAGTGAATATATTTTTTAAAAAAAGCAAAGGTGTAAAATGATGTCCAATAGGGCAACGTGTGGAAGAGGATATGCTAGCATGTGGCAAAGAGGTCATAATGCAAGGAAGTGTTGGAAAGGATGCAAGAGATGACGCCCAGGTAGGGGTTTGTAAGTTTGGAACTAGGTGAAGATTGAGAGGGGAACTGGGATGCGCAAACAGGGGCGTGGGATGCAAAGGGTGCAGAAGGGCAGCTAAGGAGGGATAAAGGGCAGGTTTGGTGGCAGCATGGCTGCGTAAGAAGGGGATACCTGCGAGTGCAAAGGGAAGTGAATGGAGAGAGGACATGGACTGGAGCCTGTTGCACTGGTGGTGAGGGATGGGGGTGCTGCTCTATTCGGGTCCTGCATGTCAGGTCGGGGGCGGGTCATTTATAACATGCCTGTACACAAGTGTTTAGGTGAGGGGGCACTGTAGTGACATTGATCGATGACGCTGGTTCTCGTTGAGTTGTAAAAAATGTTACACTGTTAGGTAGGTGCTGGCTTCAATTATATTTTTTTTAAAGGGGGAAGAAAGAAAGGGTTTAAAGATCTTTACTGAGGCATGTGTGGCTGGGTGCAGAGGGCTCTTAAGGTGGGTGTGTGCCCTGGTGAAGGGGCGGAAACAGAGCGATGTCCAGGGGGATGAGGGATGCAGTGGTGCTACGTGAAGTAACAGGGAATGAGGATCGAACTGCATGTACAGAGAAAGCGCGGACAGCCCCTGGTGCCGTGGGATAATAGTGATAATCTGAAGCATTGGCTGGGGGCGCATTGTAGGACGAGGAGGGTTGCAGAGGTGCAGTGTGCAGAGGGAATTAAACTGCTTGGACAGAGGGTAAGGTATAGATGCTGGTGCAGTGGGGGACAACAGGCTGGTGGACATGGGAGCGGATTGGCAAAGGAGGATGGAGGTGGAGTTACTGCATGTGGAGTGGTGAGGAAATTAAACTGCATGGATGGAAGGCAAAGGTACGGCCCTGGTGCAGTGGGGGAGCAATAACGAGGTGTGCGGCACAGGGGATCAAATTGGTATTGATGGGGTGTTGGATGGAGAACAAGGGGGTACCTATGCAGGAGTACGTTCGGTGGTAGATGGCCCTGAGATGCTGCTGAACGTGCAAGCGCTCAATAAATGCAGATGGAAGATTAGGGGGATAAACTGAATTATAGTGCATTGATAAAGCAGAAGAGTTTGGACCAGTTATGATTGAAGTGATGAATTGGCAAAGTACAGAGGATGGTCACAGTGACATTTTGTGGATCAATGGGGTGGAGAGAAGAAAACATACTGTCTGGAGGGGAGCCATGGGTCTGATGTGTTCATTAATGCTTAGTACCTTGTCACTACATTACTTTGCAGGGCTCCTATTTTTCTAGGAGTGAAAATAAGTATCAGGAGCATCGAGGGGGACTTGGGATCAGCGTTAATTTGGGTAAACTACAACAGAAATCTAGTTGGCAGGCTGTCCCGGGGAAACAGGAGCAAATGAGCAAGTAGAATCTGAGGACAGGAGGATATTCAGGCAGGGATTGAGGAAGGAAAGGATTAGGCAAAGGGTAGCATGCACAGAGGGTAAGAAGGTGTCTAAGGTGCCGGCATGGAGGCAAATGTGGGACTTTTTTCCTGTTACGGCTCTGAGGAAGAGTTTATACGGGGGCCAAGTGAGTTATATGGGGTCGAAAGGAGGTTAAGGGAAGCAGAGTCCAGTTGGGGTTGTGCATTATAAAGGGTGTTGGTTCAGGTTTACGATTGTTCAGTTGTGGGGATGTTTGGGATGGGGAAATTAGGATTAGCAACAAAGAAAAAGGGGGGGATAAGGAGGTGCAGTGTTGAACCCGGTTATTAGGAGACACAATGGATAACATGTAACAACGAGGTGCTGGTTTATCATTCCAGAGCTGGGAGAAAGTGGCATCAGTGAAATGTTGTGTGGGGTGGGGTTTATGGGAGCATGATCGACACTGGGAAACTGCAAGGCATTTTGTGGGGTTACATTACAGGGGGTGGGGATTGCCAGAAGGGGACTTGGTGAGCAGGGAGTTAAGTACCAGGAAGGAATGGGGGCGAGAGGGAGTGAGGGAATTATAGTAAAGAGCATTAGGCATGGAGGAGGAGTAGCAGAGTGCAGTAGGCGGTGCAGGTTCATTTGCGTGTGGTACTTAATGTGTCTTTTCTTTCACAGTTGCGGCAGAGGGAGGTGTCCTGGAGATTAGAATAAGGGACCGGTTGCTTAATGGAAGGTGTCTATTAATGTGGGGGTAACAGTAGGAGCACTTTGGGTACAGTATGTTTTCTTAGGTGACTTTTGTATGCAGGGACAGAAGGGGAACAATGCCTAGTATGATTACGTATATAGGTCGGGTGCCCATGGCGAGTTTATGGCAGGCGGAGGTCAGTGGACAGGTGAGAAGGTAAAAGGGGTTTGTGATAGTAAGGGGGGTGGCCTTCATGGATGTGTTGGGTAGGGACGCTATCAATGGGTAGAAAGAAGGGACATAAGAATGTTTAGATGGGCATTCAAGGAGATTTGAAGAGGTGGGTTAAAGATAATGGAAGGAGGGGAAGCTGCGGGGGAATGGAAGTGAAAGAATGCTTTTGTTTCAGTTAGCGTATTTTACAGGAAATATATATAAAATGAAAAAGGTACATGGGTGCTGCCAGGGAGCAATGGGTTACAATGGATTGGATCACGGAGGAGAATGGCAGCAGTTAACTAGCAAAATTTGTCAGAATCTTGTAGGGGAGTGCATTTTAAAAAAAAAGAAAAGAAAACTGATAGTGAATAATTAAACAAATTAGTAAATAGTGAGTTAATATTAATATGGAGGTGGGGCAGGAAGAACATCTCTTGGGAGGGTTTTTCTGGGTGCCGGGGACACAGTCAGTTAACTGATGGCTGGTTGAAGCCGAAAGATTTTTATCGCGGTAAGTAGGGCGGTAAGTTCTGTTTGGGTGAACAGGTTAGCCCGGGTTTAGAAGAGAGGGGAAGACGTAGGGAAGAAAGACAGGCGGTGGCTCGGGGAGAGGACACAGATAAAGTTTGGAAAGATGTTGGGCAGTTGAAGGGGGAAGGAATATTTGAAGGGAAGGAATGGGGGTCAGAAGTGGGTTTACCTACACATTTAACGTTTTGTTTAGTCTGTAAGGCGGAGTGGCCAGGTTAGCATAGTTTGTAAGGGTTGCCAGTCATTTGGTCGAAAACAATTGGTCGACTCGACAACTGGTCGAATCAATTTGGTCGAAAACCAAATGGTCGAATTTTTTATTTTTTTTATTTTTACCCCTTTTTTGTTTTTTTTTAGGGGGTCCCCCCCCCAACCCCCTTTTTTTTCTTTTTTTTTTTTCTACACGAAAACCCACAAAACACATATATAAATAATTTAAAAAAAATTCGACCATTTGGTTTTCGACCAAATGACGTCGACCAAATTGCAGTCGACCAGTTTGTAGTCGACCAAATGACTGGACACCGTTTGTAAGCCATTGCCTGTCACATTAAGGCAACCTTTTCCACTAATGGCGAGTCTGGGTATTTTGTGCAGTTTAGCCCAAGGGGGACCCCGGGGAGCACGTGGTACATGTTGCTCCCCGGCGAGATTTGGGCAGTGCACCACGGCCAGCGAGCCGCGCAGCGGTAGAGTGCCTCCTAAATCTATTTATGGTGGTGCTGGCGAAAGTTCAGGAACAGTTGGCGGTTAACTCTGTTCCATGTTGACCGCACACCCACCACTGTAACTTTAGCTTTAAGGTAGTTTGTTGTGCTGGACAGTGGAGGGGAGTAACAGGGAAAGACTGTGGTTATTTGTAACAGGTCAGTGCGGCAATGAGTAGGGATGTTTTGTACAGCAGTGTTTATTTGTTGATGATGCGGCAAGTCACCCTGGCTTTCATTAAAGAGGAGAATGGTGGGGAGTTGGGTGGTCTGAGGATATTGGGGAGAATGGCGATATTGTAGTGGTAGCCGGGCACACGGTTGGTTAACTGATGGTTGGGTGAAGTTGAAGGATTATTATTGCTGTTAAGGAGGGTGGTTTGTACTGTTTGTACGGACAGGCTAGCCCGGGTTACAAGAGAGGGGAAGAGGTAGGGAAGAACGACAGGCGGTGGCTCGGGGAGAGTACATGGATGAAGTTTGGAAAGATGATGGGGAGTTGAAGGGGGAAGGAATATTTGAATGGAGGGTAATGGAGGGAATGGAGGGGGCGGAAGTGGATTTACCTACATGTTTAATGTTTTGTTTAGTCTGTAAAGCCGAGGGGCCAGGATAGCATAGTTTATAAATTGTGGCCTGTCACAATAAAGAGACCTTTCCCACTAATGGCGAGTCTGGGTATTTTGTGCAGTTTAGCCGAATGCTATTGTGTAGGTAGAACAAATACTTGCATGGGATCTGGGGGAGGGTCTAAGCAGGGAAAGATGTATGGGAAGAACAACTTCCAAAGGTAATCAACATTTGGATTTTTAAAAATAGTTGTATATTACTTTCTAAAAACAGTAACGTTGTAGAGAGAGATGTTATAGGACCGTTTTTATCACAGAACAAAACAGGAAAAATACAATTGCCTTTCTGTTTTTTTGGAATTTCAAGCAGTTATTCGTTTTTGTAGACATTGTTGATTTTATTTACGGATTTTAACCATTCCATAATGAAACAATACATTTAAATTGTTTAAACTGCGTAGAATGCTTCTTAAAACAAAAAGAAAAAGAAAAAGAAAAAGAAATGTTGACGTTAATTGCTACAGATTTCTTAGACGACACGTTAATGAGACATTTGCAATGTGTTATCAAGATTAAGTAGATAAAGCACACATTTATTTAACTGGGATTGACATCTTTGACTAGAGGAATATTTTCATGTGGAGTGTGTTCATATAAAGTACTTGCATCCATGGGCAGAATGGGTACTGACAATCCTCAATAGCCGATTCCCTTAAGGCATGGTGGACGTTCACAGGATATTCATTTTCATTTTATTAGTCTAAATAGGGGAGTTTTGCATACAAATTGGTTTTAATGAATGATAACATGGTGCAGCAGTCAAGGAAGGTAACTAGAAGCTATAACCAAGAATAACGAGTCCTTTAACTCTAATCAGGCACGTGGTCTTCTAAACATACCTTTATTGCACGCTTACCTTTTGGGGTAATATTCATTATTCAACTTTTGCAGTCCGATCGTACTCCTGAAAGAGATGACACATTCCATCATCAGTTATATCATTCAGAGTACCTCTGTGGAACATAGAAACGTGTGCCCTGACAACAAAGTCAAAAGTTTGCTGAAAGTTATTTACATACACTCATTAGTACCCAATTGGTGTAAAACAAACAGTGATAGTAAATAGCTTCAGAATGTAGTCCATGCAGCAACCACTGCAGGTTTTGCTGTGTGTAATACTGTGGCTGACAGAGGTACAGTTTCCAGCTTTCCACGCTAACACCATTTATTGAGGCCAAGACACACATACACTTCCTGAAGAAAGGGTGAACGTAAATTTATGGGATGTAGCAATATAAAGCTGTCTAAAATAGTTGCATTCTGCCATTTCGGTGACCATGGCACTTATGGAACAGAGAGAGGTGGGTGGGGTGGGAGGCTCAGATTGTTGGTGAGATTGAGGAAAAGGCAGATGCAAAACCTGTGGTGTTGATGGGTGCAAGTTGGATTCATGTGGGTTCCCTGTATGTTTGTAAAATTGAGGAGTGGGGCCTGAAGTAAGATGAAATGTACTGAGGTACTTGGCTGCACCAAGTTTATCACCAGTTCATCTGTCCTTGGTAATCCGTCTTTGTGACTGCATTTAGAGCTCTATAGTCCACACAGAATCTCAACTCCTTGGATCCTGCCTTTGGTACTAGAATAACTGGACTAGGCCATGAACTTGTAGATGGCTCTATAACCCTGAGATCAAGCATCTTGTTGACTTCTTCCTTTGTGTGGGTTCTTACATGGTCTGACATTCTGTAACCTCTGCTTTTCACAGGTAAACAGTCACTAGTTAGAATTTCATGCAGGCCCCAAGGGGTCAAGCCTGGTGAAAGTGAAAACAGTGACGCAAACTGATTTAACAGAAACGTGCACTCCTCCTGTTGCTCAGATGTCAGATTAGAAGAGAGATTGACTCCTTCTATTTTCTCATCTAAAGGCTGTCCTCTGAGTAGGTCAGGTAGAGGTTCACTCTCCTCCTCCTCTTAAGCTGAAGTTAGAGGCAAAGTTCCCACTTCTGGTCTCGAGACATAGGCCTTTAAACGGTTGGTGTGAAAGACTCTGGGAGCCGCCGTTGGATTGCCTAATTCTACCAGATAGTTAACCTCTACCAGTTTGTCCACAACCATGAAGGGTCCTATCATTTTGTCCTGGAAGGCCCTCTGCCCTGCTGGCATCATAACCAGTACAAGCTGGTCTTGAGCAAACTCAACCATGTTGGCTTCTGTTCATGCCAATGTCTGACCAGAGCCTGACATGCTTTCAAGTTATCACTGGCTTTTTCCATCATGTGTGACATAGTCCTCCAGAGACCTATCACATAGTCAGTCACTCTGACTGGCTTTGGGGAAGGAGCACTCTACAACCCCTCCTTAATCAGGGCCAATGGATTTCTGACTGGATGGCCATAGAGAGGGTCAAAGGGACTATATCCAACTCCCTCCTGAGAGACTTCTCTATAAGCAAAGAGAAGGCATGGCAGTAGAAGGTCCCACTTTCTTTTAAGGGGTTCTTCTAAAGCACCTATCACGATCTTCATTGTGCGATTAAACCTCTCTACCAGTCCATTTGTTTGTGGATGGTAGGCTGTAGAAATCTTGTAAGTGACACCACAGTTTTTCCACATGGCTTGCATGTAGTGGGACATAACATTGGATCCCCTGTCGGATATCATTTGCCTAGGAACCCCTACTCTAGTAAAAATACCAAGTAGAGCCTTAGCCACAGCCTGAGCCATTACAGTTCTCATATCCCTCAGGATATCTAGTAGCAAAGTCTGCTACAACCAGGATAAACCTGTTTCCTGACCACGTGGGAGGGTCAAAGGGATGAACAATGTTGATGCCCACCCTCTCCAAAAGAACTCCCACCACTGGGAGAGGCACCAAGGGTGCCACATTCTTGGCTTTACTCTTGCCAGAGGTTTGGCAAGTGTGACAGCTCCTACAGAGTTTGTCAACTTCTGAACCCATCTTAGGCCATTAGAGATATAAAGAGAACCTTTCCTTTGTCTTTTTGAAACTCAAGTGAACAGGCAAAGGTATCTTATGGGCCAACTGTAGGAACTGGAGTCTGTTTGCTACGGGCACTACAAGTTTCTTGCAGTCCCCAGGGCTAGACTCAGTCGGTTCATTATAGAAGAGGCCATCTTCCCAGTGCAACCTGTGCTTCCCAGGGTCTTGCCCATCGAGCTGAGAAGCTGCCTTTAGGTGAAGACCTTTGAGAGTAGGACACTCTCTTTGTCCTCTGCTGAAGTCTGCCCGGTTGGTTCCACCTTCTGCCAGTAAAAACTGCAGCTCAGGATGGTCAACAGGATCCAAATCTCCAACTAGAGTAAGATCCTCTTCCAGGTCTGATTCTTCAGAAACTGGATCAACCACAGAGGGTTGTACCTCACACTCAGCCTCAGCTGGTGGAGGAGTCACCGGTATGACTTTGGACAATCTTGAGGATGTCCTTGTTGGTAGCACAGGGGTGCTATCTGCTTTCTTTTTGGAGGTCTTAGGTTTCCCTGTTGCCTCTTTCTTTCTTGAAATAGCTGTTAGTAAGTCCTGTGGACTGGGGATGACAGTTTCCTCTATCAATTGCTCTGGAGAGTCTCTCAAGGTCCTCTCCCTTGCAGGCCTAGTGAGCTCCTGCTTCCTTTTACTGGGAGGTCTGGGGGTACAAGATACAACTCCAAGAGATTTCAGGTAATTTCGCAACAGGACTCTCCCAGGCACTTCAATCTGCACACTAACAGGTATCTTGACAGCAATGTTGTTACACTGGATGAGAGCTGGTAACTAGGGAAGCATTTGCACAGGACCTCCAGCTAACTTGGTCAGGTGTTTGGGTGCCTTAGCAACATCCTCTACCTTAAAAAATGATTCATCAACCACAGTTATGCTGGCTCCAGTGTCTCTGATGGCAGGAGTCTCCTGGCCATTAACAAGAACACAATCTTTATAATACTCTTTAGTATTATCTGGGATTGAATTATAGACATCTAAATTCTGTTGTTCCCACAAACCCAGGGACACTAAAGAAACACTAGCTGAGACTCTCATGGTTCATCAGCCAGTACGTGAAAGTTTCCACTTGCCATAGGTACTTCTTCCTCTGGGGAGAAGGCTAAGGAGACAGTGCAGACCCAAATGTTTTGATGAATGGGGTTTGTTCTGACCTCCATCTGGTCTGGGTCCAGATGGTGCAATAGCCTGATTCAGTTTTCCTTGTGGCTTACCAGTATGTGCTTGTTTGTGGCCCTCTTTTGGATCGGAGGTATTAGAATAATTCTCCTTGTTATCTTTCTTTGGCTGCTTTCTCTCATCCTTCTTCTGAGTTGCCCCAGAATCCTTGTGATTACCCCTGTTGGCAACCCACATGTCAGCAGCCTTAGCAAACTTCTTTGGATCTATGTCCTTAGAATCAGCCAAGTGCTGTCTGAGCTCAGGAGAGCAGGCATCATATATTGACTCCAACATAACAATATTTCTCATACCTTCATAAGTGTTAACTCTATAACCGTTAATCCAACTTTCTAAGCTTTTCAAACATTCACACATCCATGTAGCCCAACGGCTACCATCATGCCTTTTGAGGGTCCTAAACCTCTTAAGGTACTCGGAAGGGATCTTCCCAAATCTAGCAATTAAAGCTAGCTTCACACACTCATAATCAATCCTATCCACCTTCCCCAACTCCATCACAACATCATATGCAACAGTGGGGAGCCTAGAGAAGAGCCGAGGAAGCTACTGATTCCCTGTAATGTCTTGAATCCCATGGTTAAAGTCAAACATTTCCAACCAATCCAAAATATCAAGCTTAACCCCTTTACATACCCACAATTTCTTTAGGCATACGGGGTCTCTTAGGACTGAAAGACCTAGAAGACTCTGGCAGAGAAGCATTCTCAATAGACAACTTTTTCATTTCTAGAGCATGATTCAACTCCATTTCTCTGAGCTTCAGTTCTTGATGCTTTTGTTCAGTCTGAGCATTAATACCTTTGAATTCCAATTCAAGCCTCATCTTTTCTAGAGCAATGAACTCAGGACTAAGTGTAGGACCTGATGGAATTCCAGTGGACAAAGGTTGACATTGCAGAGCAGGTAGAAGAGCAATAAGATCTACATTGTGAGACTCATCTGCCTCCGCCGACTCATCTATAACATTTGTAACATTATCTTTCTCATAATTTTCCACATTTGCTGTGGGGGTAGGTATTTCAGACCCACTCCCCAGACTTTGGTTCTCCAACTTTTCAATTAATTCTGACTTTTTGCCTTTTACAGAGAGATTCCTATCTCTACACAGAATTTTCAAATGATCAACAGTGTAAGTACGGTGGGTCTCCTGAATGTAGCTTTCCATATCAGACATGATTAAAATTGGTTTTAGTGGTGTTTAGCCTTGTGGTTAATTGATCCAAGGTAACAGCAGCACTCTAAGTATAATCAATATACTTTATCCTCACCGCTGTACACCATTGTTAGGCAGAATTATATGCAGTACCCTTTGGGAACACCACACACAATTAAGACTACAAATGTCAGTGCAATTTCACCTTTGGTACAAGCCTGTACTACAGAGTAAAGTGGTAGCGATGGCTGAGCAGCCAGACTTATCTGAAGAGTAAAGTGAGCAGTACCAGAGGTCACACAAAGGACAACAATTATTATGATTCAAACAAACACTGATTCAAGGAGTAAAAGAATATACATTTATTTACACCATCAGTTATAAACATTTCACTATTATAAAGCAGCAGCAGATCACAATCGTAATACACTACAACAACACCCAATCAATTCTGGACAAGTTAAGCTCAAAATGAAGTGAGCAAAATGGCACTCCAGCAATTTAAAAGGAGAGGAAAGACAAGGTTATTCAAAAGCAACAACCCCAACGAGTTATAGGCAGGGCAACCTAGAAAAGGCTTACTACTATAAGGATTCAAGTCAATAGGTCTGTGCCAATGTTAATGGTTCAGAGTCTTTGCAGAGGATCACACAGTTCAGAGTAGTTTGCGGTTAACCCTTTGCCAATAGTTCAAAACTAAGATGGTCGGAGGAAAAGTTATTCAAAGGAGAAGAGAAGGACAAGCCTTTGGCGAGGCGAAAGATTTCAAGCACTTTCACTGCGGTCAGACGGAACAAACGACCGGATTAACACAGTACCTTAAATGGAGCAGAATGCAATAGCTGAGACAGTTGTTCCTGGCAGTTCCTGCAAGCTCACGGTTCCTCAATCTTCAGTCGAGGTGACGAGAAGGAGGAAGACTGGAGGGTCCTGCACTGCCCAGGGAAGAAGCCAGCAGCACAGCAAAGCATCAAATAAAAGGTGCGCTCCTTAAAACCCAAACCGGTCCCTTTCTCTCTGGCTATCTGGTTCACTGCAACGATGCACAGCAAATTCGACCAGGAGAGGGAAGCCGGCATTCGGTGTTTGGCGAGCTGGTTGGTCCCACCAAGCTCAAGGGTAGAAGACTCTTTGCAGATCTCCTCTGTGTTCCAAGCTTCAGGCGATTCGGACCTGCAGCAGGGCTTCACCGGGATGTCCAGTAGATGCAGCAGTCATCTTCCTTCTGCTTCTCGTTGGCTCTCTCTCAGCCTGGCTGTCAATCACACTGCCGGGTGGCTGTCCTGGCCCTACAGTCACCTAGCCAATCAAACTAGAGTGTGACCTGGGTCTCCAAGGAGACCCTTCGCAGGGGGCCTAAACCCCTCCCTCACATTCAGCCCACCCAGACACTCAGGCGCCTAAGGAGGGCTTCTGTGCAGAAGCCTGCCAAAGGATGGCGAACAAAGGAACCAAACCTGGTTTGGCGCGCAGAGTAAAACACGAGAAAGACCTTTACAAAATGAAATGGTGAATAAACCCAACTGGAACCAAATAAAAATAGAAGGGGTCCAGAGGGCTTAGAGTTTGAGGCTACCACCATAGAA